>NW_024070212.1:62462611-63032744 GCF_014754425.2 Oryx dammah | reverse complement strand
ACGCAAAATGGTTTTCTTAGGAGCCCTTACAAATAGCTGAGAAAAGAGACGCTAAAGGCAAAGGAGAAAAGGAAAGGTATACCCATTTGAATACAAAGCTCGCAAGAATAGCAAGGAGAGATAAAGCTTTCCTCAGTGATCAATGCAAAGAAATAGAGGAACACAATAGAATAGGAATGACTAGAGATCTCTTCAAGAAAATTAGAGATACCAGGGAAACATTTCATGTAAAGATGAGTACAATAAAGGAAAGAAATGGTATGGACCTAACAGAAGCAGAAGATATTAAGAAGAGGTGGCAAGAATACACAAAATAACTATACAAAAAACAAACAACAAAACTTCATGTGCCAGATAACCTCGATGGTGTGATCACTCACCTCAAGCCAGACATCCTGGAATGTGAAGTGAAGTGGGCCTTAGGAAGCATCACTACGAACAAAGCCAGTTGACCTATTTCAAATCCTAAAAGAAAATGCTGTGAAAGTGCTTCACTCAATATGCCAGAAAATTTGGAAAAAAAACTCAGCAGTGGCCACAGGACTGCAAGAGGTCAGTTTTCATTCCAATCACAAAGAAAAGCAATGCCAAAGAATGTTCAAAGTACCGCACAATTGCACTCATCTCCTTGGTCCATGGGATTTTTCAAGCAAGAGTACTGGAGTGTGTTGCCATTTCCTTCTCTAGGGGATCTTCCCGACCCAGGGATTGAAACCGGGTCCTGGATCAAAGGTGAGTGTCCCTCATTGCAGGCAGATGTTTTACCCTGAAAGCTACCAGGGAAGCCCCCACAGGCTAGCAAAGTAATACTCAAAATTCCCCAAACCAGGCTTCAGCAGTGTGTGAACAGTGAACTTCTAGATGTTCCAGCTAGATTTAGAAAAGGCAGAGGAACCAGAGATCAAATCATCAACATCCAATGGATCATAGTAAAAGCAAGAGATTTCCAGAGAAACATTTCCTTCTGCTTTATTGATTATGCCAAAGCCTTGACTGTGTGAATCACAAGAGACTTTGGAAAATTCTTAAAGAGATGGGAATACCAGACCACCTTCCCTGCCTCCTGAGAATTTTGTATACAGATCAAGCAACAACAGTTAGAACTGGCCATGGAACAGGGGACTTGTTCCAAATCATGAAATGAGTACATCAAGACTGTATATTGTCACCCTGCTTATTTAATTTTTTCTCAGAATAAATCATGTGAAATGCTCAGCTGGATGAAGCACAAGCTAGAATCAAGATTGCTGGGAGAATATCAATAACCTCAGGCAAGCAGATGATAGCACCCTTATGGTAGAAAGTGAAGAGGAACTAAAGATCCTCTTGATGAAAGTGAAAGAAGAGTGTTAAAAATTTGACTTAAAACTCAACATTTTACAATCTAACATTTTACAAACTAAGTTCATGGCACCTGGTCCCATCACTTCATGGCAAATAAATGGGGAGACAGTGGAAACAGTGACAGACTTTGTTTTGGGGGGCTCCAAAATCACTGCAGATGGTGACTGCAGCCATGAAATTAAAAGATGTTTGCCCCTTGAAAGAAAAGCTATGACCAATCTAGACAGCATATTAAAAAGCAGAGACATTACTTTGCTGACAAAGTCCATCTAGTCAAAGCTATGGTTTTTCAAGTAGTCATGTATGGATTGAGTGTTGGACTGTAAAGAAAGGTGAGGGGCAAATAATTGATGCTTTTGAACTATGGTGTTGAAGAAAACTCTTGAGTCTGTTGGACTGCAAAGAGATCCAAACTGTCAATCCTAAAGGAAATCAGTCTTGACTATTCATTGGAAGGACTGATGCTGATCCTGAAAACTGCATTACTTTGGCCACCTGATGTAAAGAATTGATTATTGAAAAAGACCCTGATGGTGGGAAAGATTGAAGTCAGGAGGAGAAGGGAATGACAGAGGATGAGATGATTGGATGGTATCACTGACTCGATGGATATGAGCTTAAGCAAGCTCTGGGAGTGGGTGACAGACAGGGAAACATAGTGTGCTCCAGTCCATGGGGTCACAAAGAGTCAGACACAACTGAGTGACTCAACTGAATTGACCTGCTGTTATTAAGACCAGTTTCCTCATCTCTAATGAAGGTTAATGTCTATTGTTTACAGTTATCATGAAAATTAAGTAAGATGTATGTCAAATGATTGGCATATAGAAGTTGCGCATTTCAATACTAGTATCCTTTGCCCTTTTCTCACTCCCATTAATAATTTGTGTGTTTTTAGAAAGTTACACATCTCAGTGTCATGTGAAATAACTGAACTGAACTGAAAAAGATAATGGGAAATAGGTTCTTCAAAAATTCAATGTGTCTTTATAATAAACAAAAGGGGACATGAAAGCTTAAGAAGCTTGCAAAATATTTCTTGTGACCTTTATCTGAAAAATCCTAATACACATTTATATATCATAATCTATTACACATCTTACAGAAAAGAAAATGGATTAATTTTGTTAAGGATAACTATTTCAAACATTGTTTCACAGCAGAACATCTTTTTTTGGTTCTTGTTTTAGAATAAATATTGAGGTCTCAAAGGCATGGGAACTTTCCGCAATATATCATCTGAAACCTCTCCTGTTTTAATTTCTGAAATTCTTTGTCTTTCTTTTTTCTACTAGGGCTGCAATTTTTAAATTACTTTCAATATCTTCATCCCAACAGTTTCTACATTTTGGACAGGATTCCTTTTAGCTATAATCTTTCCTGTTTCCACACACATTGTACACTCACCCTACATTTTGTACCCTATTATGCTGTAGTCATCTGTATCTCTGCTTTAAAACAATATCAACTTCTCATTTTAAATATTATACAGATAAAAATACACAGTGAATATGGTTAATCATGTAACTGATATCCAAAAGGTGGGAGGTGGAGGAAGGTAACCTTTTTTTAATCATTCCATAGTGGCATATAAAAGAGTTATAAAGAAAAGAAAGGATTCAAAATTTCAGAAATTAAATGTTAAATAAGCTAGAATTTTTTCTCAAATTTTCTCATAAATTGTTTTCTCCTTGTTACCAGTATTCTAGGGGCATGCAAGTCCTCCTACAATATGTTATATTAAGAGCTACTCAATCTGGTAATTAAATTATGCCAAATTTTGCTGTGGTCCATTTTCTATTAAAATGCCATCATTAAATACCTTTTTCAATATATACAGAAGAATTTTTCTTGCCAAAATATTGCAAAAAATTAGAAATGAGATTTTTTAAAAAAGATATATACATATAATTTAGAAATAAAAAATAGTTAAATAAGATTTTAATCCACAAAACAAGTCTTAAAATCAAGTATAAATCTCATCTTTAAAATGTAAGTACTTCTCACCTGGTTTTCATGGCTTTACTCCTGGGTAGTTTTTATAATCCTTCATTTCCTTGTTGATAAGAATTTCCTTAGCAGTTGAGAAGAGGGCAAAATACAGTGGAATAAAACATGATCACATACTCCTAGTGGTCACTCCATCTTTGTGATATGAGAAATAGATTTGGAGTAGGCAATTGACATATAGAGTGCTATATTTAAAACAGGTAACCAAGAAGAACTTACTCTATAACACAAGGAACTCTGCTAAATATTTTGTAAAGACCTAAATGGGAAAACTTTGGAAAAGAATAGATACATGCATATGTATAACTGAATTATGTTGCTGTACACCTGAAACAAACACAACGTTGTTAATCAACTATAAAATAAAATAAAAATTTAAAAAAGAGAAATGCTAAATTTTATGGAACCAATCCCTTTTGATCTTCTTAAATCTTTCTTCATCAATCATTTCCTCTCTTCTACTTACAATCTTTTGTTTTTTACTAAAGCCTACTTTTATTCTCTATTTAAGTCTCATTCTCAGCTCAGAGGTTAAAGCATCTGCCTACAATGAGGGAGACCTGGGTCCTATCCCTGGGTCAGGAAGATCCCCTGGAGAAGGAAATGGCAATCCACTTCAGTGTTCTTGCCTGGAGAATCCCATGGAGGGAAGAGTCAGTTAGGGTACAGTCCATGGGGTCGCAAAGAGTCAGACACCACTGAGCAACTTCACCTTCTTTCACTTTAAGTCATTTTCATGAACCTCCATTTTGTACTGTATTTCTTCCTCTTTTGTTATGGAAAAAATCTAATAATGAGATATAGACATTTTATTTGCAGCTTTTTGCTTAATTCTTAGAAGTATATATAGTAACTAACCACATTATGAAGCAACATTTTGAGGGCTCAGACATGAAGAGAATATGCATAAACAAAGTGTGCTTCACGGACATCCGACCTGGGAAGTCAGACAGGGTCCTGTGCATAGAAGGGTTTTGTGCTTAGTTTAATGCTGTCACTGCCCTGGAATTCTTAATAATGTTATCTTTGAACATGTGTTTTGTGAGCAAAGTCTGATGGGACAGAAGAGCATACATTTTAGCCGAGAAGATACACACATTGCATGTGTGCACAGCCCTGTCTGTTGCCCTATTTGCATATGGTGGTTCCAATGTCCTGCCGAGATGTCAGAATTCTGGTGCAAAGATGCATGAGGGGTCAGCAGGACTCAAAACAAGTACAAAAGAAGAATGTCAAGTATATAACAGGGTAAGTGGGGAAACAGCTATTGAGAAGCTATACTTTGCATGTGAACAACAAATTTGCTTCAGATGCAGAAATAAACCAATGCTATTCTAAGAAATATGCACGACCAATGAACTCTACCATATTCTTTCATACTCATATTTCTCTGTTAACAAATATTTATACTAATATTGATGACAGAGAAGGAAAAAGAAAAAGCAGTACTTTCTTTTCCTTTTAGTCCTTCCTTTTTTGATAGTGTGTCAGTGGTTGAGTCGGATACGACTGAGCGACTTCCCTTTCACTTTTCACTTTCATGCATTGGAGAAGGAAATGGCAACCCACTCCAGTGTTCTTGCCTGGAGAATCCCAGGGACGGGGGAGCCTGGTGGGCTGCCGTCTATGGGGTTGCACAGAGTTGGACACAACTGAAGTGACTTAGCAGCAGCAGCAGCAGCAGTGGTAGAGAATTTAGTTGAATGTGCAATATTCAACCAAGTTGAGTTCATTTTGTGCAGATTTCCATTATTGAGCTAAGAAAGAAATACTCTTGTATGTCTAAGCTGAAAATAGAAAGTGTATAATTTTGGTGATTCAGCATATTGGTTAAGTACTTTTATATGTACATTTAAAATTGACATTGCACATATAAGAATAAATGTTAAAACTCATGCTATAAATTAAAAATTTTCATTTTCCTTAGAACAGTTTTAAATAAGTTGGATCTAATGTTAATTAGTATTAAATAACAAGTTGGATCTAATGTTAATAATATAAATTTATATTTATATTATCTATGTTGAATTGTAGAAATATCTAATTTATGTATATAACAGTGATATTATTACTGATAGAATTAATAAAATAGATTAACATATATAATTTAATTATTATATTTATATGTAACTGAAATCCTGGAATGTGAAGTCAAGTGGGCCTTAGAAAGCATCACTATAAACAAAGCTAGTGGAGGTGATGGAATTCCAGTTGAGCTATTTCAAATCCTGAAAGATGATGCTGTGAAAGTGCTACATTCAATATGCCAGCAAATTTGGAAAACTCAGCAGTGGCCACAGGACTGGAAAAGGTCAGTTTTCATTCCAATCCCAAAAAAAGGCCAGTGCCAAATAATGCTCAAACTACTGTACAATTGCACTCACCTCACACGCTAGTAAGTGAAGTCACTCAGTCGTGTCTGACTCTTTGTGACCCCATGGAATGTAGCCTACCAGGCTCCTCCATCCATGGGAATTTCCAGGAAAGAATAATGGAGTGAGTCACCATTTCCTTCTCTAAGAGATCTTCCCAACGCAGGGATTGACCTCAGGTCTCATGCATTGCAGGCAGATGCTTTACCGTCTGAGCCACCAAGGAAGTCTCCAGTAAAGTAATGCTCATATGCTAGTAAAGTAATGCTCAAAATTCGCCAAGCCAGGCTTCAGCAATACATGAACCATGAACTTCCTGATGTTCAAGCTGGTTTTAGAAAAGACAGAGGAACCAGAGAACAAATTGCCAGCATCTGCTGGATCATGGAAATAGCAAGAGAGTTCCAGAAAAACATCTCTTTCTGCTTTATTGACTATGCCAAAGCCTTTGACTGTGTGGATCACAATAAACTGGAAAATTCTGAAAGAGATGGGAATACCAGACCACCTGACCTACCTCTTGAGAAACCTGTATGCAGGTCAGGAAGCAACATTCAGAACTGGACATGGAACAACAGACTGGTTCCAAGTAGGAAAAGGAGTAAGTCAAGGCTGTATATTGTCACCCTGCTTATTTAACTTCTATGCAGAGTAAATTATGAGAAATGCTGGGCTGCAAGAAGTACAAGCTGGAATCAAGATTGCTGGGAGAAATATCAACAACCTCAGATATGCAGATGACACCAACCTTATGGCAGAAAATGAAGAGGAACTAAAAAGCCTCTTGATGAAAGTAAAGAGGAGAGTGAAAAAGTTGGCCTAAAGCTCAACACTCAGAAAACGAAGATCATGGCATCCAGTCCCATCACTTCATGGGAAATAGATGGGGAAACAGTGGGAACAGTGTTAGACTTTGTTTTTTGGAGCTCCAAAATCACTGCAGATGGTGACTGCAGCCATGAAATTAAGAGATACTTACTCCTTGGAAGGAAAGTTATGACCAACCTAGACAGCATATTAAAAAGCAGAGATATTACTTTGCCAACAAAGGTCCGTCTAGTCAAGGCTATGGTTTTTCCAGTGGTCATGTTTGGGTGTGAGAGTTGGACTGTGAAGAAAACTGAGCACTGAAGAATTGATGCTTTTGAACTGTGGTGTTGGAGAAGGCTCTTGAGAGTCCCTTGGACTGCAAGGAGATCCAACCAGTCCATCCTAAAGGAGATCAGCCTTGGGTGTTCATTAGAAGGACTGATGCTGAAGCTGAAACTCCAATACTTTGGCCACCTAATGGGAAGAATTTACTCATTGGAAAAGACCCTAATGCTTGGAGGGATTGGGGGCAGGTGGAGAAGGGGATGACAGAGGATGAGATGGCAGGATTGCATCACCAACTCGAAGGACATGAGTTTGAGTGAACTCTGGGAGTTGGTGATGGACAGGGAGGACTGGCGTGCTTCGATTCATGGGATTGTACAGAGTTGGACACGACTGAGCAACTAAACTGAAATGGTTTATGTCTATTTATGCCACCAACTGAATATATAGTAAGGTTAATAGTTTGAATGTGTTTTATTTTATGTATTTCTATTTTTAAGATATTTAGTTTTACTTGAAATACGGTTATAAATTGAAATCGATAAAACAAGACATATTCAAAGAAGCCTAAGATTTATACATATATATGAAAGAGGTGTGTATTATGTGTATATATATGTATATGCATATCTAAATGATATATATATAATACATGATAATATACTATACAATTTTATTTATTTTGTTTAACTTAACAATAATTTCATGATAGTATGTGAAGTTATTTCTTATTATTTTTGTAGCTTCACAGTACTCCATTCTGTAGATTGGCATTTGTTCAACCAGATGGATGTTTGAATTATTTCTAAAATTTGTTACACAGATAGTCTGTAAAAAACAGATTGTGGTCAATTTTTTTATAGTTTTACCAGTTTGTCTTCAGCATAGACTACTGGAATAGGACTGCTCAATTAAAAGGTAGAAATACATGCAATTGTGCTAAACATTATTAACTCCCCCACCCCCATAGAGACCAGGCCATTTTTTATCTCACCAGTAGTGTATAACATTGCTTGCTAATATAATATGCCATCAAATTATTAATAAATGCCTTGTCCAAGAAACTAGGCAAAAGACATGAACAGACAATTTACAGAACAGGAAAACAAAAAAGAGAAATGCATATTTAAAGAGGAAATAAAAAACACACAGAAATGTAGGTTATTACTACAATTCAGTACTCTGTAAAATTCTCATCATAACAAGTATGGCAAAGGTTTGAAGCTATAAAAGCCTGTTAAAATATGTGTACAATATGTTCAATTTACTTTGAGAACTATTGACCTTATGCAGTCAAATGACTATGTCTCTAGCAATAGACCCAGCGATTTTATTTCTAGGCGTATATTCTTGAGAAACTTTCTTTGATGTATACAAGGAGACATGTATAATAACATTTAATGCATCACTATTTATAATAACAAGACTTTACTAATAATTAAAGTGTTTAATGGAAAATAAGTAAGTGTACGGTTACATGATTAAATATCAGATAGCAACATAGTCAATGAACTATAATTTTAAAAAGCAAATGAATATTATAAAATCTTAATTTTTTGCATAAATAAAAAGTGAATTGCAGAATAATATTTATAATTCATGTGAAGTTTGATAACATGAAAATTATATATACATATTCTATATATAAAGTACACAGGTTATGTGGTTCAAGTCCATATGTATATGAGAATATGAGAATAGAGAGTTTATAATTATACTGCTGAAATCATATCCATTTAACAACCATTTAAAATACAAAACATATATTAAATACTAAAAGTAGAAAAGCACATAGTGTAAATATATAAAAACAGAATGATTAATGATAAATTTGGGATAGATAGCTTTAGAGAGGAAAGATGATATTTTCTATAAAAACTCTAATATAAAATTTAAAATTTATTCTGGGAGATTGATATATTTGTGTTTGTTATGCATTTCTCTATGCTTTTCTATGTAAGAAAAATACTATTGTGGCAAAAAATAATCTACCTGCATGCACACATATAAAATTATATAATTAGTAGGTATATATCAGATGTTCAATACCAGACATTCAAGACTTTAATTACAGTGGGAAATTAGAATTTTTAAAATTCAACTTTGAAAAATAGCTTCATTTTTTTCAACATAGCAAGACCTGAGTCAACAGAATTCAACTAAGCTGGATCCTCAGCTGGTCAAAAATTATTTGATATATATTGAACTTTAGAAGGATTCATAAACTATAGGAAAATATGTGTGTGAGTATGTGTGTGTAGTGAGTTTCATGAAAATTTTTGTTTTCTGGCCTAGTCTTGGAGTCATTCAGTCAAATTTTATTAATCTTTACATCTGTGTCTCCAAGATGATACAATTTTACAATGAGAATTTCATTTCAGAATGAGACCCCTCCAGGCATTACCAGATTCTCAATTATCATAGAGATTCAATTATCTTCACTTATGCTTTACTTATTAAACTAGTAAATGAACAGATGCATTTGAGGAAGAAAAGAATTTCTTGACAACATTTTAAAGGATTAGAATTCACTTGTTAAATGTAATTATTAGAAAATGCAATTAACCAGAACAAATTCTGGTTAATCAGGGTGTTACTATAATAGTGTTAAATTCCATTATGTCTAAATTCATCGTAAAAAATGTAAGTTCTAAAATGTAGACCGTGGGTTCTTGGATAAAACTTGTTGGAGTAAAATAAAAATGAAGAACAGTCAGCATAAATTCAAGGTGCTTAATTGTATAATGCAGCAAGATATTCAGAGAAATAGATCTATGGGCATTAGAAGAACTCTGCAAAAATTTGTAAAGGGATCTTAGATTAAGGATCAGAAGAGCCCTTACAATTATAGTCAATTTGTTTTGAAGTCTTGCTGTGCATAAAACCAATAGTAGGTTGGTTGTTATTTGTGTACATGGAATACATATTTCCAATGTCTTCATTCCTCTGAGGATTCTGATTCATTTTCATTAGATCAAATTCTAGCATCCTTCAATTCAGTGTCCACATTCTTCAGAATGCTCTCTGAGACCCATGACACTTGCACTGGTTCCCTGGACATTCCAGATTCCGAAAGCTCATCCTCTCATTAAGCATCCTCAGATATCCTCGGCATTATCCTCCTCCTTCCTATCATAATCTGACAGTTTAGAATATTAGTGTTCTAAGATTTTAGGTATGGTATTACATTTGTTACTGTTGACTTATTTTTACATGCTAGATATGTACTGAAAACCTACTATGTGGTAAGTATAATGCTATAGTCACTAAGTGCTATGGATATGCAAAGATAAATCAGATAAATGAGTTAAATATAAACCAAAAAGTATAAAGCAGAAAAGTCAAGCATGTCAGTGTTTTTATGCTAGAATCACCGAGTTACACACATTTCATAAGTAAAACTCCTTTTTTTTTTTTTCCACAGCATTTTTCTTCAATTCTGATCATTTTCCTTCAGTTCAGTTCAGTTCAGTTCAGTTGCTCAGTCTTGTCCGATTCTCTGCGACCCCATGAATCGCAGCACGCCAGGCCTCCCTGTCCATCACCAGCTCCCGGAGTTCACTCAAACTCAAGTCCATCGAGTCGGTGATGCCATCCAGCCATCTCATCCTCGGTCATCCCCTTCTCCTCCTGCCCCCAATCCCTCCCAGCATCAGAGTCTTTTCCAATGAGTCAACTCTTCGCATGAGGTGGCCAAAGTACTGGAATTTCAGCATTAGCATCAGTCCTTCCAAAGAACACCCAGGACCAATCTCCTTTAGAATGGACTGGTTGGATCTCCTTGCAGTCCAAGGGACTCTCAAGAGTTTTCTCCAACACCACAGTTCAAAAGCATCACTTCTTGGGCACTCAGCTTTCTTCACAGTCCAACTCTCACATCCATACATGACCACTGGAAAAACCATAACCTTGACTAGATGGACCTTTTTAAACAAATTGAAAGCTCTTTCACATTCAAATAATTTGAAGCTTTTAAATTACATCATTTCTTACAAACTCTGATGGACATTTCCACTCTTCACTATCTCTTATTTTCCTATACTCTTGAGCATATGGGAGAATTACACTTCACACTCTTTTGAATTTAAGAATCCCCATATAACTTACTTCCTTGGTGGCCCAGAATCTGCCTGCCATGTGGGAGACCTGGGTTCAATCCATGGATCAGGAAGATTCCCTGGAAAAGGGAAAGGCTACAGAGGAGTTTGGCAGGCTACAGTCCATGGGATCACAAAGAGTTAGACATGACTGAGCAAGTAACACACAGACCATATAACTTGGGCTGGCCATGTGTGGGGAGAGAACAAATTAGCAGACGGCATGCTCAGGCTCTCTCACCCCTCATTTTGTAAATATTGACTATGTAACAGCTGAGATCATTATAGCACTGCAAATGCACCTCTCAAGGTACTCGCTTGGTCACAAGACACTTTGTGTGGCCCAGGTATATGCACTCCACCAAAAAGCAGTGGCATTTTACTACTGCATCAGGGCTGTGCCCATTGGGTCAGTCACGAGAGGAGAGAATATAGTGTCTGTTGTTACGGCTGCTGTGTCAGCCAGGAGAGAACAAATGTGTCTGAAGTTCCTAAGGGTCTTTGAGTTTTCTTTCAGGCTCTTAGCTCATACATTGCCTACCCTGGGTTCAAGGAATAGTGCACACAGAGATGCAAAAAGACAATTGGTGTCATGAGCAGGATGAAGAGCAATACACTAAGATATGGCATATGCCAACTTCTGATGAAAGCTTTAAAAGTTGATGACCGGTTTTCCATCTTATTTCCCCTTGCCATAGCAAAGGGCACTTGTGCTGCTTAAATTCCTAAATAAGATGGTTCGAAACCTCTGATGACCTCTACTGACCTCTGACGAATAAACCTTTAAGATGGCTTCTTATTATAGCACAAGATAGCCAATACTTACTTATATGTAAACTGTTTATTTTTAGTTCTAAACTGTAACTTTATTTCAATTAGGAAAAATCCTCTATAAAATTAACTTCTTTATTTGTACTTTATTTAGTATATATCTATGCCTGGATACCCAGATGGCTGAGTGGTAAGTAATTGCCTGTCAATGCAGGAGATGTATGTGACACGGGTTTGAATCCTTAGCTTGGGAAGATCCCCTGGAGTAGGAAATGGCAACCCACTCCAGTATCCTTGCCTGGAAATTCCATGGACAGAGAAGCTTGGTTGGATACAGTCCATGGGGTCACAAAGAGTCGGACACTACTGAGCACAGCACAGTGACAGTGCATATCCATGAAACAAAGTCTCCCCAATAGCATTAAAAATAGAAACATGTTTTCTAAAGCTTCTCCTTAACCCACTGACGATAAAAGTAAAAATTGCGATATTTAATTTCCATTTTTCCGCAACATGAAAATCATAGAGATTTTGTAGAAAATAAGAAAAAAAAAAATCCAGATCATTAGAGCAGCAAAGGCTAGGTATTCATCTATTCATTCATTACCAATTTCATGAGCAACTACTATTTGCCAGGAACTATAGATGCTCTGCTGTTTTCTTAAAACCGAGGAAAATAACATAGGCTAAAATTCAGGATTATTTCAGAACAAATTGTGAATGTTTAACTGAAATTACAAATTGTTGATTGATAAAACTAAGTCCTGGGTAACAGAAAAGAATTACATTTTGTTAAATACATAGTCTGAATTTCTATTTTTAGAATAAATTAAAACTGATTTGCTTCAGACAAGCCAAATCCTACTGAAGTTATAAGAATACTGTAATTTAATTCCTCTTATAATAAAAAAATCAACTGGATAGTATCATTTAGATTTAATTTTAGATTTATTGAGATTCCTTGGAATAGTGAATATCTACTGGAGAGGGGAAAATTTAGATTTTCCAATTTGTTTTAATCTCAATTTAGGGCAGAAGTTGCTGCCTTAAAACATCTTAAAATTTTGACAAAATTACCAATAGGTAAAAAATTATATTTGAAGATTTTAAAATATGACTAAAATCATTGTGTGGGGTTTCAATAATGTAGTCTGTATTGGGGCACCTGTGAAAATGTAAGATGTTTCCAAATGGGGGAAAAAAAAAAAAAAAGCTTCTATAAGAAAAGGCACATGTGGTTCAAAGCTTGCCTATAATTTGAATACATAAATCTATGATCCCAACATTCTTCACCCACTTAATGTCGGGGAACTCTGATCTGCTTTTGAAGTCCACTTGAGGGCAAACTTGTTCCTTGCCTTACCTTTGTACATCAAACAAAAATCATTACAAATTTGAGTTAGCTCAACTGAAAGAGATGTATCACTTTTCGATAAAGATTAATTTTTCAATAAGAAGACCAATCACTTTCAGAATCAGATATAGTTCACCCAGTATATAATTCACTTAGCAATATCTATCACCTTTTAATTAAGACTAAATTTATATCCCAGGCTTGGATCAAATATTGATACAACATCTATTAAATATGTCAATATTGAATAAAATGAAATGTTTGTTAAATTAATATTTCAATGAATGAAAAATTGTATTGCAATAGATTAGCATTTCAATGGCTAGTTTTATTTCTCTTAAGAAAGTATGTTGGCTCAAAAGTAGCCTACTTGGGATTTATTTATTTGTTTGCTTAATGATAATGGCAATAATATGACATTTTATGAACAATTGTAAGAACTACAATTCTTGATTGCTCTTTCTCTGACAAATAGCAAATCACCATAAATGGGTCTGACATAAAGCAATGGAACTCAAAAAAAAAGTTAATTGATTTTACATACAGAATACTGGGAAAATAAACTGCTCTTTTTGGTATCATGAACATATGAGAATAACATTTTCACGTTTGTTGTGTTCATATTAAATTCATGGCAATTTTGTTTAACTATACCCTTGTGTCTTACCTTCCCCTAATAAATGCTCAACAAGTTATATGCTAAATATCCTAAGTGCATACAAAATATCACACTAATTAATGAAACATTTTGTCAAAAATTTCAGATTACAAGAGTCAAAAGTAGTAGGAAATGCTAAGTGTCCTTTATCCAGATTTAAACTAACCTACGGAGGTCACAATAAACACTTAGGCTTTAAACCAGTGTCTTTTATTCTTTTCTGTTTTAACATTCAGTACGTTTTCTTGCAAAATTTCCTGGGTCTATAGCCTTTCTTGGAACTTGACAATCACTCCAAATTTTAGCTGCTCTGAAAGAGCCACGCTCAAATATCCCACTCCAGCTCTACAAAAACTGAATTAATATTCACCTACATTAGGAGAATCCCAAAGGGAACTTTCTCACACAGGTAAAGAGAAAATCATTTGTTTTTTATAAAAGTCACAAATCCTGTTACATAGAGCCCAATGAAGCAGACTTCAGATCTGAATTTCTAAGACCTTTCTAAGTCCTTTCATAGACTGACAGCATTAACAAATAAAAACCTTCAATAGCCCATTTTGCCGCTGTAGTAATTCCTCGACATAGGAACGAGTTTCATTCCAAAAGCATGTTCCTAAGTCCAACTTGTTTGTAAGTTCAACACAGTTAGCCTATGTACCCAGCTAATACAATCAGCCATATACCATTACACTGCAGTAGGTTTATAATATACTTTTCACACAAATCATACATAAAATGAAGAAAACATTTTTTAGTCTTATAGTACAGTACCTTGAAAAGTACAGTAGTACAGTATAACAGCTGGCACACAGGGGCTGGTATTGAGTGAACAAGCAAGAAAAGTTACTGACTGGAGGAGAGAGAGGAGGTGGGAGATGGTAGAGCTGAAGGGTCATCAGCAATAGAAGACAGAAGGCAAGCTGCAATTTCACTCAAGCCTGACTTTGATAGAATGCATGTTCACATCTTTGAAAAGCTTGCAACTTGAAGGTTCATATATAGGGGATTTCAGTTCAGTTCAGTCGCTCAGTCATGTCTGACTCTCTGCGACCCCATGAATAGCAGCACGCCAGGCCTCCCTGTCTATCACCATCTCCCGGAGTTCACTCAGACTCACGTCCATCGAGTCAATGATGCCATCCAGCTATCTCATCCTCAGTGGTCCCCTTCTCCTCCCACCCCTAATCCCTCCCAGCATCAGAGTTTTTTTCCAATGAGTCAACTCTTCGCATGAGGTGGCTAAAGTACTGGAGTTTCAGCTTTAGCATCATTCCTTCCAAAGAAATCCCAGGGTTGATCTCCTTTAGAATGGACTGGTTGGATCTCCTTGCAGTCCAAGGGACTCTCAAGAGTCTTCTCCAACACCACAGTTCAAAAGCATCAATTCTTCGGGGCTCAGCCTTCTTCCCAGTCCAACTCTCACATCCATACATGACCACAGGAAAAACCATAGCCTTGACTAGATGGACTTTAGTCGGCAAAGTTATGTCTCTGCTTTTGAATATGCTATCTAGGCTGGTCATAACTTTTCTTCCAAGGAGTAAGTGTCTTTTAATTTCATGGCTGCAGTCACCATCTGCAGTGATTGTGGAGCCCCCAAAAATAAAGTCTGACACTGTTTCCACTGTTTCTCCATCTATTTCGCATGAAACGATGGGACCGGATGCTATGATCTTTGTTTTCTGAATGTTGAAATATTTTTCAGATTATATTTATTTATTTGCTTTAGGTTTACTTGGAGAATACTTGTCATTTCTCATCGACTTCTGAAGTTTTCTATTTCTTTCTGATATACTTATTCCTTTCTCTAACTGGTAGAAAGAGCCCTTGCTGAGCCTTTTTCACTCACATCCAAATTTGCGTCTCTATTTTTCCAAACTTTGGTCCCCTGAAAGTTCCTTCCTAAACCTTGCTTTACTTAGAAATATCTCAGGTCACATATTTCTTTCTGTGTGTCTCTCCTTCTTCCTGTGTCTCTCTCCTTCTTCCTCGGTGTCTTCCTCTCTTGGTATTTCAACCTATTATTTTAAAAAACAATTTCTGAAGGTGTATTTTTACCTTGCCTTCCATGTTCTTTATCTGTAAATTTTATACGTTAAGGAAATTTTTTTTCCACTCAATTTCTTGACTTAATCAACAATTTCACATTTATATTTTTATTAACAGTTTCGTCCATACTTTTTTCTCCAAATTTTTCAGATACAGATCATTCTTTTCATGGTCCTATAATTAACTAGAATACCCTTGAACTTGCCTGGATTTTAAAAATGCAGAATCATAGATTATAGAATCTGTGGTTTATAATTAAAGAATTAATATTTGTGGGTGGTTGGCAAATTGGCTTCAGTATGTTGTTGTTGCGGGGTTGACACAGCGTGTCTGACTCTGAGACCCCATGGACTGCAGAACATCAGGTTTTCCTGTTCTTCACCATCTCCCAGAGTTTGCTCAAATTTCATGTCACGATCTCATTAAACATGTGAACAAACATGGTGCTGTAAACTAAACAACAAGTATTTTGAGTTCTCCATATGTAGAGATTTTAAGCAATAATCAATGGTTTACTTAAACCAGATTAGGATATTAATGGCTCATAAATAATTACAAGTGAAATTCTAGAATTTTTTATATATGTCCAATACTATATATAATGAATATTAGTTATGTATGTCATAGCATTCCTCTGAAAAATATTCCTCTTTTTCAATTTACAATTCCAGAAAACCTTGCACAGTTCCACCTTCAACTCTGAAATTTATCAACAGTAACCTGGATATATACTCCAGAGGTTTCTTATCTTCCATTAATTCAACCATCCCAAAATTTCCTTCTTAGCATCAATATCCATGAACACTGTTAACCCCTTCCATTTTTTTCCTATGTTAAAAGAAAATCATAATGAGCAACTTACTCTATATTCTCTAATTTTTTCTATTATTACTTGCAAGGCTTAGTTTTTGAGGAAGAAAACCAGAAATAGAATATTAAAAAATGCAAGGAAAAAAAAGGATCAGCGAGGTCAAATACACCTCAAGGAGAAAATGAAAATAGGAGCTAAGTAAACACTTCTGAATTTCGAAATTGGGAGATACTCACATTAACTTGTAGAATAAGGTCTATAAAGTGATTTAGTGTGAGTCCTACTCTGCTGAGGCAGAGTGGGTGGAAAAAGAATAGAAGAAACAAGGATAGCAAGTTAGAAGAGGGCATAATCTACAATTTATTTTATTTCACTTTAATCAATAAAGAAAATATCATGCTGGGAAATAAAAAAAATAATTACAGAAGATGGCAATGCCAATTATCTGGTAAATATTGTATTAAAATAGAGAATTATCACCCAAGATTAACCAAAGAATGCTTTCAGAAAGAGGACGAGAAGCAATGGATTTTCAGTTCAGTTCAGTTCAGCTGCTCAGTCGTGTCCGACTCTCTGCGACCCCATGAATCGCAGCACGCCAGGCCTCCCTGTCCATCACCAATTCCCGGAGTTCACTCAGACTCATGTCCATCGAGTCCGTGATGCCATCCAGCCATCTCATCCTTGGTCGTCCCCTTCTCCTCCTGCCCCCAATCCCTCCCAGCATCAGAGTCTTTCCCAATTAGTCAACTCTTCACATGAGGTGGCCAAAGTACTGGAGTTTCAGCTTTAGCATCAGTCCTTCCAAAGAAATCCCAGGGTTGATCTCCCTTAGAATGGACTGGTTGGACCTCCTTGCAGTCCAAGGGACTCTCAAGAGTCTTCTCCAACACCACAGTTCAAAAGCATCAATTCTTCAGTGCTCAGCCTTCTTCACAGTCCAACTCTCACATCCATACCTGACCACAGGAAAAACCATAGCCTTGACTAGACAGACCTTAGTTGGCAAAGTAATGTCTCTGCTTTTGAATATACTATCTAGGTTGGTCATAACTTTTCTTCCAAGGAGTAAGCGTCTTTTAATTTCATGGCTGCAATCACCATCTGCAGTGATTTTGGAGCCCAAACAAATAAAGTCTGACACTGTTTCCACTGTTTCCCCATCTATTTCCCATGAAGCGATGGGACCGGATGCCATGATCTTCGTTTTCTGAATGTTGAGCTTTAAGCCAACTTTTTCACTCTCCTCTTTCACTTTCATTAAGAAGCTCTTTAGTTCCTCTTCACTTTCGGCCATAAGGGTGGTGTCATCTGCATATCTGAGGTTATTGATATTTCTCCAGGCAATCTTGATTCCAACTTGTGTTTCTTCCAGTCCAGAGTTTCTCATGATGTACTCTGCATATAAATTAAATAAGCAGGGTGACAATATACAGCCTTGACATACTCCTTTTCCTATTTGGAACCAGTCTGTAGTTCCATGTCCAGTTCTAACTGTTGCTTCCTGACCTGCATACAGATTTCTTAAGAGGCAGGTCAGGTGGTCTGGTATTCCCATCTCTTTCAGAATTTTCCACAGTTTCTTGTGATCTACACAGTCAAAGGCTTTGGCATAGTCAATAAAGCAGAAATAGATGTTTTTCTGGAGCTCTCTTGCTTTTTCCATGATCCATTGGATGTTGGCAATTTGATCTCTGGTTCCTCTGCCTTTTCTAAAACCAGCTTGAACATCAGGAAGTTCACGGTTCATGTATTGCTGAAGCCTGGCTTGAAGAATTTTGAGCATTACTTTACTAGCAAGTGAAGAAGTAATTGATTTTATTACAAATCAATTGCTGTTGACTTATAAAAAATGAACAAATCTTGCAAGAGAAATTCACTCATTCATTCATTAATATGTTCATTCATTCATCCAGGAAGCATGTATTCATGTATCAAGTGCTCAGTCATTAATTTGCGTCTGTCTCTTGGCAACTCCATAAACGATAACTTGCCAGGTTACTCTGTCCATAGGATTTCCCAAGCAAGAATACTGGGGTGGGCCATTTTCTTCTTCAGGGAGCTCCTGATAGAGGGATCAAACCCACATCTCCTGCATTGGCAGGTGAATTCTCTACCACTGAGCCATCAGCGAAGCCCATTGCTATGCACTGGGAAATGACAAGTAAGTAGTTTTATCCTTCACGTTGGCATATCTATGATGGGAGCCAAACATATAAGTAATTAGGTGGTAAATGTACTAGATGCTTTAACAAAGTCATAACAAAATATGTTGATGATGAAAGTACTATGTATAGTGAGGAGTTGGAAAGATAAGCACAGTTTTGTGACATAGATATATGTCAAGTTAGGGTCTGTAGAATAAATAAACATTTACCAGGCAATATGTCAGAAAGGATATTCCTGGCGTAGGGACTCATATGAGAAAAAGGCATGGCAGAAATAAGGCAACTTTATCCATTTTGGAACTGCTTTATGAACCTTATTTTAATCACTGTGGAATTCAGAGTAGTTGGTAGAGTAGTATCAGTTTATACACTTAAAGAGCAGCACTTGACTTTTTTCTACCTGATCACTCTCCGTTTTTCCCACTGTGAAGAGCAAAAGCAGTAACATTGTAATTGTTAATATCAATTGTTAACTGCTTATTATAACTGTGATTAACTTTTAGTACATTAATCATTTGATCTTTCATATAATCCTTTGAAACAATTGTGTAGGCCTTATTTTCTTCAGTTTATAGATGAAAGAACTTTGACTTGAAGGGTTTAAGTAACTTCCTAAGTATTAAGCGACTGAATAACAGAGTGGGATGGGAACCAGAAACTGTCTAGTTAATACAAAACTTTGCATTCATTAGTACAAAATCACTTGTCCCTATTCATCTTAATAGAACAGGAGTTTGATATTAGAAAATTGACTCACTCTGCTTCCAAGGACAATGTCAAGAAAAAAGTAAACCAAACCTAGACTCTGTATGCTCTAAGGAAGTAATTTATCCTTTCTTATGTTTTCTGATTACAAAAGTTATACATACTAGGATACATTCAAATAGTGCACGCTCATGTAAAAATCTATTATTTTGTACATAAATGTGTGTGCAAACATTGTATATATAGGTCCTGATTAGTTCATGAAGAAGGGCTAAAAATACATGAATTGTCCAAAAGTTTCCATCTTAAATTCTTGTGCATATGCAGATCATAAGATAACTAGAAGTTTTAATTAGAAGAATGCATTTTCCACATTTTTTTAGGAGGATTAAAATCAAAACAAGGTTGTACTAACATCAAAAAACTTTGGAAGCATTGGAACTTAGTTGAATGTCAGAAAAAGATGATTTAGATCTGCAGCTAGAAGTATCTGTTTAGCATGGTGAAAATGCAAACCATGTCAGGGAAGATGCAAAATGACTAGTAACAATGTATCTCAGAAATCTCGGTCATCTTGGTGATGAGAGCAATGAAAGTTCTTAGGAACTTGTTCAGTTTCTTTCCAGTGCAACACCATTAAGTTTAATTACAAAGAGAAACTTATTTTGTTATACAAATAATATCCCCACTTAGCCTAATTTAAACTAATTGCCTACACAGTTCCCATTCCAAGGGGAAAATGCAACTAAAATAAGTGCTGACTTATTGAAAATGTATTTAATTATATTATCACATTGAATTCTGCTTTGACTCCTCTTCCAAAGTTACTTTTATAATCAGAAATGATACTGTAAAGTGTGGCATACCTGCAATTTGTAAAAGTTTACTCCTGCCTAACAAGGATATGGTTTTTCCAGTGGTCGTGTATGTATGTGAGAGTTGGACTATGAAGAAAGCTGAGGGCTGAAGAATTGATGCTTTTGAACTGTGGTGCTGGAGAAGACTCTTGAGAGTCCCTTGGACTTCAAAGACATCCAACCAGTCCATCCTAAAGAAGATCAATCCTAGGTGTTCGTTGGAAGGACTGATGCTGAAGCTGAAACTCCAATACTTTGGCCACCGCATGAGAAGGGTTGACTCATTGGAAAAGACCCTGGTGCTGGCAGGGATTGATGGCAGGAGGAGAAGGGGAGGACAGAGGATGAGATGGCTGGATGGTATCAACGACTCAACGGACATGAGTTTGAGTGAATTCCGGGAGTTGGTGATGGACAGGGAGGCCTGGTGTGCTGCGATTCATGGGGTCACAAAGAGTCGGACATGACTGAGTGACTGAACTGAACTGCTCTATTTTACCAGTCATTTTTCCTTCTAACATAGAAAATACTGTTTTCAGCAAAAATTCTGAATGTCTACAATGAGACATGAATATCTGTGCTGTTTTTGTGCATCTTCATTTCTTGTCATCTTACTATTTAATAGAATGAGAATAACTTACCTGTGAATCTTGATGTGAAAGAATGACCGATGTTAGGTCTTGGGGATGGCGGGATTTTTGCATACATGCCTGCCTAAAGACCAGACAGTGTCAAATGCACCTTCCATAAAACCCCGTGGTGTAGCAATTTCAGAACAAAGGGCCAGGCTCCTGATTTCTCTCACAGCAAGGAAGAAATAAGATTTTTAATTGGATTCAATGATGGCCTCAATGGAGCCATGTCACTAGCTATTATAGGGAGGTAACTTTTAAATGACATCAGTCAAGTTAGCTGGAGGGCACTGCAACCCATCATTAACCCAAATCTTGATAACTAGCTGGAGGAAGGGCTCTGGAGACACTGATGGCATGAGAAAAAATAAAGCTGTCCACATCTTCAGTTAATATATCAGACAGTCCGAAGACTTCCTTTTCAATTCCCCATTAACTCTAGGTAGGGGAAAGGTAACACAAGTTTACTCACTCCTGATCTTGGTCCAAAAAACATAGCCTCTTTAGAAAGCTGTTATTTAAAGACTTACATAGTAACCTAGCATACTTTAGACTCTCCAGGATTTTTATTTCTCCAATTATGTGATAGACATATATAGTAAGGTGAAAATTTTATGAGACTTTGGGAAAGACTCTGATGATGCTTTGTGATGTGTAATTGGCAATGTGTCACACAAACATGCTTTTAAAAAGTCAGACAACTTTTTTTTTTTTTAAAAAAAAGGTTGCTTTATTGAGACACCACAAAGTTCAGAATTGTCTAAGACTGGATTCTTACAAACTTCACTTTGTAGTCATATTTCTGAAAGACCAAAATGTTGTGTGTAATGGAGATGGGGAAATTTCCAATTTAAATCATAACAAGATTTATCAATGTCAGCAAATTTTTATTCTGAGTAGTAAATTATTTGTTGCAGGAGGGTTGTTCTGTGCATTGTGAAATTTTTAGCAGAATTTCTGGCCTCCACCCACTAGATGCCAGTACCATATCCCAGTTATAACAAACTAAATCAGGTTTCCAGACATTGCCAAATGTCCCCTGAGGGATAACTATGCCCCTAGTTGAAAGCCATGGAGATAGCTATAGATATGTAAAACTGATTGATTTTCCTCTATCTTCAAACCACAAAGTTACCACATGGGTAAAGGCCAAGTCAATTAGGTCTTCAGCACAAATATCCCTCACCAGCATTCCCACCCTCTATGCTCTATATAGGGATAAGAGAGTAATTAAATTAAGCAGAGTGAGAAGAATTTCTCCTTGGTGGATTGTGTATAAGGAAATTACTCATGGAAAATGATCATGTGAAAGCAAAAGAATATCATCTAAATAGTTTGCCTTCTCTTTAGATTTTATAAGCAATTCACAAAGTTCTCCAGTGATAATACAGATTAATTTGACACTTAATAGGAGCTAGGAGACACCAATTACTCAGAGTTATTTTGGAGCACAGCAGAGTTAAATCATACAGAGGATGGTATCTAGATGAATGGGGACATTTCAAGGTTGGTTCTTTTCCACATTCAAAAATGTCACATAAACCACTTTGGGAGGAGAACAGACTGGAAACACAAAAACATTTAACCGGCAAAAATTAAACAGCAAAATATAAGCTATGTATTTTTTCAACATATACTAATATTATCTCATTATTTTTATATTTGAGGAGGCAAATGTGAAAGATACAGAATCTCAGCACAAATATATCTCGTGTTAAGAAATTAAAAGCAAAACAAAGCCATTATTCTAATTATGCAGTAGTACTGGTGTCAGAACTAGGCTAACTTACCATCTACTCAATTAAGAATTTGTTTGAAACTTGCAGTCATTTAAAGGAGGTTTCAATTTTATTTTTGCAGTGAAAAAAATGCACAAAAGACTTTTGCTATGGTTGTTCAATTGCTTAGTCATGTCTGACTCTTTTTGACCCAAGGGATTGCAACACACCATGCTCCTTTGTCCTTCACTGTCTCTAGGAGTTTGCTCAAATTCATGTCCATTGAGTTGAAGATGCTATCTAACCATCTCATCCTCTGCAACCACTTTCTCCTTTAACCTTCAATCTTTCCCAGCATCAGGTTCTTTTCCAATGAGTCAGCTTTTCTCATTAGGTGGCCAACGCATTGGAGCTTTATTTTCAGCATCTAGTCTTCCAATGATAAACAGGGTCAAATTCCTCTAGGATTGATTAGATTGGGTAACCTAGCAGTCCAAGGGACTGTCAAAGAGTCTTCTCCAATACCATAGTTCAAAAGCATCAGTTCTTCGGTGCTCAGCCTTCTTTATGGTCCTACTCTTACATCCATTGGAGAAGGAAATGGCAACTCTAGCATTCTTGCCTGGAAAATCCCATGGCCGGAGGAGTGGGGCAGGCTACAGTCCATGGGGTCGAAAAGAGTCAGGCATGACTGAGCAACTTCACTTTCACTGGGCTTCCCTGACTGCTCAATTGATAAGGAATCCATCTGCAATGCAGGAGACCCTGGTTGAATTCCTGGGTCAGGAAGATCCACTGGAGGAACGGCAGTATTCTTGAGCTTCCCTTGTGGCTCAGCTGGTAAAGAATCCACTTGCAATGCCAGAGATCTTGGTTTGATTCCTGGGTTGGGAAAATCCCCTGGCGAAGGAAAAGCTACCCACTTCAGTATTCTGACCTGGATTCTATGGACTGTCCATGGGGTTGCAGAGTCAGACACAAGTGAGCAATTTTTACACACACATACACTCCCATCCATACATGACTACTGGAAAAAACCCACAGATTTGATTATATGGAATTTGTTGGCAAAGTGATGTAACTGCTTTTTAATACACTGTCTAGGTTTGTCATAACTCTCCTTCCAAGGAGCAAGTGTCTTTTAATTTCATGGCTACAGACACCATCTGCAGTGATTTTAGAGCAAATAAAATCTGTCACTGATTCCACTTTTCCCCTTCTACTTGCCATGAACTAATGGAATCGGATGTCATGATCTTAGCTTTTTTTTAGTTTTAGTTTCTTAGAGTTAAGCCAGTTTTTTCAACTCTCCTCTTCCACCCTTATCAAGAGGCTCTTTAGTTCCTCTTCACTTTCTACCTTTAGAGTAGTATCATCTCCATATCTGAGGTGGTTCATATTTCTCCTGGCATTCTTGATTTCAGCTTGTGATTCATCCAGCCCAGCATTCTGCATGATGCACTCTGCATATAAGTTAAATAAGCAGGGTGACAATATGCAGCCTTGACCTACTCCTTTCCCAGTTTTTAACTAGTCAGGTGTACTATCGGTTCTGTTGCTTCTTGACCCATATACAGGTTTCTCAAGAAACAGGTAAGGTGATCTGGTACTCCCACCTCCTTAAGAATTTTCCACAGTTTGTTGTGATCTACACAGTCAAAGGCTTTAGCATAATCAATGAAGCAGAGCTAGATGCTTTCCCGGAATTCCCTTGCTTTCTCTATAATCCAATGAATGCTGGCAATTTGATCTCTGGATCCTCTGCCTTTTCTAAACCCAGGTTAAACATCTGCAAGTTCTTGGTTCACATATTGCTGATGCATAGCTTGTAAGATTTCGAGCATTACCATACTAGCATGTGAAATGAGCACAACTGTATGGCATGGATCACCTGAAATTTCTTCTAGCTTTGAATTAATATATTATGTTGTTGATTCTTTAATGAGGCAGTTGGCTTTCTGCTCTCTATTTTAAATTCTCCTATTCACTATAATGATTATTTATCAGTAATTTCACAATTCTTGTCATCATTGTCCAAGGATAAAAAGGTCAATAGTTTCTTTTGAAAGCCAACTTTTACATTTCTCCTCTTTTTCTCAGCATTTGTCAGCAAATATATGAAAACACTTTGCAGGGAAATAAATGTAAAATATAATACATTGATTTTTGCATTAAAAAAGTTTACAATTTGCTTCAAAAATGAGGCAAAGATAAAATTGTCATTCTGCTAAATTCCATTTATAAATAATTGTCATTTTGTTATTGAGGTTATTTGTTTGGCCACAAGAGTCAAGATTTTTATTCAGTGATTTAATTTTTCATAGGAAAATTCAGGCCCACTTTTGAGTGCCGGAGATTCTTGGTGATCAAGGCCTGATGCCACTATGTCCCTAAGCCTGAGACACAGATGACAAGTTGTTTTTGACTCGCAGCAGTTTTGTTATGGATTTCATCTAATAAAAAATGACCATGGGTATGAAATAAATTCTTTGGATTATTATACTTCTAAATTTTAATTTGGTAGATAATTTGGCAGGAGACTATGTTCACGTGGTGTTAAATATTGCTCAATTTTGATAATGACTATCACCGTGGCTTTTGGGCAGTATGAAACAAAAAATTCCAATCCAGGGAATAAGCTTTACTGAAAAAAAAAAATAATAAAAAGGTTACATTCACAAATTCACTGATCTCTCTGCATAATTATGTGATATTCATTGTTACTCCACAGAGCCAAAGAAGCACAGAAAGTAGTGGGGCCATGTTTCCTTCAGTGTATTTGCTTTCTGATCCAGATGCCTCTTCTATAAATTGGAGGTAAAATATATGCCTTAAAGAATTTTATAATACACCATATTACAACAGCTTAGCCAAGTGCTTGGCACATAGCATCCCTAACTAAGTGACAGGACAGTTATGAAGAACTTGTATTTAACTTAGCTTTCCTCTGCTATCTTTATTACTAGCTACAGTAGAGAAAGAACATATTTTATATGGTAATTTCCATGATAGAGACCAGAGTTGAAGATCATGCCTTGAGAAGGTTTTTGCAATATTTTATTATGTCCTTGCCTCAACACCTCTTTTCTCTACAGTTTGTTTTAAACCCAACAGGCAAAAATTTCCTTTTTAACACAAATTAGCTGATGTCACTCCTCTACTGAGAACCTCTGAATTTGTTCCCCTGTCTCACTTGGAAGAAAAATTGAAGACTCTACAGTACCTACGAGGCTACTGCTACACCTTTTGGCCCCAATTATTAATCCTCCTTTGACCTCTCACTCTTACTTCCTTTTCCCTGCCTCTTTGTATTGGTCATAGCTCTCTGGAGAAACAGCAACGGGATTGGCATATGATTATGATAAGGTCTTGGCTAATGCAGTTATGGAGATGAAGTCCCATGAGCTAATGTTCACCGAAGCTGGTAGTCTGAGTCTGAAAACCTGAGAATCAGGGGTGCTGATGATGTAAAAACCAGTTCAAAGGTAGAAGATGAGACAAGATGTCCCAGTTCCAGGGGTGAGGCAGAAAAGTAAAGAGACTAATTCCTCCTTCCTCTGCCTTTTGTTTTATTCAGGCCCTCAATGGATTAGATGATTCCCAGTCATATTGAGGAGGGCAATCAATTTAGCAAGTTCACCAATTCAGATGCATTTGGGAAACACTCTCACAGATGCATTCAGAATCAATGTTTCATCTGGGACCCTGTGCCCCGCTCATAACTGACACATATGTTAATCGTAATCTGCCTTATCTCAGTGGCCTACTTGTGGTTCTCTAACTTGCCAAACATCTCTCACACTCACACCTTAGAGTCTTGTCAGTTACTGGCTTTAGTTTGAATTCTGATGGCTTATTATCTCATCACCTACAAATTTTGCTTAAATGCCACTTTCTTAATGATGCCAACAATCAGTATCTTATTTACAATTATAACCCAAGCACAAATCCTTATTCACTGGCCTTGCTAATAATTCAATTGAACACATTATTTGATTATTTCCCCATAAAACACGTATTCTAACCCTTATTACCTCTATCATACCATATGGTTTTATTTATTGAATGTCTCATGGGGTTTTTAATTGACATTTTCCTTTAGAGGAGAAGAGGATGACAGACTATGAGATGGTTGGATGGCATCACTGACTCAATAAGCATGAGTCTGAGTGAACTCCGGGAGTTGGTGATGAACAGGGAGGCCTGGCATGCTGCAGTCCATGGGATTGCAAAGAGTTGGACACGACTGAGTGACTGAACTGAACTGAATTCTCCTTTGGGCCCAGGTCAAAACCAGGAACTCTAAAATCATAATGGAATAGGATTAAGAATTAAGGTAATAGGTGTTTTTTCTCAAGGAAAGACATATTTTCTGAACAAAATTATGATACCCTTATGAAATCACACAGAGCTCCCTAGCACCTTCTGCCATGTGAGGACACAGTGTAAAGGTGTCTATCGTTGAGGAAATAGGCCCTCCTCGACACCAAATCTGCCAGTGTCTTGATCTTGGACTTCTTAATATCCAGTACTATGAGAAATAAATTTCTATTATTTACAAAATCCCTGGTGGTGGTGGTGGTTTAGCTGCTGAGTCATCTCCACCTTTTGCAATCCCACAGATTGTGCCCTCCAGGCTCCTCTGTCCATGGGATTCTCCAGGCAGGAATCCTGGAGTGGGCTGTCATTTCCTTCTGCAGGGATCTTCCCGACCCAGGAATCAAACCCATCTCCTGCACTGCAGGCAGATGATTTACCAACTAAGCTATGAGGGAAGCCCAATCTATGGTATTTTTGTTGTAGCAGCCCAAAAAGACTAAGAAAGAAAAAAAAAAAAAGCCTTATAAGAAGAAAACTTACAATTATTCTTCAGCATAGTGATTTGTTATGTTTTTAGAGACTGGTGCTTATAGCACCCCTGACTATATATGCTCCTTAAAGGCTGGTGCTATGTCTCACTTATTTTCTATATTCAGAGAATATATCCATCAACTTGCATATAATAGTCCTACTAAATTAATAGGTAAAATGGACAAATAAATGTTCAATAGGTCCTTAAAGGCTACAGAACCACTTCTTACCACAGCCCTACCTTTAAAGTTCATGTTCTATTGGAGTACTAAGAATATTAATGAATATACAGACATACACACATGCAGATGCACAAAGGATAAATAATGGTTTCTGTGTTGCTATAAAGAACTTTTTATGCATGTAGCTAAACAGCTAAATGTGAGCTCATGTAACACTGAAGCAATTCTTCCAAACTAAGAAGAGTGAGCCTAGCATAATAACCAGCTTTGACACTCTTACAATAAGATTAAATCATTGTCAAGGAGAGATAATGGACACGGCATGGATCTACAAAATTTTTGCCAAATAAACTGGACACAATCCAACAAGCTGATCAAACAATACTGCCAAGGAAATCAGTGAAACTTTCTGGCAGGCACACATCAGACCACTGGTTAATTACAGCCACTTAAAAGATCAAGACCCTGGGCCTGAATATAGTGACCCCAAATCTGAAAATTGTGTTAACCATTAACATCAAGTGTTTTTTTTCCTTAAAGATCTCAGGCATTAGTCTAGGACACTCAAGTGTTATCAGAAGCCAGAGATTATCTCTATTTTCATGTCAATATGGATTCTTTCTCTGAAAAAAAAAAAAAAGTGCATCTGACAGTGTTAGTATTATTAACAGGAAATCAGTTATCAGATTCCACTAAAATTTCTTCACTCTCATTAAACTATATCTTAGCTGACCTATACAGTCTACCTGTCATAAAAGGTCAAATATCAAAGAATAACTGCAGGTATGTGACTCAATAGAATGGTCCCTCAGTTAGGAAGTGGGAGATTGTTTACTTCAAAGATTATACCCAGCAAAGGACTGAGGTAGATGTGATTAACTTTCAGGAGCTCGGGAGTCCTAATACCAATTATACAGATTGCATGTGACTTTGAGCAAATGTTGGAGCCATAGTCTGTATCATGATGATGAAACCCACTAGTTCTCAAAACAGCCCATGTGGAATATCTATTGTCTTAATGGCCAATTTGGTTTGTTGTGTAGAATCTGATTATCTGGATTATTTGAAATGAACAGAAGTACAGAAAGCCAAAAACTGCCTATTTTTTAGGCAAACCTCTCACAACATAGCAAAAGGAAACTATGTATAATCCAGAAAGTGTTTGGAAATCTTTTGTTGGCTTAGGAATGTCATGAAATATAAATAATGGTAAAATAACTTTAAAAAACTGCTGTCAGGTTGCACTCCATAGACCTGTAAATGTTTTAGTTGCTCAGACTTGAGACCAAGGAAAGAACCCAGAGACATCAATAGTTTACTTGATGGGGATACTATATTCCTGAAACAAAAGGTTCTGGAATAACACCCCACTTTGTATAGAAGATGGTAGGCAGAACATGCCAGGCATCTTCCACTCAGGGGAGGAGGTTACCATTTATAGGGGGAATTGGTATCAGGTTGGCTCATCAGTGACCAGCGAAACCAGCCACTGGGGCACATCCTTCACAGCCCTCAGATTAACAACTATCAAGAGAGCAGCTATTTCCCTTTAATAAACTAGCACATGGAGCTGTTCTAGCCTAAGGTTTAGAAAAATTCCCAGCTGGAGCAAGGGGCAAATCTGCTCATATGGGTAGGATATACATAAAACAGGGACTGGTCAAGCAGGGGATTTACAGAGCAAGAGAACAGCCATGTTGAGTGGCCTGACCATACAATAACTTTTTCAGTTTTGTATTCCCCTCTAATGATAATCTTTAATCTTATCTCAAGTTTCTCAAACATTACTTGGAAATGATTTTCTTCCCATTCCCAATCCACAGCCCACTGCAATCAAGCTTTCACTTGCATCTTTCCATGGAGGTCTTCAGCCTAAAGTCACCCACAATTTCCTAATTGTCAAATCTAATGGTCTTCTTTCAGATTTTTTTTAATACTTATTTTTAGAGTTTCTAAGACTATTGGTCATTTTCCCTGGCTTGAAACAACAACTTCTCTTGAGTTTCATGGCACCTTGCTTTTCCTGTTTAGAATGGTTCCTTCCTTATATCTTTCTCTTTGTTGTTTTTGTTTAAGTTATGTCTGACTCTTTTTAGACCCCATGGACCTGTAGCCTGCCAGGTGCCTCTTCCCATGGTATTCTCCAGGCAAGAACATGGAGTGGGTTCCCATGCCCTTCTCCAGGGGGTCTTCCCAACCTGGGGATTGAACCCACATCCCTGCGTTGGCAGGTGGGTTCTTATCACTGAACCACCATATCTTTCTCTAGCTCCTCTTTATCTACCATTCATCTAC
Organism: Oryx dammah; assembly: GCF_014754425.2. Classification (NCBI taxonomy): domain Eukaryota; kingdom Metazoa; phylum Chordata; class Mammalia; order Artiodactyla; family Bovidae; genus Oryx; species Oryx dammah. Next base: position 63,002,772 of record NW_024070212.1, on the reverse strand, counting down.
CATGCCCCTCTTTATTTACCATTTTTTAGTGTTCTCGGGTTCCATTCCTCTTCATTCAATCATTCACTTCATTCACTTCATTCAAAATGAAAGTCACTCAATTGTGTCTGACTCTTTGTGACCCCATGGACTATACAGTCCAAGGAATTCTCCAGGCTAGAATCCTGGAGTGGGTAGCCTTTCCCTTCTCCAGGGGATATTCCCAACCCAGGGATCTAACCCAGGTCTCCCACATTGCAGGTGGATTCTTGACCAACTGAGCCACAAGGGAAACCCAAGAATACTAGAGTGGGTAGCCTATCCCTTCTCCAGCAAATCTTCCCAATCCAAGAATCAAACCTGGATCTCCTGCATTGAAGGTGGATTCTTTACCAACTGAGCTATCAAGAAGCTCCCTATATATGTCTAGCATCTATCTAAGAGACTGGGAACAAATAAGAATAAGTTTTTCAGTGAAAAATTATTGAAGTCATAGTATGTAATATTTGAAAATATCAACAGTTGTTTATGTTTTTAAGAGATCCAGGTAAAACAGCAACTGAAAACAATGCCTTCAACTTTATATAATGGACTTATGTGTTCCTTCAATCATAACATAGAGACCTGATGGGAATGTTCTCAGGGAACTTAAAGTCTAATTAGGCAGGGAGAAAGAAAAATACATCTCTTTTTATAAACTAAGAAATTATGAAATGCTACTATAGAAAAATTAAAGTGGACAACATTTTTTGGTTTAATAATTAGGGTAACACTCTTATAGGAAATAATATTTAGACTAACCGTGACCTGATAGAAAATTTAAAAATCAATAGGAGGAAAAGCATGGCATGCAGAAGGCAAAGGAAGTGTAAAATTTCTAGGGGAAAGAAACTTGATGCATTCAACAAATGAAAATGGACCAAAGGGGCTTTATCATTATTAGCAAAGAAACGGATCCCTCATCCCTGAGTGCATGTTCAGTTATGTCCAACTCTTTGTGACCCCATGGGCTGTAGCCCTTCAGGCTCCTCTGTCCATGGAATTTTCAGGTAACAATACTGGAATGGATTTCCATTTCCTACTTCAAAGGATCTTCTTGACCCAGGGATTGAACCCATGTCTCTTGCCTCTCCTGCATGGGCAGGAAGATTCTTTACCACTTGAAAGTCCCCCCAAAAGAGAATAATTGCCAGTAAGAATGATCAATGAATGTGGATTTGCTAATAAAATAAAATATATTTTAGGCCAGAGTTTTAAATTACAGCTAATTGTGAGAAAAAAAAACCCTAAAATATAAGAACATGCCTATTTTTTGTTTTAACAATTTTAAACACATATCAGGCAATATTATCCAAAGGAAATCTGTATGTCAATGAATCAAAGACACAAAACCAGAGAAGTAAAAAAACACCAAACTTATCAGCAATCAATAATAATTTTTAAATTTGACTTAAGAATCTACCTGTAAGCTGAAGGATCAGCTGATCAGCTTGTTATCTCCCTTGGATTCCCTTTACAACTGGGAGTTGACGATCTCCACTTGACATAGCTGTTACAACTTGGCTTCACTCTAAAATTCTCTCATCTCCCTTCTGTACTCATCCTTTCAAGTTCAATTATGCAAATCCCTTTCAAACTTCAGCTTGCATTATGTCTGCTAAGATCTCATTGGCCAAATCATATCCCATAGACTAAGGAGTGTACTGTTACCACATTGGGAGGACAATGCATAGATGATGGTGTGGATACGTGATCCAATTATGAGGGAAAGAGCAAGAATTTAAGTGATAGTCCAATCTACCACAAAATATATATTAATGTCTAACAAAATGGACTTTATGAAGACTTTAGTAGACATAATACTACTAATTCATAACATGTTAACTTCACAGGGAGAGTAGTTTGAAATTAAAATAATCTTCCCAAATAATATACATATTTATAATTATAAAAATAACTGCAATTGATATAAACAGAAAAATAAATATACAGGTTTATTTTAACTTGTCTGTTTCAGTAATTAAGATTAATTGAAGGAAAATATCAGAAAGGACTAGATTAACATTGTTTAAAAGAAATAAAATAAAAACTACACATATTATTTTAAAGTTTCTAGTAGCCACATTAAATGACATAACAATAAATAGTAAATTTAATAATATATTTTATTTAACCCAATATATCCAATATGTTATCATTTCAACAAGTAATCAATATAAAATATGTCTTTTTTGGTTTTAAATTGTTGCCATACACTGTATGTATTTTTATGGGAGTGGAGGAATAACTTGTCACTAAAGTGGGAGAGTAAAAAACTAAGAGATCACCAAGTTGTCTAGTTATTAGTGCACTGAGAAAAGGAAAATATGGTGATGTTATAGAACCGTACATGGGGCTGTTCATATTAACATAAATTGAAATTAAATAAAATGAAAAATACGGTTCCTTGGCTCAATAGCCACATATGGCTTGGATCTTGGCTACTGTATTGATCAACATTTGTTACAGGACACTTCCAACCTTTCTAACACAGGAAGTCCTGTTGGGCAGTGCTATTTCAGAAAATGACTGGGGAAATGAGGGACCTCTTTAAAATGAGAAGCTAAAGAAGTCTCCTCTGAGAGGGAGGTATTTAGGCATGACCCAAAGAACAAGAAAAAACCAGTCCTGCAAAGATGAGGACAAGACATGGGGCAGAAAGAGCAAAACGCATACAGTCCGTTTGGTGGAAGCTGTCGTGTTCTGAGCTGCACCCCACAGGGCAACAACCAGGTGCTTGCCCAACTTCAAGACCAAAGAAATAGCCCAGAATCAGTAAGAGAAACAGCAATGGTTTATTGGATAAGGAGGGCAGGCAGAACATGGTGTCAGTCTCCATTTTGTTTTCATATTCCAATAAGATGAAACATTGTGACAGATTCTGGAGGCGGTGATACACGCGTAAAGAACACTGGCATATCCTCTTTATTCTGTTATACTTGGAGTGTATGGGAATAGATTCCACCCAAGAAGGCAGCAAGAGATGTAATTTGTCCTAAGAGAATAGCCAAGTTACAGCCAGGGCAGAAGATGGAGAAAACTTTTGGATAGAGATTTAGAATATGATGGAAACTGTCAATCACTAAGTAACAGCTGAAAAAGGCTAAATGCAAGAGAGATCCCAGAGAGAGGCATAGTACAGAAAGAGAGATGAGTTGGAGAATTTGTTAATAAGGAAAACGTGACAAGGAAGGTTTGACCTATGTGCATTTATCTATGTTTCTCTCTGTTTTTTACTCTCTCTGCCTTTCCTACTTAAAATCTTCATTATAATCTAAAGACATCCCAGTTATTCCTATAGCACAGTGATTGCTGTTATTTCTATTTATATTTCCCTTTTGATCTCTAACAGAGAGTAAGCTCATTAAGAACAGAGACTGTGTATTTATTAGTTTTTATTTTCCCAACCCTTACAGAGTATCTGAGGCTTAATAAGTGTTTAATGTCAGATTTAGGAATGAATTACCTCTTGACTATGCCCATTTGTGTATAGGATTGGATCTATAGCTCTAAGAGTTGAAAATAAAAGCTGAGAGCATTATTTCAATTTTTTTCTCTATAAAGTGGAAGGGTTTGTCCAGAATGACCTCTATAGTTTTCTGAAGCTGGAGATTTCATGACTTCTAAATGACAAATCCTTTCATTTGTCCAAATGTTTCACCAGTGGTTTCATTTCCACTTTCTCTGCAAAGATACCTAAGCTAGCTGTGAGAATTTTGACAATGACCTCTATTTTGGGAGCCTTCCATGTCAAGTATCTTATCACTTACTTCTCTTTTAAACATTCTGAAATACAGAGTTAACCTTTATATCAACTACCTTGAAGAAGGAAAAAAATAAAAGACTATGAGCCATCTTGCTCTAAATATCAGGTAGATGCTGTGTTTCCTGAAACCCAATCCTTTATTAAATAATAGATTTTAAGTTACTCTGTCAGCAAAATGGAATTATTGATTAGTGGACATTGGAATAAAAGGAGTTTCAAGAATGTGGAATAGTGAGCCAAAGGAAATAAAGTGAACTCATGTTCATATCTTCTAACTGACTACTGTTCAGAGGAAATCAATACCCTCAACACAAGGATCAGTAAGAGCAAGACTTTTTTGTATATCACCCAGGACAGCCTTCAGTAGGTTAAAAGAGTTTTTTAACACTTGAACTTCCCACCTTTGTCTTTTAATTTGCTCCTAGGTACACTATTTGAAATTACAATAATAATTGTACAGAATAGTAGCCAAATGGCATATAATAAAATAAGGATTCTTAAAGTACTGTCTGGGACCATTGGGGTATGTAGATTTTACAAGTCCAGAAAGTTGAAAGCTTATGGAAGGAAATGTTTCCTATAGTGAAAGTCTTCTGTTTTCACATATTAATTTATCCATTCAGTGCTAAAGAGGATATAGTACATAAACAATGTGGTCACAAATAATTTTCTTTTCCATCCCAAGTCTCAGAACTCTGCCATATTTTGATTTATACTTTTGTTCTACCCAATAGACATTTTACACAATTGGTTTTCACTTTGCATTTGTAATTTCTAGGTATGACTACGGGAATAAGGAATTGGGATATAAAGGCTTAAACAGAAATGTTTTTATTTGCCATTTAGTCAATAAGCACTTAACATAATTTTCTAGCCTCTAGAGAAAAAAAAGATATATCAAATATAGGAAATATCAAAGGAATCAATTATATTGACACTTTTAAAAGAACAAAATTGATTTAAAACTGCTTTGATCACAATGAAAATTAATATAGCATCACCAGAGTAAATAAATATGAAAGGAAATAGAGTGAAACATTATTTTCATACGTGTAGGAAAGAAATCTTCCTTGAGGAAGTCTGAAACATGATATTTAAGAAGGGATAATACATGACGGCATAACTTCAGCCCCAATCCAAGGCAAGTCTTCAATCACCAAGGGACAGTTGGAATAAGCAAATAGGTCTTGATAGAGATTATACAAAGTGTAAAAGCTAAGAGCTATAAATTCAGTTACTTCTTTTTGAATCTTATAGTAAGAGGTCTTTGGTAGGCTATGCTTAAATTTCAGTCATCATTTAAGTGAACTATCTTCATTAAACCATTATTTATTGTGTGTTAGTATTCTAGGGTTGCTGTAACATATTAACACAAACTTAGTGACTTTAAACATCAGAAATTAAATTTTTCACAGTGTTAGAGGCCAGAAGTCTGAAAACAAGGTGTTGCAGGGCCAAGCTGCCTCCAAAGGGTTTAAGGATTTCTGTGCTCCTTGCCTCCTTCAGCTCCCAGTGGCTCCAGCGGTTCTTTCACTGTCTATCTCTGCCTTGATGGTTGAGTTCCATCTCCTTTTCTGTCTCTCTCATATAAGAATATGTATGATTGCATGTAGGACCCATCTGGCATACCTGTGCTTTCCCTCTCAAGAGCCTAATTTAATCATATATTTTGCTATACAAGGTGATACTCCAGGTACAGAGATTAGGATTTTGACATTATTTTTTTAGTTTGAGGGATACCACTTAGCCTACAGTAATAGGCATACCAAATTCTGTCTTTAACCCAATTTAAAGGCATTTTTTTTATGAGAAGAATAATGAGATATAATGAGATCAAAAGAGTAAATAACTTGCTATGTACTATACTTCTTCAAGTGAATTCTTAGAATGGTGATAAGTTTAATATTTCCATTTGTGTCAGTCTCTAGTGTGGTTGCTCTATCTTCGGTCCTGTATTTAGAATATTAAAAACAAAGATAGCTTGTGATCTATTTTTCAAGAAAGCTAGGACTTATCCCAGAAATTGTTTTATCCTTGAACTTATAAAATTCACTTCTGTCAAAAAAAAAAAAGAAATGGAAGGACGAATAGGCAGCTCATGTGAAAATGATGACTTCATGTCACGTCTCTGTTTTCTTTTGGAGAGGATTTGCAAGCCACCACTTTGCCCTAGGGAGAAATGTTGCCATTTTCACAGCAAAGTGTTTTGTTTTGTTTTGTTTTTTTGTACAGCAAAATGACAGTTTTCTTCAACAGTAAAACTGAATTAACTTCTGAGGAAAAATGCAGTAAAAATGTCAAACTCATAAAATATATCACGTTTTGAACATCTGCACATGTTTTTGACTGACCTGACCAAGAAAGAATATGTCCTCAAGGTACCAGTGAATCAGGGACTTGGTAGTTGAAGGACAGATGGGGGAGAGCAGGGGAGAAATGAAGAGGAGGTGGGGAGGGGATGAGCAAGGGAAAGTATATTTAGTTTACAGACATGGAGTTCAGATATGGAGCTCTTTGGGGGTGATAGCAATGATTTTACTTCTTATTTGTGCAACGCCATATTAAATAGTCTAAAAGATCTATGCAAGTCTAGAGTCAGAGAAATATAGGCCTAAACTAGAAAGGATGTGTCTCAGGGAAGAGATCCCACTTCTTCTCTCTACCCACTCCTTCCTTCTTTTTCTCCTTCCTTCCTCTAATTCATCTCTGCTAGTGTATTCCTGTGAATATAAATAATATTTTTCAGGAAAAGTGTTTTCAGTTAATTTGGACTCTAAACTTAGCCACTGTGTGCTATCTTGCACTTTTATTTATTAGCTGAATGGTGACCAAATGTTTGCTTAGAGGTATGATTTGGTTTAGTGAAGACAACATTAAGTCATAGCTATTAAATATATGGAGGTGTACAGTACAATCTGCAAGAAGCAGGAATTATGGCTCTTTGTATTCTGTTAAGTGAAAACTGAGTGTTAGTCATTCAGTGGTGTCCAATTCTTTGTGACCCCATGAATTGTAGCCACCCCACTCCAGCACTCTTGCCTGGAAAATCCCATGGAAGGAGGAGGCTGGTGGGCTGCAGTCCATGGGGTCACGAAGAGTCGGACATGACTGAGCGATTTCACTTTCACTTTTCACTTTCATGCACTGGAGAAGGAAATGGCAACCCACTCCAGTGTTCTTAATCCCAGGGATGGGGGAGCCTGGTGGGCTCCCATCTATGGGGTCGCACAGAGTCGGACACAACTGAAGCGACTTAGCAGCAGCAGCAGCAGGCTCCTCTGTCTATGGGATTCTCCAAGCAAGGATACAGGATTGGTTAGCTCTCCAGGGAATCTTCCCAACCCAGGGATCGAACCCAGATCTCCTTCATTGTGAGCAGATTCTTTATCATCTGAGCCACCAGGGAATTCCTCTATCTTCTGCTAGAGGAGATTTCAAACCACAAATGAGTCCTTTTACCTTTACAAGAAGGGGAGCCAGCCTATCATTTTTCCTTCTGATCAATGAGTAAAAGTAGAGAAATCGACACCCCATCTCACTATGCATGACACAGGAAAAGAGGAGAATAAGATACCATTAGAAGTAATAACAGTTCATAATTGTGTACAATTCATCATCTATAAAACTGTCAATATTCTTTGTTTAATTTTGTCATTGTAAGAGACATTGAAGTGAATATGAGACTGTCATCCTGTCAGTTTTTTATAAATAAAGACATGAGTCCAGAATGTTTACCTTCTGGTATAAGAGATGTTACCTTCTGGTACAATAATTGGGCTCACTGCAGACTGAGGTTTCATATAAGACAGGAAGCACTTTGGGAAGCCAGAGTTTTGGCTCAGTTATAGGCTACCGACTACAGTATACTTGGGCTTCCCTTGTGGCTCAGCTGGTAAAGAAACCGCCTGCAATGCAGGAGACCTGGGTTCAATTCCTGGGTTAGGAAGATCCTCTGGAGAAGGGAAAGGCTATCTATTCCAGTGTTCTGACATGGAGAATTCCATGGACTGTATAGTCCATGGGGTCACAAAGAGTTGGATATGACTGAACGACGTCCACTTTCATACTATTTACTATTTGACTTTATTCCTAGGCATCAGTTTTTATTTCTTTGTATAATATAAATGAAGTAATCTATGGTTTCTCGGATCATTTCCAACTCAGACAAGCCCAAATTATAGCAAACCATTTCAGCAAGAGTGTCACCTGCCCTCTGTACATGGGAAAACTAACTTGTCCTTTTAACATTCTCTTAATCTGACCAATGAGAGCAAACTTTGCTTTTGATGCCATGCCTTGCCTTAGTGTGACCTTGGGCCAATAAGATTGCTCAGAAGAAGAGAAGGATTTCAGGATCCTGAGTTGTCTTTATTACTTAAGTTGTTCATAAGGCAGTCTCCTACCCACTTATGTTCCCCTCTGTTGGTAATCACCTTCCACTGAAAGTGTCATCCCTTCTAGCCTTCTCAGTGGTAATATTGTATCATAGGCAGCCAACTCATCAGATTTAGGAAAAAAAAATAGATTTCAACCATGACTAATGTGCAAGACATGATTGAAATAGAATGTACATGTAATTGGAAGATTTCAAAGTTAACTATGGCTTGCACACATCCTTGAGAAAATTCAGATGTTTCCTAGTTAATAAAGAGAGGATAAAGGAAGGACTTGCATACAGTATGAACTTCTGCCCAAACCTCTGTTAAGGAGCCTCTTCTGATCTACTGTTGTTCGATCTCTCAGTCCTGTCTGACTCTTTGTGACTCCCATAGACTGCAGCATACCACACTTCCTTGTCTTTCTCTGTCTCCCTGAGTCTGCTCAGATTAATGTCCATTGAGTTGCTGATTCTATCTAACCATCTTATCCTCTGCCACCTCTTTATTCCTGACAAAAGATCCAAGACAGATATCCCACATCGTCGTCTATAGGATACCTTTGGGTTGTGTGAAAGAGAACACATTTATTCAAAGAGAGTGTGTATACAGAAGATATGATCTCAGATTGGACATAGAGTTGAAGTTAAAGAAAGGTGAAAATGATTAAACTGAATAAATTCACTGAGTACTAATCTTTAAGAGTTTATCTTTAAATTATTTAATGAAAAGTAAAATTGGATGTTATCAGGAAAGGAAAATATTTTTTTAGACTATGCTGTGCAGCATGCTTGATCTTACTTCCCCAACCAGGGATCAAACCCACACCCACTGTGCTGGGAGCTCAGAGTCTTAACCATTAGACTGCCAAAGAAGTCCCAAAAGTCTTTTCTTAAGACAATGTGTTTGCTATGTCTGTCTGCATCATTTCATAGATTCAAAACTTTTCCTCTTGTTTGTCTTTCATTCCCCTAATTCTCCCAAATGAAACAAAAAAATATTACAATACTTGCAAATTATTTTAAAAGTTTTATTATTGTTTAAAAAGTTAATTCTGGAAGGAGGTAAGATCTATTCAGGTAGTCTTTTGACTATCCTTCTGTCTATAACAGCTTTTGTGGCCCCCGATCCATCTTTCATTTTTCTACATCTTGGACTGCTGCCCAACTTTTGACTTGGTGGGTAATAATAAAAGATTTGGATTCTGGTCAGGTTATTTTCCAAACTATGATGCTTTTCTGAGGAAAGTGACAAAAGCTAGACTATCGCCTATCTATTACTCAAAGGTTTCTATTTCATTTTATTCTTAATTTAAGATAACTTTATTCCTGCAGGCATCCAGTTTTACCAAGACTAACTAATTTGTAAACTTTGGTGAGTCTCATTCTCAAATAATATGAGACTGAATGTCAAAGTCACTTGTTTTCTAAGTTGTTCTGATTATCCTCAGTTTGAAGTTCCCCTTGAGATCTGATGTCTTATCTTCTGTTTCCTGCTCTGTGCTCCAGAAGGCTAAACACTTCATAAACAGTTCATAAAGCTTTTTGCCCATGCTCCCTGAGCTCCTCTTTCAGTTGGGATCAGCCAATAAAAGGCACAGGCAAGAAGTGAGAGAATAGAAAGATAAAGGACATTCTGGATATTTATTTTCCTCTTGTCTTCTCATCAAGTTGCTGACTATGATGCACTCTGTGAGGCACCACTCCCACTGCACAGATTCTTCTTGAGTGTCTCTCATCCTTCTAGAGCACGTTATCACCTCTACCTCAACCTCTTGCCCAGACAGGTTCAGTGATGGTAGCAACTCATTGGTTATCTTAGATCAGTTCCCTGGGAAATGGATACTGAGAGAATATTCCTATGGAGGAACTTTATTGGGATGTGCACTCAGGAGATGAAAGAACATAGGAATAGACAGAGAGCAAGTTATTCTTTGATACTGAGCCAACCATGGCTTTGCTTTACAACTGAGATGTCCTTTAAGAGAAGTTTGACTGGCAGTCAGCAGGCTGGGCCTTTGCATTCCCTGAGGACCTGCCAGTGATTGCGGGCTGCTCAGGGCAGGAGAATAACCTCAGATTAGGTAGATTTCTTTCACAGGGAATAATCTTTGTGAGTCCTCAGCCTCGCAGTTTCCACGGAAAGGGGAAGGAATGGATTATCATGGAGGACAGTTTTGGCCAAATACCACAACATCCATTACATTCATCCCCTCTGCTTTTCCAGCTTTCACTGGGTCCTTCAATTTTTCCCAAACCTCTGTAAGTAATCTCTTCATTGTGCTCATATTGGTTAAATCTTTTGAAGAAGCATCGTTTTTCAGTCCAGATTCCTGACTCATAAAGCATTGCAAGAGACATGCAGTGTCTATTGTTTATAAGGAGTTAAATTTCTTCAAAAGCTTCTTTGGCAGTTTTTGAAATTTCCACTTTCAAATACTGGTTTTATACCACTTACTTCACTCTTACTTTGGGATATTGGTTGGTTATTTAAAATGTGTTATTTGACTTTTGTGCTGTGCTGTGATAAGTCGCTTCAGTCATGTCCGACTCTGTGAGCCTATAGACTGTAGTCTGCCAGGCTCCTCTGTTCATGGAATTCTCCAGGCAAGAATACTGGAGAGGGCTGCCATTTCCTTCTCCAGGGGAATGTTCCTGACCCAGGGATCAAACCCATGTCTCTTATGTCTCCTGCATTGGCAGGCAGGTTTTTTACCACTAGTGCCACACCTATTTGTGTAAAATAAAGACAGTGAGAGCACCTACCCCATAGGAATGCTATGTGGATTACACAAGATAATCAAATGACTGGAAATGTACCTGGTATACAGCAAACATCCAATAAAGCATCCAGGTGATCCAATACTATCCCCTATAATTTTCATTCAATCCCTCAAAAGCTATTTTATTAGATAATTTAACAGTTATAGTCCTGAATTTAGTATTATACTTAATTGTTATGGAGTTAAAATTGTTGAAATCCTTCAAAAATCCATTTCCTGCACTGCTTTAGTGCAGTTTATTTATACCTCTGCTTCTTTTTAAATAAATGTCCAATTTCTCCCATACTTAAAGTTCATGAACTGGTCAAAGACTTTCATAATTATAACATTATTCATAGGTAATTTAAAATATTTCATTTTATGCTATTAATTTTATTTAGGAGAAGCTGAACATTTTAAAATACCCACAAGGTCCTAAATTTATGACAGTGTTTTTTTCTGTTGTGTGGTAGTAAGGTTTTAATTGCTATTTTTCACCTGATTGATTTGGATCTTGCCATGTGCTTGTGGTTCGTTGCTCAGTCGTGTCCCACTCTTTGTGACCCAGGGACTGTAGCCCGCCAGGTTCCTCTGTCCATGGGGATTCTCCAGGCAAGAATACTGGAGTGGGTTGCCATGCCCTCCTCCAGGTGTAATTCAACTCCAGTATGTAGTTATTGTTATTGCTTTTATTAATTTAAATCATTTCTTTAATACTTTAACCAGAAATGAATAAGGTGGCTCACTGAAGCTAGTTTGTTCATTGCTCATATTTAACAAATTTGATGTGGCCTTTTTCATGTATGCATTTGAAAAAAGCTTAGCAAAAAAGTAAGTTATGTGCCTTTTCCCTTATTTTCTGTTTGTGGCAAGAAAACTAGCATTTCCTTTATGATTTTAGCACAGGTGGCAATGTTGTTGTTATTGGTTGGTTGCTAGATTGTGTCCAGCTCTTTTGCAATACCAAAGACTGTAGCCCACCAGCCTCATTTGTCCATAAGATTTCTCAGGCAAGAATACTGGAGAGGGTTGCTATTTCCTTCTCTGAGGGATCTTCCCGATCCAGGGATTGAACCTGAGTCTCCTGTATTGGCAGGTGGATTCTTTACCACTGAGCCATCTGGTGACTTTTATGTTCACATGAATCTAGCTATATGAATCTGAAAGGAGACATAAAATTTTTGATTAAAGAAATCTAAATGAATCTATTCCTGCTTCTCACCTATCATTAAATGGGTTTGAACCTCTTGAAAAATTATTTTGAATATGCTATTAATATTTTTATTATTGAAGGCATCCTGATTATTTCATCTTTACTACTCTTTAAAAAATATCGATTGGAGAAGTGATATTTTACTATATTAAGTTCACTATCCCAGAAAAAATCACAATCACAATTTTTCTCTGGCTAACAAATTTTCTATAGAGAAGAAATATTTTTCATCACTGTGCCAAGCAGCTCTCATTAAACTTAATGGTGGCAGAGAACATTATGCTTAGACACTGGAAAGATAATGCAAGGACATTAGTATGAAAATGAATTTTAGACCTATAACAAACAACTTTGCAGAGGAGTTATATATAACATAAAAATCCAACTTAAAGGCTGTTGAGTAACTCATAAAGCATTCACAAATGCTGTCAAATTCATATGCAGATTGAGGGCCATAAATGATCAGATCAACAAAACAGTAGAGCAAAGTTTGGGCAAGAAAATTAAGCCCTAACTTAGTGTGGCTTTTTGTAATGACAGAGATAGAGATTTTATTTTTATCATATATATGCCTTATGAATTATTTATTATTCTAATAAAATAACATAATTTTACAATTAAAAAATCAGAGACAATTTCATAGGATTAAGATGTTGCTCTTTAGATTGCATTTGGTTTTCATGAGCATTCTGATTTTGATTTGAATATTAGCTAGCCAACTGGAGCCTGACAAATACTAGAATATATTTAGTTCATCATTTAATGTGAAGTTTATTCAAATTTTACCTTCTGTGTAGGTATTTGTATAAATAGAACTTTTAACTCAAAGGCTACTTACTAGGTATGGTAAAATAAAAAAATTGCTGTTGATTTATGATTGTTGGGGACAATCACTTTTTAATCTAAGTAAAAGAACAGCCAGGAGTCTCCATGACATTCTGTTATTTCAGATAATGTAGGATTCAGATAGCCTCCTGAAGAGTATCCCATTGTGTGCCTAGAATTATTTGGCAATATCACTGCTGTTTTTGTTGACTGTATAGAGCTTCTCCATCTTTGGCTGCAAAGAATATAATCAATGTGATTTCGGTGTTAACCATCTGGTGACGTCCATGTGTAGAGTCTTCTCTTGTGTTGTTGGAAGAGGGTGTTTGCTATGACCAGTGCATTTTCTTGGCAAAACTCTATTAGTCTTTGCCCTGCTTCATTCCGCATTCCAAGGCCAAATTTGCCTGTTACTCCAGGTGTTTCTTGACTCCCTACTTCCTACTCAGATCATGAACTCCTTATTACCAAATTCAGACTTAAACTGCTAAAAATAGGGAAAACTGCTAGACCATTCAGGTATGACCTAAATCAAATTCCTTATGATTATACAGTGGAAGTGAGAAATAGATTTAAGGGTCTAGATCTGATAGATAGAGTGCCTGATTAACTATGGAATGAGGTTCGTGACATTGTACAGGAGACAGCAATCAAGACCATCCCTATGAAAAAGAAATGCAAAAAAGCAAAATGGCTGTCTGGGGAGGCCTTACAAATAGCTGTGAAAAGAAGAGAGGCGAAAAGCAAAGGAGAAAAGGAAAGATATAAGCATCTGAATGCAGAGTTCCAAAGAATAGCAAGAAGAGATAAGAAAGCCTTTTTCAGCAATCAGTGCAAAGAAATAGAGGAAAAGAAGAGAATGGGAAAGACTAGAGATCTCTTCAAGAAAATTAGAGATACCAAGGGAACATTTCATGCAAAGATGGGCTCAAAAAAGGACAGAAATGGTCTGGACCTAACAGAAGCAGACGATATTAAGAAGAGGTGACAAGAATACATGGAAGAACTGTACAAAATCTTCACGACCAAGATAATCATGATGATGTGATCACTAACCTAGAGCCAGACATCTTGGAATGTGAAGTCAAGTGGGCCTTAGAAAGCATCACTATGAACAAAGCTAGTGGAGGTAATGGAATTCCAGTGGAGCTATTTCAAATCCTGAAAGATGATGCTGTGAAAGTGCTACACTCAATATGCCAGCAAATTTGGAAAACTCAGCAGTGGCCACAGGACTGGAAAAGGTCAGTTTTCATTCCAATCCCAAAGAAAGGCAATGCCAAAGAATGCTCAAACTACTGCACAATTGCACTCATTTCACATGCTAGTAAAGTAATGCTCAAAATTCTCCAAGCCAGGCTTCAGCAATATGTAAACCGTGAACTCCCTGATGTTCAAGCTGGTTTTAGAAAAGGCAGAGGAACCAGAGATCAAATGGCCAACATCCGCTGGATCATTGAAAAAGCAAGAGAGTTCCAGAAAAACATCTATTTCTGCTTTATTGACTATGCCAAAGCCTTTGACTGTGTGTATCACAAGAAACTGTGGAAAATTCTGAAAGAGATGGGAATACCAGACCACCTGACCTGCCTCTTGAGAAATCTGTATGCAGGTCAGGAAGCAACAGTTAGAACTGGACATGGAACAACAGACTGGTTCCAAAAAGGAAAAGGAGTACGTCAAGGCTGTATATTGTCATCCTGCTTATTTAACTTACACACAGAGTACATCATGAGAAACTCTGGACTGGAAGAAACACAAGCTGGAATCAAGATTGCAGGGAGAAATATCAATAATCTCAGATATGCAGATACACCACCCTTATGGCAGAAAGTGAAGAGGAACTAAAGAGCCTCTTGATGAAAGTAAAGAGGAGAGTGAAAAAGTTGGCTTAAAGCTCAACATTCAGAAAATGAAGATCATGGTATCTGGTCCCATCACTTCATGGGAAATAGATGGGGAAAGATTAGAAACAGTGTCAGACTTTATTTTTGGGGGCTCCAAAATCACTGCAGATGGTGACTGCAGCCATGAAATTAAAAGACGCTTACTCCTTGGAAGAAAAGTTATGACCAACGTAGATAGCATATTCAAAAGCAGAGACATTACTTTCCCGACTAAGGTCCGTCTAGTCAAGGCTATAGTTTTTCTTGTGGTCATGTATGGATGTGAGAGTTGGACTGTGAAGAAGACTGAGTGCCGAAGAATTGATGCTTTTAAGTGTGGTGTGGGAGAAGACTCTTGAGAGTCCCTTGGACTGCAAGGAGATCCAACCAGTCCATTCTGAAGGAGATCAACCCTGGGATTTCTTTGGAAGGAATGATGCTAAAGCTGAAGCTCCAGTACTTTGGCCACCTCATGTGAAGAGTTGACTCATTGGAAAAGACTCTGATGCTGGGAGGGATTGGGGGCAGGAGGAGAAGGGGACGACCAAGGATGAGATGGCTGGATGGCATCACGGGCTCGATGGACGTGAGTCTGAGTGAACTCCAGGAGTTGGTGATGGACAGGGAGGCCTGGCGTGCTGCGATTCATGGGGTCACAAAGAGTCGGACACGGCCGAGCGACTGAACTGAACTGATCACTGCTGTTGATCCAAGTTTGTATAAATTGGGCTCCCTTTTCTAATAATATTTTCTTTCTTTCAATATTTTTGCATTATTTGGAAAACATAGTTCTTTTTAATCAATTTCTCTGTTCTTCTATATTATGTAACCCATTTTTGTTGTCTGTTTCTTTAGATTTGGGATACAATATAACAACTTAAAATTTGAGCCATTTTTGTTAGTGATCGAGTGGCACTTATTCAAGTGGGATCACTAGCATAGATGAATAATTTGTATACATTTGAAAACAAAAAGTTATAAAACATTAATGTATTTTGTATGTTTTCAGTATTATGAAACATTTTAATATTTCATTTTAATATTCATTGTTATGAAATATTCCTAGCTATAGGAATAATAGATCCATCAAGAATTTTCTCCTTGATCTCAGCCTATCTGAGAGTCCTTACCTCACACGATTGATCTACACTCAGTTCAGTTCAGTTGCTCAGTCATGTCCGATTCTTTGTGACCCCATGAATCGCAGCACACGAGGCCTCTCTGTTCATCACCAACTCCCGGAGTTCATTCAGATTCACGTTCATTGAGTCAATGATGCCATCCAGCCATCTCATCCTCGATCGTCCCCTTCTCCTCCTGCCCCCAATGCCTCCCACCATCAGAGTCTTTTCCAATGAGTCAACTCTTCGCATGAGGTGGCCAAAGTACTGGAGCTTCAGCTTTAGCATCATTCCTTCCAAAGAAATCCCAGTGTTGATCTCCTTCAGAATGGACTGGTTGGATCTCCTTGCAGTCCAAGGGACTCTCAAGAGTCTTCTCCAACACCACAGTTCAAAAGCATTAATTCTTCGGCGCTCAGCTTTCTTCACAGTCCAGCTCTCACATCCATACGTGACTAGTGGAAAAACCATAGCCTTGACTACTCAAAGGCAATTAGGAATTAAGAATAGACTAATCATTTAAATATTCAAATTCCTTTAGTAAAACAATTATTAGGATATTGAAAATTAAGGGTATTTCATTCCATTATCATTGACCATATGTCTATAGGACACTTACCATAAAAACAAGTGCTATCTGCATTGCAAATGCCTTCTTAACACATACACACAATATAAGTTACATGTGCTTTAGACCTAGCACATAAGCCTAAATTTACATTTTTTGTTATAAGGCATTTCTTACGAATCTTTGCCATGAAAACAAGTACATTGTTCTTTAGAATTCAGAATTAATTCATCTGCTCTAGAACCATTTGCATGATTCTACAACTTACACAAGTATCTCTTCCATTGCCTATACTCACTGAATTAAAAACAATTTAACCCATGGAAAGTTCATTTGTGAGACTGTATCTATACAGCAGGAGGTGGAACACTATGGCTTCACAAGATAAATATACACTCTATTTCAGTTCAGTTCAGTTCAGTCACTAAGTTGTGTCCGTCTCTTTGCGACCCCATGAACCGCAGCACGCCAGGCCTCCATGTCCATCACCAGCTTCTGGAGTCCACGCAAACCCATGTCCATCGAGTCGGTGATGCCATCTAACCATCTCATCCTCTGTTGTCCCCTTCTCTTCCTGCCCTCAATCTTTCCCAGCATCAGGATCTTTTCAAATGAGTCAGCTCTTCTCATCAGGTGGCCAAAGTATTGGAGTTTCAGTTTCAACATTAGTCCTTCCAATGAACACCCAGGACTGATCTCCTTTAGAATGGACTGATTGGATCTCCTTGCAGTCCAAGGGATTCTCAAGAGTCTTCTCCAATACCACAGTTCAAAAACGTCAGTTCTTCGGTGCTCAGCTTTCTTTATAGTCTAACTCTCACATCCATACATGAACACTGGAAAAATCATAACCTTGACACACTCTCTAGTATATTTTTATAAATAAAATGTTATTGGAAAACAGTGACACCCATTTGTCTCTGTGCTTTCACACTACAATGGCAGTGGTGAGTAGATACAGCTGAGAATATAGAGCTCTCAGAACCAAAAGTATTCTGATTTGGCTCTTTTTGAAAAAAATTAGCTGCTCCTTATTTAAAGTGTTATCTCTTTAATTTTGAGAAGACAAATTTTAATCAATCAACACTTAAATGCACACACATTTTAATGTCTAACCAACATTGCTGCATTTGGAGAATACACAATATTTCTAGAAAGCCAAAAAGATCACTGCAGCATGAAAAATCTCAAGGACAGATTTGTTTAGAAAATGAAAGTTTGCCCAACCTAAGTCTACTTACAAGGAGAGTGTTGTTTTTATGATTTTCTAATTAAAATATACCGTGTAAATATGGAAACAATTTTTTTCTTTGTTTTCACTTCATTTTTTGCTAATCTGTTTTCATTATCCATCTTTCATTTCTATGTATACTTCTTTCCCATTAAATTAATGTCTTCTTTTGCTGATTTTTTTTAATTCACAAAGTTTCTCCTTCTTGCCATATATATTTATAAAATTATTAGGGTCTATAATTCTGCATGATTTAATAAAATAGTTACAGTTTCTGGCTGTAATTCTCCTTGTCATCTCAAAGAAAAGGACAGCAGGCAGCTTAGGGCAAACAGAATTCAAATGTAGTACAAAATGTTGTATGTGGCAGAGTATAGCTATGCCCAATCCCTCTTAAACATCTGCTGCAAAGAAAATGATCATTAATCCTTCCCATCTTCCCCCACCCCCGCCCCACCCCTACTCATTATCAGGGGCAGTGGTAATCTTAGGGAACTCACATTTCTGAGTTTTCACAGAGAAGCAAATTACTTTGTACACGTTATACGCAGGCAGTCCATCAATATTGATTGAGTGTGTACTGTGTGCAGAATAACATTCTAGAAGCTCGGGAATAGTTAAAAAATGCTGAATTTATGGATCCTGCCCTGGAGGAGATTATAATCTAAATGACGCTTTAGAAAAAAAGAGAAGCTCATTTTGTGGGAAAAAAAAAAAAAGTTTGACAACTTTGTTTTGTAAACGTTGTATAATTGGTTTACAGGCACTCAGGCTGTATTGCATCAGAAATCAAAACATCTAAATTGACAAACTCAATTTAGAAAAAGAAAACTTATCAAGAAAAAGCCTATGGCATTTAGAAGACCTTTCATTTCCTCTTGTTATTAATCTGGAATTCCATACATTAGCAATGGCAGCAATAGTAGTTTTAAGCTCTTTTGGAGATTTCTGTCAAACTTCCAGAAAATATGATAAAAAAAACAGTACACTCATATCACTTCTCTATTTCAGAAGAGTTTGAATTGTTACTAATGCTTGTGTGCTATAGTAAATGTAATTGAAGCAGAGGTGGCAGAGATGTTTGAAAGACTCTCTTAAAATAATCTATAGCTCCTCCTAGGCTTTTCTACAACGTGGTTACCGCTACGTATTTGCCACTGAGTATGAAAGTCTTGTCTCAGAAAATGAGATAGCAGTTTGATGCTCATAAATCAAGAGGTATCCACTTAAAAAAAAAAAAAAAAAAAAGATGTCATTGTGAGGGAACTTAAAAATACAGAGTATTTCATCTAGAATTGTTGTGAGTGACACATTATCTTGGCATTCCAATTACACACTTTAATTTGACTAATTTGATTCCTTGGTTTGTTTGTTAGATCCCTTGGGAGAGACCTCTGCTTGGCTCTTTCCTGTGTGTTCCATTCTAAACACACATTCTCACTGTTGGAGTCCCTTTGCTTTTCCAGGAAATTATTTGGGGCAGAACTTTATGCTTAAATGACCCTCTATGGTTTATGGAAAACAATGAACATTTAAACATTCCAGCATGAATGGGGGTTTTAGTTTTTTCCAAACATAACTGTCTGTTGTCTCTCTTGT
The DNA here is from genome assembly GCF_014754425.2 of Oryx dammah. NCBI lineage: Eukaryota > Metazoa > Chordata > Mammalia > Artiodactyla > Bovidae > Oryx > Oryx dammah. The sequence goes on along the minus strand of NW_024070212.1, from coordinate 62,983,408 downwards.
CTTGCCCATGGCTATTTTAGCCTTTTCAGGCATGAATCAAGAACCAGGAGAGTCCTCAACTGCAGGGAACAGAAATGTGGCTTGTCATGTGGTTCATTTGAAACCTTTTTATGGCTTGAGATAAGACACTTCTCATTCCCAACGGTGGTGGGGGGAATGAAGGAGCTCAGAGAGTACTGCCTATAAATTAAATACATGAGTACATAAATAAATAAAAGCAGCATTTATTATACTGTGGTACCATAATTAATGTCTAGTCAAGGCTATGGTTTTTCCAGTGGTCATGTATGGATGTGAGGGTTGGACTGTGAAGAAAGCTGAGTGCCGTAGAATTGATGCTTTTGAACTGTGATGTTGGAGAAGACTCTTGAGAGTCCCTTGGACTGCAAGGAGATCCAAGCAGTCCATTCTGAAGGAGATGAGCCCTAGGATTTCTTTGGAAGGAATGATGCTAAAGCTGAAACTCCAGTACTTTGGCCACCACATGCGAAGAGCTGACTCATTGGAAAAAACTCTGATGCTGGGAGGGATTGGGGGCAGGAGGAAAAGGGGACGACCGAGGATGAGATGGCTGGATGGCATCACTGACTCAATGAACGTGAGTCTGAGAGAACTCCAGGAGTTGGTGATGGACAGGGAGGCCTGGCGTGCTGCAATTCATGGGGTCGCAAAGAATCGGACATGACTGAGTGACTGAACTAACTAACTAACCATAATTAAAACTTTAATTGCTTTAGCATTTCATTTCACATGCACATTCTGATTGTTTAGTACAACCAGAAAATGTAATTATTCAAGTTACAGGAAAAGACTAGCTCTTTAGGCATGTGATCTAAGCAACCAAATGAGGCCCCATGATCAAATGGCTTCCATGTTTAGTTCGATGCTCCGCTATTTCCTTCTTGAAATTCTTGGCAATTTTATTTTGAACTTGTGTTCTGTAAGTGAAACTCAAAGGGACAAGGTGTGTAAAATATGCGTGTTCCCTGTTCCTGCATGCTCAGTCACTCAGTCGTATCCAACTCTTTGTGACCCCAATAACTGACTGTAGCCCCCAGGTTTCCTCTGTCCATGGAATTTCCCAGGCAAGAATATTGGAACAGATTACCATTTCCTATTTCAGTCCCTTTTTCCCAACCTTCTCATTGTTTATAGCATTCATGATACCTGAAACCCTCTGCTGAATCAATGATGTCTTTGGATCCAGAAGGACTCAAAGCCAGAATAATGTAAAGCTGTAAGGCTGTAATACATATGACTAAAAAAGTATAGACACTGACAGTCATGCTGTCCGTTTGAACTGGAACTTGCTTTGAACACAGAAAGAAGGCAAATGGTCTGAAAGACAGAGATGACCATGAAACCCCAACATATTCATGGTACTAGTCTATTAGCCAACCATTTGCAATAAGAAGTATGATGTAGAAAGAAAAGGAATAATACCACAAAATTTCCTTACTCAGCACACAGCAGGTAAGGGTGTTGGTAGGATGTCTGCCTATCTGGAAGTTAAATGTAAAGTTGGGTTGATTCTATGCAGCAAGTCTACTGTTACGGTAGTAAAAATATGTGTATGCACAAAACATGAAATAGAAATTATGACATTTGAGTGATTTTAATGTAAGTCAAATACTTTATTTTTGCATTTAATATGATTGAATAATATAATGATGAATGGAACAGTGTATGGTAATAATTTAAAATTTTAATTGTTTGTTTAAAATGACATTAAATAATGAAACAAAAACAAGTTTACCATAGCAAATCAGCAAAAAGAATGTGGGAGGAAAGAAAAAACTTTATATTTCTGAACTGCTAATAGAACTTTTTTCTACCTTTTGGACAAAAGATCCATATTTCCATAAGCAATGAGTCCCCCAAATTAGGGCTTCCCTAGTGTCTCAGATGGTAAAGAATCTGCTTGCAATGTAGGAGATCTAGGTTCAATCCCTGGGTTAGAAAGAACCCTTGGAGAAGGAAATGGAAACCCACTCTAGTATTCTTGCCTGGAAAATTCCGTGGACAGAGGAACCTAGCTAGCTATATAGTCCATAGAGTTGCAGAAGAGGCAACTGAATGACTAACACTTTTCACTTTCCTACAAATTATATAGCTAGCCCTGGTAAACAGCTAATCAAAAAAACTGAGATAAAATCAAGTAAGAGAAAAAGCTCATGGATTCCCAAAGATGATTATTGTTTACTTCCTCATATATATCCTCTAGGGATTTTTTTCTTACACATGTAGTTCATCTTCTATTTGTTATATCCTTCTTTTAATAGAATTGTATGTTGCAAAAATAATATTCTCTTCACCAAAAATGTTCTTCTTCCAATATCTGAAAGGTTTGCTTCCTTACCTCTTTCAGGTATTCATCCAAGTATCAGCTTCAGAAAGGGCTTGCCTGAACTCCCTGCTTCTTCAGCCCCTGCCACCACCAACAGTCATGGCATTTTTTATCTGCCCTTAATAACCATCTGATGTACTACCTAAATTTGCTTAATTAGTTTGCTGTTTGTCACTCTGTTTTTTGTCTGTCTGAGCTGTTAGAACAGAATACCATAAACAAGATGGCTTGTAAACAACAGGAATGTATTTTTCACAATTCCGAAGGTTGGAAAGTTTAAAAATCAAGGAGATGTCAGGGTCGGTGAGTGATGAGGAATAGCTTCCTGCTTCCCAGATGGCCATTTTTTTTTTTTCTCTCTGTGTTTTCACATGATAAAAAAGGCAAAGAAGCTCTCTGGAGTCTCTTTTTTAAGAGCATTGATCCTCTAATTGAGGGATCTATCCTAATGACCTAGTTACCTCCCAAAGGTTCTATCTCCAAACACCATTACATTGGGGATCAGGTTTTAACAAAAGAATTTAGGGGTGAAACAAAAATTCAGCCTATTTTCACAAGAAAAGTCATTAACATATAATTTTTCCCTGACTTCCTTGCTAATATTGGGTATTACACATTTTTAATTGCCAAATTGATGGGAAAACACTTTTTTAAATTTTATTTTCAATTACCAAGGAAGATGAACATTTTTATATAGATAATATTTATAATTTCTCTTTTTAAAATTGCTTTTTCATGTCCTTTGCCCATTTTTAAACATAAGGTATTTATATTTTTTTATGACTTTCTAAGAGTTCTTAAATCTCTTAAAGACAATCTTCATCTATTTTAAATGATATAAATGTAAAAATACAAAAATACATATTTCTAATTTGTCTTTTGGTTTTAAAGGTTTAAGTAATACTTTAAGAAAATTTTAAAAGTTTATATTACATTTTTTGAATTTATTAAAAATTTCTTTTTGTTGTATGGTTTTAAACTGCTAGCTAGACATCACAATTATTTTCTCATCCATTTTACTTTGAAGTTTTTAATTTACTTAGATTTTTATCTGATGTTAGGTCAGAAGTAAGCATTAATTTTTATTTTTTTCTCTAAGGTTAGCTCAGTACCTTTATTTAATTCAAAAGGTGAAGAGAAATAAAGAGCCTCTTGATGAATGTCAAAGAGGAGAGTGAAAAAGCTGGCTTAAAACTCAACATTCAAAAAACTATGATCTTGGCATCTGGTCTTATTACTTCATGCAAATAAGTGGGGACAATGTAGATTTAATGGGGACAGTGTCAGATTTAATTTTCTTGGGCTCCAAAATCACTGCAGATGGTGACTGCAGCCACTAAATTAAAAGACGCTTGCTCCTTGGAAGAATAGTGATGACAAACCTAGACAATGAATTAAAAAGCAGAGACATCATTTTGCCAGCGAAGGTCCATATAGTCAAAGGTATGTGTTTTTCCAGTAGTCATGTATGGACGTGAGAGTAGTACCATAAAGAAGGCTGAGTGCCAAAAATTTGATACTTTCGAACTGCTGTGTTGGAGAATACTCTTGAGATTCCCTTGGACTGCAAGGAGATCAACCCAATCAATCCCAAAGGAAATTAACCCTGAATATTCGCTGGAAGGACTGATGCTGAAGCTGAAGCTCCAATACTTTGGCCACCTAATGTGAAAAGTTGACTCACTGGAAAAGAGCCTGATGCTGGCAAAGTTTAAGGGCAAGAGGAGAAGGGAGCGACAGAGGATGAGATGGTTGGATGGCCTCACTGACTCAATGGACATTAGTTTGAGCAAACTCAAGGAGTTAGTTAAGAACAGAGAAGCCTGGCCTGCTGCAGTTCATGGGGTAGAAAAGAGTTGGACACTACTTAGCGATGAAACAAAAGTCTTCATTTTTATTAATGATAGTTCTTGTTATGAAACAAGCATTGTATCAGAACCCTAGATAGATTAACTTTATTCTTAAACCAACCTCTAATTATTAGTATTTTACAGATGAATATAATGATGTGTACAGAGACTAGTTGTCAAATTATGTTCCCAGATTACAGCATCACTGTTACCTAAGAAATGCAAATATTTGAGCCAAAGCCCAGACCTACAGAATCAAAAAATTGGGGGATGGGAAGCAACAATCTGTGTTTTAACTGGCCCTTGAAATGACTCTGATGCACTGGGCTACATTACTGGCCAAAGGATACAGTTAGTGAATGGAGCTGGGATGATTCAGTTCTTGCAATCTAACAGCAAATACCCAACCACTATACTAACCATCTCTTACCAGAGCATGTGCATTTTCACATTACCCACTTCACATTTAAGCATTGTTCCATGTTTAATGCAGCATTCTCTGCAGTTCAACACCGTAGTCAGGGTGAATTTGAAACAATACTGTTCTCTTACAATTGAATTCTGTCATTTCAGACTTGAAATGACAATTCTTACTAACAGAGAAATCTTTCACCTGGCGTGAATCGTTGATCCTTCTTCAATGTGCTCTTCTTACCTGAATATTGTTTATTACATATATGATAGGAGTTTTTAGATTTCAATATAATGTATTAATATCTTTCTTTAAATGTAAATTTATTAGCAGCAGCATGAAGGAGATGTGGGACCTGGAAGTGTAGTATTAAATACCTGCTTTGGAAGTTCCTAGAATCTTTTTCTTTCTAATCATTGTGTAAGATTCTCCAAATTATAGTCAAAGACATTGTTTATTCCAACTAGTTGCCTCTGAAACCTACCTGATTTTAAAATAAAGTTCATGTGATAACAAAATTTAGACATGTCAAGTCTGTAAATCAGAAATGTGATTTACCCTTCTAAAGTAAGTTGCAGCTCTCCATAGAGCTAAATGAATAATTAAATAAAACTTAAAATAGTCAATGTGAGAGTAACTCAAATTGGTTTATCTTTTGTAGTAATTATGTTTCAGACACTTGATTTCTACTGGGTACTTAGTATATACTTGATATTTAGGATAACTGAATTTACTTAACTAAAAGTATTTATTTGTTTATAGTTAAAATATTTGGCTATCATTGCTTCAAAATAACAGATGCATGTTAAATAAATATATATTTGTATTTCACAGTGAACAATTGATAATATGAAATAAAATAAAAAACATATGATTTTTGGAGTATTTTATTCCTAACTTCTGCATTTGTTGTTGTTGTTGTTTAGCTGCTAAGTTGTGTCTTTTGTGACCCCAAGGACCGTGGCCCCCAGGCTCCTCTGTCCATGGGATTTCCCAGGCAAGAACACTAGAGTGGTTGCCATTTCCTTCTCCATGGGTTCTTCCTGATCCAAGGTTTGAACCTGTGTCTCCTGCATTGCAGATGAATTCTATTCCGATAAACCACAGGAGAAGCTCAATTTTTGCATATACATTTTAATTATAATAGTCTATTTCAGTTATCATCATATTAAAATAAAATTATCTAAATCATTATATAGTTCTAAATAATTATTTTATGCTCATAAATCATTTCTTTAAATTGGTATAATTGACAACTGTGCTGCTGCTGCTGCTAAGTCGCTTCAGTCGTGTCTGACTCTGTACAACCCCATAGACGGAAGCCCACCAGGCTCCCCCGTCCCTGGGATTCTCCAGGCAAGAACACTGGAGTGGATTGCCATTTCCTTCTCCAATGCATGAAAGTGAAGAGTGAAAGTGAAGTCGCTCAGTCGTGTCCGACTCTTAGCGACCCCATGGACTGCAGCCTACCAGGCTCCTCCATCCGTGGGATTTTCCAGGCAAGAGTACTGGAGTGGGGTGCCATTGCCTTCTCCAATTGACAATTGTAGGAAATATATTTTTGGATATCTGAATTATTCAAAATAATGTATTCTATTGTGTAAATTATCATTTTTATTAAGTATTTCAATGTAATGTTTCAAAAGCTTTATATTTAAAACTTTTTTATTTTACTATAGGAAGTGTATCCTCAAATTGAAAAATTATAGTGAAAAAAGCTTTAGCAAATTCAGACTGACCTCCATTTGAACTGAAATCAATCCACCACTTCATTTTTAAGTACTTCACAAATTTCTGACATTATATGTACATGTATAGACTATCTTTAATAGAAAAGTAATCATTTGATTGCATCATATAAAGAAAGGACATTGAAGCTCTTACTAGAGCTGCCATAACATTACAATTTGAACACCGAATTCTAAACTTCAAGTGTTTTGAATTGTAGTAGCAAATCATTAACTTATGTGGGAAGAAGCATGTTTTGTTTTATAATAGCTAATAATAGCAAGTTAGTTATTAATATATATTTCTATATATTTTTATATAAAAATATAAATCATATATTTTATAAATTTTATAAATTTTATATTTTATATATTCTATATATTTCTAATATGTGTAAGTATTAGTAGCTCTTAATATTCAAAAACAGAGATATTACTTTGCCGACTAAGGTCCGTCTAGTCAAGGCTATGGTTTTTCCATGTCATGTATGGATGTGAGAGTTGGACTGTGAAGAAGGCTGAGCGCTGAAGAATTGATGTTTTTGAACTGTGTTGTTGGAGAAGACTCTTGAGAGACCCTTGGACTGCAAGGAGATCCAACCAGTCCATTCTGAAGGAGATCAACCATGGGATTTCTTTGGAAGGAATGATGCTAAAGCTGAAACTCCAATATTTTGGCCACCTCATGCAAAGAGTTGACTCATTGGAAAAGACTTTGATGCTGAGAGTGATTGGGGGCAGGCGGAGAAGGGGACAACAGAGGATGAGATGGCTGGATGGCATCACTGACTCGATGGACATGAGTTTGAGTGAATTCTGGGAGTTGGTGATGGACAGGGAGGCCTGGCATGTCGCAATTCATGGGGTTGCAAAGAGTCGGACACAACTGAGCGACTGAACTGAAAATGAACTGAAAGTGCATGAGAAATCAGCTTTGAAGATTATATGCATATAATCATATGCATACATTTACATAATGTATATATGTTTATATATACAGTACATAAAATTTTCATAGTTGAAACCAACCTAGCTCTTTGAATCTCTTTCCTTCAGAAAAACTCAAAGGGTTAACTTCATATTGGAATTTAAAGACATAATTTTTATCTTATTTATAAATTTTACTTTAATACTCACATTTAAAATATTAGAACTCTCAAAATATGTTTTTCATAAATTGTAAAGCAAATCCTCTAACAAATACATAGTAAGCACATGCCAAAATATAGTTAAATCATTGAGGGACCAAGAAAAATGGTAAAGCTCATTTAAGGAGCATACAAAAAACAATTTATATAGTCCATTAGGACTCAAATAAACTTGCTATGTTAATGACAATATTAGTTAATCTACTAGAGCCAATAAAAATATAACATGAAGTTATCTTTTCTACCAGGTAGCAATAATTTGCCTTTCTAGCCCACCAAGTTCCACTGTCCATGGAATTTCCCAGGCAAAATGCTGGAGCAGGTTGCCATTCTCTATTCTAGGGGATCTTCTTGATCCAGGGATAAACCTGTATCTCCTGCATCTCCCGCATTGGCAGGTGGATTCTTTACCACTGAGCCACATGGGAAGCCCAATTTGCCATGTTATAGGCAAAAATTTACACATTTATATGCAACTTCTCAGACTTCAGGCACTACTAAATAGCAAACTGAAAATCAGGCAAAAACATATTCTAGGGCAAGGATTAGCAAATTTAGTTTTGTAAAAGACCCAATAATGAACATTTAAGCTTTGCAGGCCACATACAGTCTCCTTGTATATTCTTTCCTTTTTATGCTTTAAATGTGTAAAAACTATTTTCAGTTTAAGGTTCATAAAATTAAAAAAAAATAGGTCATGGCCTGAATTGGTCCAGGTACTATAGTTTGTCAACCCCTGTTCTAGAGAATTAAAAACCCTAGAGTGGGCTAATTAGACAATGTCCTGTGTGACACTGAAAAGACAGTTGGCCAACCTGTTGCCTTACTTTCATACTTTGGATAATTTTTCATCAGTTCAGTTCAGTTCAGTCGCTCAGTCATATCCGGCTGTTTGCGACCCCATGAATTGCAGCACGCCAGGCCTCCCTGTCCATCACCAACTCCCAGAATTCACTCAAACTCATGTCCATCGAGTCAGTGATGCCATCCAGCCATCTCATCCTCTGTCGTCCCCTTCTCTTCCTGCCCCCAATCCCTCCCAGCATCAGAGTCTTTTCCAATGAGTAAACTCTTCCCATGAGGTGGCCAAAGTACTGGAGTTTCAGCTTTAGCATCATTCCTTCCAAAGAACACCCTGGACTGATCTCCTTTAGAATGGACTGGTTGGATCTCCTTGCAGTCCAAGGGACTCTCCAGAGTCTTCTCCAAAACCACAGTTCTAAAGCATCAATTCTTCGGCGCTCAGCCTTCTTCACAGTCCAGCTCTCACATCCATACACAACCACTGGAAAAAACATAGCCTTGACTAGATGGACCTTAGTTGGCAAAGTAATGTCTCTGCTTTTGAATATGCTATCTAGGTTGGTCATAACTTTCCTTCCAAGGAGTAAGGATCTTTTAATTTCATGGCTGCAATCACCATCTGCGGTGATTTTCTTAATTTTCATTATAAATAATCTACAAATATTCTCACAAAAAACTTAGTGTCATTTTTGTTGGCCAGAATGATTTATATAAGCATTGCAAAAAAGTTAGTCATACAAGCCCTATGTAGTATACCCTTACAACAAATACAGACTCATACAACATGGAACAATTATTAGGACAGAGTTAATTTCCATTTGGAAATTTTATGAAGAATCTAGGATTGCAGTTTTAGTGTTGTCTGTTATTCTAGAGATTTCTCTTCAATCTCTCTTATTGGTTCTTTATTTTGGATTCTCAGAGACCAATCCTCCAAAATTCATCTTCACAGATTTCATTTGCAAAACCTAGGATAATTTTAGAATAAATCTCTAAGTTTCTCCTAGGTCCTAGTTTCCAGCATGTTAGAAAATACCCTTTATTACCTGGAAGGCCTGGAATCCATAAACCATAGACTATTATTGGGCCTGTTTCCTAGGAGGGTTTTGGAGGCTTTGCTTCCATATATGAAGAATAATATTTTACCTTAATACTGGGATTATCATACATGGTCAAAGAAAAAATCAAATGAAAGTTATGACTGGTTATATAATTTGTGCATACCAATTATACATTCTACTCTTTAGAGTAGAATGATAATTCTTATTAAAGCTATGAAAATAACTCTGTTGCCTTTAAAGTAAAGGGACTTAGTTAAAGTATGTTTCTGAATTTTGAGAGGTCAGAAAAAAATATAATGCAAAGAATATTTTACTAAACATTTTACAAAACTATGGTCTATCGGATATAGACTTAGATCAAGAAAAAAGATTTCTTATCTGCTCATCAAAACAGAACAGTGAATATGTAACAGCCACGCCATCAGGCTTTCACTTAAAAAGTAACCACAATTAGGTTTTTATAATGATTTATTTGCTTCTTCTTAATTAATTCCTGTTCCACTGGTTCTTGGGCCAGCAGGCCATTTTTATGAGTCATCTGTTTCTCAACTAAAAAGAAAAAAATTCTGACTCATTTCCCACTACAGTCTCACAGTTTGCTAAGCAATGACAACTTAGAATCTCCAATACATAAATCTTTTCCTTGATATAAGAGCAGTGAAGAATACCTCTCACAGATTTTTTTTTTTTTCATTTTTTCCATGAGGCCTTGAGATTGCCCTTCACTGTTGAAAACTCAACAAAACTAGTTTTAGCAGAACCTGCAAGCTAGCATGAAGGGAATGTAGAAGCAACTTGTTGATAATATGCTGAACAGAAGTTATTTCCTTACAGTATCCAGCAGTATGAGAACGAACAAAATTGTTTTGAAGTGAAATAAATAACTCTTTTCTAAAGAATCGATTAGTGTTCTCCATTGAGGGTAAGAACACATTATGGACAATAAAGGCATTGACACCTCTCCGAGGAAATCAATACATCTTACAAATGCTAAAATCTTTTAAACATATTTATATTAATAGCAAATTACTTGTTATAATTACTTGTTATAAAGGAAAGGCTAATCTTCACTTTTCATCTGACATCTCTCCCTTGGAGACCATACTAGTGTTTAGGCAATTAATAAATAAGAAGCATACAAAATATGTGTAATTATTGTTAGCATCCTCCTTTTATAAGGTAAAAGAAAAAATAATTATGATGCTGCAAACAGCCATTTGTGAATAATAAAGATAACTTTGAATTGATTTAAAAGACATCTTAAAATTATATATTTTTTCTGAATTTAGGATATGATCCTAATATGGAAAAATCAAAACAATTATTAAAGTTATGGTCATTTAAGTTTGGAACATAGATGCTTGAGAATAATTAACAATTTTACCTTAATCACCTATTAACCAGAGGAACACTATAATATTACTAAAGAAATAGAACATAATGTAAATTAAATGAATCATGGCTCTTTCTGAAGAAAGGAATATTCCTTGCTTGTTTTAAAAATGATAAGAGCAAATCAGTGTAAACCACCGAAAATTATCTCAGGGAAATACTGAGTCTCTATTATGTGGGAAGAATATTCAAAAGGTAAAAATTGCTATTTATTACTATTTGTTGAGAGAAGACTAAACACTCCAAGACTACTTAATCATTTTATGCATGAGAAAACTAAAATTTTAGTTTTGCTTTAATACAACTTTTAGCAGTAGAGAATTCACAGAATTATTTTTTATGAGCAAACCCTCAAGACTGAGTCAACTTTAGTATTTGAATACATTTTACTGTTTCTCTGCAGATTCAATGGTTACAGGAATTGTGTGTTAGTTTTCATGGGTTGCCATAGCAAACTACTACAATTAAGCAGCTTAAAACAACAGAAATTTATTCTCTCACAGTTCTTGAGGTTAAAGCATATAAGTAAGGCCATGATTTCTCTGAAGCTCTAAGGGAGGATCCTTCTTTACCTTTCCAATTATTTGTAATCTTAGGCATTCCTTGGCTTGTGGCAGCATGACTCCAATATCTGTCACGATCTTAATCCTTTTGAATGTCCCTCTCTTCACCTTGTATTCTTCCTCTCTCTTCTTGTAAGGACAATAGTCATAGAGGATTAGGTCCCACCCTAATGATTTCATCATAATCTGATTACATCTGCGAGGACTCTATATAGTTCAGTTTAGTTGAGGGCTCAGTTGTGTCTGACTCTTTGTGACCCCATGAACCACAGCACACCAGGCCTCCCTGTCCATCACCAACTCCTGGAGTTTACCCAAACTCATGTTCATCAAATCAGTGATGCCATCCAACCATCTCATCCTCTGTCATCCTCTTCTTCTGCCCTCAATCTTCCAGCATCAGGATCTTTTGAAATGAGTCAGCTTTTCTCATCAGGTGGCCAAAATATTGTAGTTTCAGCTTCAACATCAGTCCTTCCAATGAACATCCAGAACTGATCTCCTTTAGGATGGACTGATTGGATCTCCTTACAGTCCAAGGGATTCTCAACAGTCTTCTCCAAACACCACAGTTCAAAAGCATCAATTCTTCGGCACTCAACTTTCTTTATAGTCCAACTTTCACATCCATACATGACTACTGGAAAAACCATAGCCTTGACAGGATGGACCTTAGTCACATTTACAGGTAGGTACTAAAGAACACAGCTCAACACATAATAATCTGTTATCAGTCAGTTCAGTGACTCAGTTGTGTCTGACTCTTTGTGACTCCATGGACTGCAGCACACCAGGTTTCCCTGTCCATCACCAACTCCCTGCTGCTGCTGCTGCTAAGTCGTGTCAGTCATGTCCGACTCTGTGCTTCCCCATAGATGGCAGCCCACTAGGCTCTACCGTCCCTGGGATTCTCCAGGCAAGAACACTGGAGTGGGTTGCCATTTCCTTCTCCAATGCATGAAAGTGAAAAGTGAAAGTGAAGTCACTCAATCGTGTCTGACTCAGCTACCCCATGGACTGCAGCCCACCAGGCTCCTCCATCCATGGGATTTTCCAGGCAAGAGTACTAGAGTGGGTTGCCATTGCCTTCTCTGTCAACAACTCCCGGAGGTGTTCAAAAACTCATATCCATTGAGTTGGTGATGCCATCCAACCATCTCATCCTCTGTCATCCCCATCTCCTCCTCCTCAATTTTTTCTCATCATCAAGGTCTTTTCCAATGAGTCAGCTTTTTGCATCAGGTGGCCAAAGTATTTGAGCTTCAGCATCAGTCCTTCCAAAGAATATTCAGGACTGATTTCATTTAGGATTAACTGGTTTGAATTCCCTGCAGTCCAAGGGACCTCTCAACAGTCTTCTCCAACACCACAGTTCAAAAGCATCAGATCTTTGGTGCTCACCCTTCTTTATGGTCCAACTCTCACTTGTATACATGACTACTGGAAAGACCATAACTTTGACTAGACAGACCTTTATTGGCTAAGTAATGTCTCTGCTTTTTAATATGTTGTCTAGTTTGGTCACAGCTTTTCTTCCAAGGAGCAAGTGTCTTTTAATTTCATGTCTGCAGTCACCATCTTCAGTGATTTTGGAGCCAAAAAAAAATGAAGTCTGTCACTGTTTCCATTGTTCCCCCCAACAGTTTGCCATAAAGTGATGGGACGGGATGCCGTGATCTCAATTTTTTGAATGTTGAGCTTTAAGCCAACTTTTTCCACTCTCTTCTTTCACTTTCATCAAGAGGCTCTTTAGTTCTTCTTCACTTTTTTCCATAAGGATGGTGTCATCTGCATATCTGAGCTTATTGATATTTCTCCTGGCAATCTTGATTCCAGCTTGTGCTTCATCTAGCCCAGCATTTCGCATCATGTGCTCTGCATATAAGTTAAACAAGCAGGGTAACAGCTTTTACATACTACTTTCCCAATTTGGAACCAGTCCATTGTTCCATGTCCAGATCTAACTGTTGCTTCTTGACCTGCATACAGATTTCTCAGGAGACAGGTCAGGTGGCCTTGTATACCCATCTCTTGAAGAACTGTCCATAATTTGCTGTGATCCACACAGTAAAAGGCTTTGGTGTAGTCAGTAAAGTAGAAGTAGACGTTTTCTGGAATTCTTTTGCTTTTTCTATGATCCAACAGATGTTGGCAATTTGATCTTGTTTCATCTGCCTTTTCTAAATCCAACTTGAACATTTGGAAGTTCATGGTTCATGTACTGTTGAAGCCCGACTTGGAGAATTTTGTGCATTACTTTCCTTGCATGTGAGACGGGTGCAATGGTGCAGTAGTTTGAATATTCTTTGACATTGCCTTTTTGGGATTGGAATGAAAACCTACCTTTTCTAGTCCTGTGGCCACTGCTGAGTTTTCCAAATTTGCTTGTATATTGAATGCAGCACTTTAACAGTATTATATCTGATAGACAGAGTGCCTAAAGAACTATGGATGGAGGCTCATGACTTTGTACAGAGGCAGTAATCAAGACCATGCCCAAGAAAAAGAAATGCAAAAAAGTCAAAATGGTTGAGGAGGACTTACAAATAGCTGAGAAAAGAAGAGATGCTAAAGGAAACCAAATGGTTAAACCACAAAAATATGATACTCAACCATGGCTGTTACATATGAAGAATGATTTCTTAACATTAGTCAGCCAGCAAGAGAATACACATTGCCAAAGCTAGAAGCAAACACAAAACCAGGGAGAAAGAGAAATTTAGAAAATGTGAATTTCCACTGCAACTTGGGAATTAATGCAAAGTCCAAAGGGCAATGAAAGTGCACTGGAGATCTTTTATCTTTCAGATCATAAGGTCTATTTCTCAACCAATTAAGCTTAGTTACCTCAAGCAAGAGAGTCTACTTACACCTTGTAAACTGGCAAGGTATAACTTTCATTGTAAAAATCATGTCTCTCATACAAATATAATGAGCAAATATCAAAGATGTATTTGATTCATTAATGAGGGAACTTGTTGGAGGGTAAAGTTGATTCAGAACATTTGAGACACAGAAATTTTTCATAGTTAGTTGGAAAAGAGATGCTGAAATAAATTTGCTAAGTTAGGAACAAAATGGTTTAATGTCCTATATGTCAATAATACTTTAAAATTTGTGTTTATTTTTTAGCAGACAAATTAATTTCTTCTCTAGCAGACAACAATATACAAGTTAATAGTAAACTTAGCACATTCTAGGCAATCAGTAGTAAACAGCAGTAAAAAGCGTATTTCCCTAGAGAATTAAATAACCCTGGGTAAGCCTGTCATACAATGTTTCAGTGCAATACTAACGACACATAGTCATTTTCTGCCTCATTTCTTTGTTTGGATTATTTTTCTTAACAGATCTTTGAGATTTATTGTAGAAAGAGATTTGGAAGTTTTTTAATTGAAATGAGATGAATCAAATTTGGGCTTTTTCTGTAAGAACAAATAGGTCTTAGAACTTTGGATAGTCAATATATATGTTTAACTTAGTTTCTGAAAATAAATATGACAACACTGAAGAAAGTATATTAAATTCTAAACTGCTTTTGCAGTAATAGTCACATAAATATTTTTGAGTCCTAATTGTGAATATAGAACTCTAAAATAATTATTTATAAGAATATAACACAAAAACAATAATAAATTATTTTAATTTATGCTTTCTGTAAACAGAATGGGTGCTGGAATTCTGAAATCGTTCAGATAAATGGGCTCCTTTCCTTCTTTTGCATCTATATCTAGAATCAGGCTTATGAGGAGAACAGAAGATATTAAGAAGAGGTGGCAAGAATACAGAGAAGAACTCTACAAAAAAGAGTTTCACGACCCAGATAATCCCGATGGTGTGAACACTCACCTAGAGACAGACATCCTGGAATGTGAAGTCAAGTGGGCCTTAGAAAGCATCACTACAAACAAAGCCAGTGGAGGTGATGGAATTTCAGTGGAGCTATTTCAAATCCTGAAAGATGAGGCTCTGAAAGTGCTGCACTCAATATGCCAGCAAATTTGGAAAACTCAGCAGTGGCCACAGGACTGGAAAAGGTCAGTTTTCATTCCAATCCCAAAGAAAGGCAATGCCAAAGACTGCTCAAACTACCACACAATTGCACTCATCTCACGTGCTAGTAAAGTCATGCTCAAAATTCTCCAAGCCAGGCTTCAGCAATACCTGAACCATGAACTTCCAGATGTTCAAGCTGGTTTTAGAAAAGGCAGAGGAATCAAAGATCAAATTGCCAACATCCGCTGGAACATGGAAAAAGCAAGAGAGTTCCAGAAAAACATCTGTTTCTGCTTTATTGACTATGCCAAAGCCTTTGATCATAATAAACTGTGGAAAATTCTGAAAGAGATGGGAATACCAGACCACCTGACCTGCCTCTTGAGAAATCTGTACACAGGTCAGGAAGCAACAGTTAGAACTGGACATGGAACAACAGACTGGTTCCAAATAGGAAAAGGAGTACATCAAGGCTGTATATCATCACCCTGCTTATTTAACTTATATACAGAGTACATCATGGGAAACGCTAGGCTGGAAGAAGCACAAGCTGGAATCAAGATTGCTGGGAGAAATATCAATAACCTCAGATAGGCAGATGATACCACCGTTATGGCAGAAAGTGAAGAGGAACTAAAGAGCCTCTTATGAAAGTGAAAGAGGAGAGTGAAAAATTTGACTTGAAGCTCAACATTCAGAAAATGAAGATCATGGCATCTGGTCCCATTACCTCATGGGAAATGATGGGGAAACTGGAAACAGTGTCAGACTTTATTTTTTTGGGCTCCAAAATCACTGCAGATGGTGATTGCAGAGATGAAATTAAAAGATGCTTAGTCCTTGGAAGAAAAGTTATGACCAACCTAGACAGCATATTTAAAAGCAGAGATATTAGTTTGCCAAGAAAGGTCCGTCTAGTCAAGGCTATGTTTTTTCCAGTGGTCACATATGGATGTGGGAGTTGGACTATGAAGAAAGCTGAGCACCAAATAATGGATGCTTTTGAACTGTGGTGTTGGAGAAGACTCTTGAGCTCCTTTGGACTGCAAGGAGATCCAACCAGTCCATCCTAAAGGAGATCAGTCCTGGGTGTTCATTGGAAGGACTAATGCTATAGCTGAAACTCCAATACTTTGGCCACCTCATGTGAAGAGTTGACTCATTGGACAAGATCCTGATTCTTGGAGGGATTGAGGACAGGAGGAGAAGAGGACGACGGAGGATGACATGGCTGGATGGATCACCGAATGGATGGACTTGAGTTTGAGTGAACTCCAGGAGTTGGTGATGGACAGGGATGCTTGGTGTGCTGCGATTCATGGGGTCGCAAAGAGTAGGACACGACTGAGTGACTGAACTGAACTGAAGTGAACTGATCTTAGGGGAAGAGTTAAAACCAGAATGCCAAATGCATCCTCTTGGTATGCCCAGTTCCTGAGGCTCTCTGAGGTAATTTTTGTCCTTCTGCAGGTGGTTTACAGACATATGTCTAAATTTTAAATGCTCTGAATCACATATTCCAGGAAAAAAATAAGTATTGTATCTTTTATTTATATCTCGTGGGAATCTTATCAAGTGTTTCTAATAATGTACATATACCTTTACATCTAGAAAATTAATCCCATGCTTAGTAGCCAGACTTAATATGTTTTAAAAGTAAAAATATTTGACTTTAATTCAGTCATACAATCATCTAAGCCTTAAGATGTGCAGTTTATTATTCCAATTTTTATTGATAAGAAAATCAAAGTTAGTCATGATTAAAGGACTTACCTGATGTCACCAAACTTGTCAGTTAGATGGGGATTTCACCAGGACCTTTCTTACTATTTGCAATGCACGAGTCTCATGAGGTATGGGTTCGATCCCTGGTTAGGGGAGATCCCTTGGAGGAGGGCATGGAAACCCACTCGAGTGATCTTGCCTGAAGAATCCCATGGACATAGAAGTCTGGTGGGCTTAGCTCCATAGTGTTGCAAAGGGCCGGGACATAACTGAGCGACTTAGGATGCATGCATACTTCCCTAAATTACTAACACTTGCACCACTGCAAAACTTCTTGGAGGTTACCTCTGTTTCTGCTATTCTTCATTGTACTCCTCCTGACAATATTCTATATAATAGTCAAAGATTTTTTTTTTAATTCCAACTGTATCTAATTATATTTGAAATATGATTCAAACTGTAGTATGGCTTATAAGACAATACTTAATTTTGTTTTTGCCTATCTAATGGTTCCATCCCTTTCAGTTTCTCTTTTCTCCACTCAAAACTCATCCTTCTACCCCCTCCCCTCAAAAGGACTTCTTTTTACTTCACACATGCTTTTTGGTTTCTGAACTTGCTGTTGCTTTTGAAATTGTCTCCTCCCAGATCTTTACATAACAGGCTGTTTCTAATTTCTCATCATCTGCTTAAATGATCTTTTGACCACACTATTTAGCACAGTCCTCCACCTCATCAATCTCCATCCAATTAGTTTCTTCAAAATGTGACATGACTCATTAATTCAACAATACTTGTTAAGTACTTATAGTGCCCAGGACTCTCCTAGACATTGGGATATGGCAGTAAATAAAGTAGACATAAATTCCTGGCTTCATAAAACATACATTCTGGTTGGAGGAGACAGCCAGTAAACAAATAAGTAAAATCAATGTTACCTCAGTAGTGATAAGTGTTATATAGAAAAAAAAAAAAAAATAAAGTAAGAAAATAGATTGAAGGTGTTGGACAATAGGAACAGTATGGCAATTTAAAATAGATTTTTAGGAAGAGCCTCTTTGGGAAGATAGGATTTGAGCCATTTTTAAGAAGCTGAGAAAGTGAGCTATGCTTATATTTGCAGGAAGAAAATTCCAGGTACATGCTTTGACATTCCTGAAATATATTTACTATCACCAGTCTTTCCCCTACATTAGGCTCTAGTTCCATGAAATCAGGGACCTGTCTGGTGTTTTTATTCTTTTTTTTTTTTTTTTTTTTTTTGATACAAAACAATTTATACCTTTATTTTTCCACATTTTATAGATACAATAGCTCCATTTAGGTTAAAGATTGCTTTCTTTGTTTTGTTTTTTATTTTGTTCAGACTACTTTTAACCAAGATAATTTGAATTCCATAAAACACACAGTTAAACAATTTACAATTCATTTAAGTATAATAGTTTTCCATGTTGAATTTGATTCACAGATGCATATTAAATCACCACACTAAAGTTTTGATACTTTCCTTATGTCATAAATGCAAAGAACTTTTCTGAGAAATATTTTATATAAATTTAAATATGTTTACATATTAAAAAGCTTTAAAAGTTTCTATTAGCAATTATTTAATAGATTGAGAAAAATACAATTCCAGTATGCCATCTACTACATGAATAGAATTGATTCTGTAATAAAATATTTAATATCTTATTTACTTTTTAAGATTTCAGCTTTTATTAGAATTAAGAGTATAGAATAGTGTCTGCTGCATTAGATACACTTTAATATCTAACAATATTCTTCTGTTTGCTTTCAGTGCATATTTTCAGTAATGAAATATTTTTGGATTATATTTTTAACACATAGCATATTGGATTAGTGTCATCAGGGAAATGACACCTAAACTCTTCCTGATCTGACGTCTTACACGTGCATTTTTATTATACTTTGGTACTCATATTGTCTTGCACTTGAATGCTTTCAAATTTCTCTGCCATTTTTCTAACCACTTATCCAGGCTCATAAAATCTCCCTAGTTTATAGTCATTAACTTAATATTTTGCTACCTGTCTAGAAATTTAGTGTTATTTTCAAAATTATGAATCTTATTATGTATTTCCTTTATGTGGGATTTATATAGATATTAAATGTGACTGGGTCACAACAAAATGTCATCTTGTGGCCCATATATTCCTACTTTTTATCTGTACTTTCCATACTAATCCATGGAAAAATGGGACCAGACAGCTAGACCTCTTAATTTCATCTTATGTTTTTGTTTGTATAGAACTTTGGCAAAAACTGTGTAATTTATTTATTTATTTCCCTTTCACTTCTCAGCCCCCAATGTGCCAGCTTATTTCAGTTTTTAATATTAATGACGCCTGCCAAATTATTCCCTCCAAGTCTCTTTCATCTTAGCCAACATTTTGATTATTCTTATACCAGTAAGTATCATGAATCCAACCAGACTGAAATTCCAGTTAGATCAGAATAAAGATTTTCAGTGCAAAAGTAGTCCTACATTTGTATCATAAACCTTTAATCCTCAATTTGATTGTAGAGAAACCTGAACATCATGAAGAATACAAAGAATTCTAAATAATTTTGTTGGATTTCTTTTGACTCTGCTTTTTAAATCTTTTTAGGGGCATTTCTTGCATACGAATGATTTTCCCTTTCTTTCCCTCATAAAGGCAGCAATACTCTAATTAGGAAGCTATTTGCATTTGCTGGATCTAAATATGTCTTGGTAACAAAACAAAACAAAAATCAGACAGCTCAATTCAGAGTCTTTACATAAACCTGGCAAGAAGACAAATTTCCCATTTTTGCACTGGGTGAGGAACTCTGCCTTACCTGCAGAGATCTTGTCGAGATATAGCAAGTAGCTGGTAGAGCGTGTGCTCTGCTGGGTGTCTTTGAGTTACCTGTGGTGCAGGCAGTCTGAATCACCCTCCCAGCCTCCTGTGCATATTTTACAGATGCTGCTACACATGCTTCCTGGAGTCCTCAGGAGTGTTTGAAATTCAGAGGCTTGGCAAGGCATACTCATCTGATGCTTTCTTATTTAATCTTGCCGAAAGGGGTGATTCTTGGAAAGTGTGAAAATACCTTACCAAGCTACATCAACAGATGTATAGTAACTGAAACTCATTTTAAATACCTAAGGGGATTCATTCTCTTGACATACATTTAACTCCCATTATGATTAATGGAAGCATTACTTGATTTACAGCATGCTCCTGACTTTAGAGGGCTGAAGTCTGTAGAGGAAAGAACCATCAACAGATTTATGAACTTTATTCATATTTCTACTATTGTGAAAATAATTTCTTAGCTTACCTTCCACTCATGACTTGATTATAAGTATCACTATATCCATCCATATTGACAGAATGTCAGGGTTTGCAATAAATTAAAAAAACAAAAAACAAACAAACAAAAAAAACTCCTAATCTGATTAGAAAATTTCAAAACAAGATTATTCACTGTCAAGTATTAATGACTACAATGAAAGCAGAAAATTTTAACTAAAGCAAATGATTAGACTCAGCAACACACTCAATGGCTTGACTAGTTTGTCTTCCCTTCCTTCTACATCAACATTTGTATGAACTTTAGCAGGAGCTACATAATTCTTTATATATATTTTTAAACAAATAAAAAAACATTCTTTTTTAAAAGACATTAAACAACATATTCTTTATATGTTGTGTTTTTAATTCTTTTTATGTTTTTTTCACATGAGTTGTTTTCCTACACACTTACCAGAAAACCTGTATTTGAGAGTGGGCTGAGGAGTGCAAGACTGGAGTTTTCCCTGTATACATCCTAAATTTAATATGTACTTTTAGTCCTGTGACAAGATGGGAATAGATAATGATTGGTCCAAAATGTTATATTTATAATAATCAATTAATTATTAGGTACAATTCTTGATATGTAGTTAAGTAAATCTGGAGTGACATTAGGCTTCTATTTTTTTTTTTTTAATTAACTGTTATTATACAGGCAAGTCCAATGACATTAGTTGCACTATTTTTTTTCTCCTCTGGAGACTCCTGGAGGCGTGGGTTGGTGGTGGCTTGCTGCAGGGTTGGGGGGACTGAATGTGCATGGGACCTTTTGAAGGAGGTCGCCATTATCTCTCAAGATCTATAGGCCCCTTCCTATGTAGTCGGTACTAACGACAGGGTTTTAATCTATTGCACATGTCACTTCCAAGGTGGTTCCCTCTGTTTTAGCTTCTTCTGTTTGCTGGTCTCTTCAGTGTCTGAATTCCGCCCTGACACAAAGTGGGTGGTGGTGGACACTTTTTTTAGGCTCACCTCCACCATAGTTTGGCAACAGGTCAAACAACAGGGAGGGAACACAGCCCTGACCATCAACAGAAAATTGGATTAAAGATTTACTGAGCATGGCCCCGCCCATCAGAACAAGACCCAGTTTCCCCCTCAGTCAGTCTCTCCCATCAGGAAGCTTCCATAAGCCTCTTATCCTTCTCCATCAGAGGGCAGACAGACTGAAAACCACAATCACAGAAAACTAACCAGTCTGATCACATGGACCACAGCCTTGTCTAACTCAGTTTAACTATGAGCCATGCCATGTAGCACCACCCAAGACAGACGGGCATGGTGAAGAGTTCTGACAAAACGTGGCCCACTGGAAAAAGGAATGGCAAACCACTTCAGTATTCTTGCCTTGAGAACCCCATGAACAGTATGAAAAGGCAAAAAAGATAGGCCACTGAAAGATGAACTCCCCAGGTCAGTAGGTGACCAACATGCTACTCGAGATGAGTGGAAAACTAACTCCAGAAAGAATGAAGAGAGAGTCAAAGCAAAAACAACACTCAGTTGTGGATGTGACTGGTGATGGAAGTAAGTAGGATACTGTAAGAACAATATTGCATAGGAACCTGGAATGTTAGGTCCATGAAACCAGGCAAACTGGAAGTGGTCAAACAGGAAACAGCAAGAGGGAACATTGAATCAGTGAACTTAAATGGACTGGAATGGGTGAATATAACTCAGATGACCATTTTATCTACTACTGTGGGCAAGAATCCCTTAGAAGAAATAGAGTAGCCATCACAGTCAAAAAAAGAGGCTGAAATGCAGTACTTGGATGAAATCTCAAAAAAGACAGAAAGATCTCTGTTCATTTTCAAGGCAAACCATTCAATATTATAGTAACTCAAGTCTATGCACCAACCAATAATACTGAAGAAGCAGAAGTTGAATGGTGTTGTGAAGACATAAGACCTTCTAGAACTAACAACCAAAAGAGATGTCCTTTTCTTTATAGGGGAGTGGAATGCCAAAGTAGGAAGTCAAGAAATACCTGGAGTAACAGGAAAATTTGGCCTTGGAGTACAGAGTGAAGTAGGGCAAAGGCTAACAAAGTTATGCCAAGAGAATGTACTGGTCATAGCAAACATCCTCTTCCAACAACACAAGAGAAGACTCTACACATGGACATCACCAGATGGTCAATACCAAAATCAGATTGATTGTATTCTTCACAGCCAAAGATGGAGAAGCTCTATACAGTCAGCAAAAACAAGACCAGAGCTGACTGTGGCTCAGATCATGAACTTCTTATTGCCAAATTCAGACTTCAACTGAAGAAAGTAGGGCAAACCACTAGACCATTCTGGTATGACCTATATCAATTACCTTATGATTATACAGTGGAAGTGAGAAATAGATTCAAAGGATTAGATCTGCTAGACAGAGTGACTGAAGAACTATGGATGGAGGTCCTGACATTGTACAGGAGGTAGTGATCATGACCATCCCCAAGAAAAAGAAGTGACCACAAGACCACTCCCCAAGCAGAAAGGCAAAATAGTTGTCTGAGGGGGCCCTACAGACAGTTTTGAAAAGAAGAGAAGCTAAAGGCAAAGGAGAAAAGGAAAGATATAAGCATATGAATGTAGAGTTCCAAAGAATAGCAAGGAGAGAGAAGAAAGCCTTCCTCAGTGATCAATGCAAAGAAATAGAGGAAAACAATAGAATGGGAAAGACTGGAGATCTCTTCCAGAAAATTAGAGAAACCAAGGGAATGTAAAGATGGGAACAATAAAGGAGAGAAATGGTATGGACCTAACCAAAGCAGAAGATATTAAGAAGAGTTGGCAAGAAAACACAGAAAGTGAAAGTGAAGTCACTCAGTTGTGTCCGACTTTTTGCGACCCCATGGAGTGTAACCTACCAGGCTCCTCTGTCCATGGGATTCTCCAGGTAAGAATACTGGAGTGGGTTGCCATTTCCTTCTCCAAGGGATCTTCCCGACTCAGGGATTAAATCCAGGTCTCCCACCTTGCAGGCAGACGCTTTAACCTCTGAGCCACCAGGGAAGCCCTCACACAGAAGAACTATACAAAATGATATTAATGACCCAGACAACTGTGATGGTATGATCAGTCACCTAGCCATCCTGGAGTGTGAATTCAAGTGGGCCTTAGGAAGCATCACTATGAACAAAGCTAATGGAGGTGATGGGATTCCAGTTGAGCTATTTATCCTAAGAGATGATGCTGTGACAGTGCTGCACTCAATATGCCAGCAAATTTGGAAAACTCAGCAGTGGCCACGGGACTGGAAAAAATCATTTTTCATTCCAATCCCAAAGAAAGGCAATGGCCAAAGGATGCTCAAACTATTGCACAATTGCACTCATCTCACAGGCTTGCAAAGCAATGCTCAAAATTCTCCAATCCTTGCTTCAACAGTACGTGAACTGTGAACTTCCAGATGTTCAAGCTGGTTTTAGAATAGGCAGAGGAACCAGAGATCAAATTGCCAACATCCACTGGATCATTGAAAAAGCAAGAGAGTTTCAGAAAAAAACATCTATTTCTGCTTTATTGACTATGTCAAAGCCTTTGACTGTGTGGATCACAAGAAACTGTAGAAAGTTATTCAAGAGATGGGAATACCAGACCACCTGACCTGCCTCCTAAGAAATCTGTATGAAGGTCAAGAAGTCACTGTTAGAATTGGACATGGAATAGGGGACTGGTTCCAAATTGGAAAGGAATATGTCAAGGCTCTATATTGTCACCCTGCTTATTTAACTTATATGCAGAGTACATCATGTGAAATGCTAGACTGAATGAAGCACAAGCTAGAATCAAGATTGCTGTGAGAAATATCAATAACCTCAGATATGCAGATGATACCAACTTTATGGCAGAAAGTGAAGAAGAACTAAAGAACCTATTGATGAAAGTGAAAGTGGAGAGTGAAAAAGTTGTTTTAAAGCTCAACATTCAGAAAATGAAGATCATGGCATCCGGTCCCATTACTTCATGACAAATAGATGGGGAAACAGTGGAAACAGTGTCAGACTTTATTTTTGGGGGCTCCAAAATCACTGCAGATGGTGACTGCAGCCATGAAATTAAAAGACACTTACTCCTTGGAGGGAAAGTTATGACCAAACTAGACAGTTTATTAAAAAGCAAAGACATTACTTTGCCAACTAAGGTCCATCTAGTCAAAGCTGTGGGTTTTCCAGTAGTCATGTATGGATATGAGAGTTGGGGTATAAAGAAAGCTGAGCACTGAATGCTTTTGAACTGTGGTGTTGGAAAAGATTCTTGAGAGTCCCTTAGACTGCTAGGAGATCCAACCAGTCCATCCTAAAAGCAATCAGTCCTAAATATTCATTGGAAGGTCTGATGCTGAAGCTGAAACTCCAAAACTTTGGCCACCTCATGCAAAGAACTGACTCATTGGAAAAACTCCTGATGCTGTGAAAGATTGAAGACAGGAGGAGAAGGGGATGACAGAGGATGAGATTGTTGGGTGGCATCACCGACTGAATGGATTTGAGTTTGCGTAAACTCCAGGAGTTGATGGGTAGGGAGGACTGATATGGGGTCACAAAGAGTTAGACAGGACTGAGCACCTGAATTGAACTGACTGGAGCTGTTCATACATGGTTGTATTCCAGAAACTGATTTTAAATCCTACATTATGTAAATAGCAGACAGAAAACTCAAAGTCCTTAAAGTCTCTCTCCTACTAGATAGGTATACCACAGTGAATCCCAAAATGAAAATGTTTTTTCCATGGGTAAATATATGAGAAATTTATGGTAATTTAACTTCAGTTAGTCTCCAAATATCTCAGAAATACTAAAAAGACTTGTTTCGCCTAGTATCTTTTCCTAATAATTTCATGATCAGAATGAAACATAAGACATACGAAATAGGAATAAAATACCTAGATAAGGTGCTAAATACTCAAAAGTAGATGCCACTGTCATTTTCTTAAATTGATATCAGCTGATAATCAAAAACCTTTCTAGTAGTTGTTGATTCATACACATTCAAAATGTGTATTAGTAGTCTATAGAGTTTATAGGAATAAACACTTGACAAAACTCACATTTTAAAAACAGTGACTGTAACTGGGCATCATTTGGAAGGAAGAGAAAGCTACACAACCTTGCTCAAATTAAAAAGATGTATTTTTTTTTAAGATAAAAATTCTACAGAAATTAAAACTGAGCTTATTTAGAAGTGAGAAGTTATCAGGTAGCTATTCTGAGTCTGGAGGCTAGTGGATTTTAATTCATTTTCCTTAGGCATTGCTGCTCCTATCTCCTCTGGCTGAGAGGAGGATTTTGCTCCGCTCAAAATCCTTTTTGAGAGGAGCTTTTTCAGACCCTGTTTCACCATGTTGCTGGCTCCTGCCCATACTCTAAAGATCTTACTTGTGAAGCATCTAACTGTCTGGCACTGTGTGTCCTTGATGCAAATTTTCTGGAAACAGAATATGATCAGTTCTTTTCAGGCAATTATATGTTCCAGTCTTAACTGACTAACTGTGGACATGAGAACAGAAATATGTGTTACAACTACAGCCATCTAAATCCATCATTTCTGTCAGCATTATGAGTTTGGAGATATTCCAAGGAAATGGGTATGCTACTGGCAAGAACACTTGGGTTGGAAAATTTTATTTGCACTAGGACGCTGACTGCATCAGTACTCTTGTCCTCTGGTTTTCCACTAGGTCCAGACAATAGATTGAACAAGCAACTGAGGAAAGGAAAAAACAGATTTTATTTTTTACTCTGGTTGCTTTTTCCTTGTGAAGTCAACTTGAGTTGAAGTTTCAGAGACAGAAACTAGATTGAGAGGAGTTGAAAAATAAAGACATATAAATAACAATTCACAAATATTTTGAAGTTTAGTTTGGAAAGGAAAAATGGAGAGTGTAGGCTTTAGTAATCCATAGGTTTGAGGATGACTTTTTCTCATGTTGGCTTAAAAAGTGAGCAGTTTGGCTAGGTATATATTTATTTGGAAGGGAATGACCTGGCAGAGAAGAGATAGACCATAATCCATAAAACAAAATCATTGAAAAGGGAATTAACAATGCAATTGTTAGCATTGTTGAAGGGATTGGAGTTTGATGAAAAAAAAAGAAATGCTTCTCAAACGAACCCACAGAGAGTCCTTCAAATCAAGACTATATTAATTTACTCTGAATTGAATTGAAATATTTACTGTATTGAGTGGAGTTTTCAGGGGGTTTTTTTGTTATTGTTGTTGAAGATAATCTTAATGAATTTGAAAATGTGGATTTGAAAATCTATTTTTATGAGTGAATCAGTTACAGCTACTCAAGTAAACTATAGACAAAAATAAGAATATATAAACTTGATAATTTAAGCTACAGTTCTAAATCATCCACTGTTGCCTGCATGCTAAGACACTTCAGTCTCGTCTGACTCTTTGTAACCCTATGGATATAGCCTGCCAGGCTCCTCTGCTTATGGGCTTCTCCAGGAAAGAATACTGGAGTGGGTTGCCATGTCCTTCTCCAGGGGATCTTCCTGACCCAGGGATTGAACCAGTGTCTCCTGTGGCTCCTGCATTGCAGGCAGATTCTTTACTGCTTAGCCACTGGGGAGGCTGCAGCCACTGTTAAGTCACAGGTAATTTTGAGCACATGTGAGGGACTAAAGGGACTGACAAACAAAATTCTATTTTGTAGAAATCTGAAGATTCACATGGGAGGTAATTCATTTTAAGAAAATGAGCTAAATAAAATGAATTTGACCTAGTAAGAAAGTCTAGGGTATTAGCTCTTAGTAAATGATGATGACTTTCACTTGTCTTTGTCTACCGTTTTCTAGTTCTATGTCTGCATCGCAGAGAAGAAAAAAGTCTGGACATACCTTTCAATGGACTCTGTGACACCTTGACACCCAAGCAGCACTGTGACACGTTCTTTATCCACATGATTAGTCAGAGATATAGGTTCATTCTGATTTTCTGAAAATTAGCATAAAATTTCACAGCTTCTTGTTATCAGGAGAGAATTTCTGAATGCTACAGATCTGGTAACGCTGACAGAGGAAGCAGAGCCTTTTAGAAAGGTTACCACATCTGCATTCCCTTATAGAGAAGCAGGGGCAGGGCGCACCAGCCCAGTGGTGCAGGGGGAAGCAGGAGGATACCCTCTGAGACCTCCCAGATGCTGTGGAAGTGGGAGAATCTACGGCAGCACAAAGTCAGAGCAGCACCTGTCAGAGCAGCACAAACACTGAGCTCACTGAGCGTGTACAGGGTGTCCCCTCAGAACTCTCAGAAATCACTCTCAGGAGACTTTGCAGGGGGCCGAGGAAGCAACATGTAAAAGTAATGGGTCAGCAAACAACAACAACAGAAATGAGATATTCCAGCAATGACATTTGCAGGACTCCAGCATATCATTTATTCATACTAAAGTACTTCATGTTCAGAATGTGATAATGGATTTCAGTAAGTGGTTTATTTAATGCACAGGAGTGAATCAAGCACCGAGGAGGTCTCCTAATTATGAACCACCAAAAACTCTCGAAGGTATCAAGTAGATAAGCTTATGATTTTCATTATATACACGTGGACATTGTCTTTTTTAACCATAGCTCTGAATTAACAAAGTTATCACCAGCAAATGCTAAGCTGAGATTTTCCTTTTTCACTCCTTGAAATAATACATTCCATGTGCCTACACATAACTACATGCATCTGTTGTTGCATTCCACATAAATTATTTTGTATTCAGTAACAGAGATAATATATAATTAGTACTTAAAAGGCTCTACATCAATATTGAGAAATCTGAGCTTTTAAAAGTATAATAAAAGACCTGTTAATTATACATTTCCTTCTCTAGAGTTGCTTCCCTGGTGGCTCAGAGGTTAAAGCATCTGACTCCAATGCAGGAGACCCGGGTTCGATCCCTGGGTTGGGAAGATACCCTGGAGAAGGTAATAGCAACCCACTCCAGTATTCTTGCCTGGAGAATCTCATGGACAGAGGAGCCTGGTAGGTTACAGTCCACGGGGTCGCAAAGAGTCGGACACGACTGAGAGACTTCACTTCACTCTAGAGTTGTTAGGAATCTCAATTTTCCTAATCAATGTAGCTTATTAAAACTCTTCCAAATCCAATGATATATCTACCTCTATGCTTTTTGCTATTAAAAAAAATATACTTTCTGTTTGTTCAGGAACTGAGGCACCTCTGTCCTGATATAGTTCTACTCAGTGCAAAGATAGGACGAGAAAAGGTGAAAACTGTTTTAGACTTCATGAGATTGTCTAAAGCTAATAATTTGGCTTTAATGAGCTATTCAGATATTGCTTACATGATAGTCACACATTCTACAGAGTGGTGAAAGAAAACATTGAAAGCATGGGCTCCCAGAAGAATGAGCTATGATCAGGTAGTGGAGAGTGAAGAAAAATCCTGTCAAATGATGTGCCAAATTAATTTGCTGGGACTGCTAGGGCAGCATCTGTCCAAGTACATGCATGTGATGAGTGACTGGCTTGAAGACCAAAGGTTCATAGAGGAGCAGAAACCTAAAGTATCCAGGCTTGTTGATCTACCTCTTCCATCTCCTTAATGTCTATCATATTATTTAATACTTCAGTGAATACTGCCATTCCCTAGTCTTCAAGGAATTGTCTCTTAGAACCCACAAGAGAATTCTGATATTCTCTACCCTCAGCTCACATGAGAAAAGTCTGACTAAAAACAAGGAGGAAAAAAGAGTGAAAGTGAGGACAAAAAATATTATTATCTGACTTTTAGGATTTGAATAAGATCACTGTTTATTTGTTTGTTTTTATTTTTTAATCTTGGGCTAGCAAGTCTATTTAATGTCATCTTCACCAGCAGGCATCAAGGCCAGAGCCTGTTTCAGCTGCCCCAGATTGGAGACCTTGGGTTACCAGATCAAGCCCTTCACAAACCAGCTATGGGTGCTGTGATCCCTGGGTTGAGCCACCCCTAGAGTGGAGAGCCCAGTTCTGCCTTCTGCACCTGTTCACTCTTGTGGGTACCATCATAGTATGGGGGCTTCTGGGTTGCCTTGCAGGTACAGTGTGCCACCATGCAGGTCTCCTGGGCCTTGAACTTCAGTGGGGATAGGCCACGGCTTTTGAAGAAGTTGGAGCCATCACAGAAGGGCTGCTTTTTGCTGCAGCCACACACACACCACTTGTAGGTTTTCCCAGCCACCAGCTCCACCTTGATGGATGTTTTTAGGGCCATCACAGACTCGGCTGGGGTTTTAGGGAACCATCGGGCCAGCCAGGAGGTGATGCCCCCGTCTCTGGTTCAGCATCCAGGCCACCGGCCACACGAGTGTCCCGACGCTGCGCACAGAGCCCATGGCATCCCCAGTGCCGCCACTGTGCCACGCTGGCTCCACCAAGATTACTGTTTTTAATAACGTCTTTTGAGTCTTCCCTGGTGGCTCAGATGGTAAAGCGTCTGCCTGCAATGCGGGAGACCTGGGTTTGATCCCTGGGTTGGGAAGATCTCCTGGAGAAGGAAACGGCAACCCACTCCAGTACTCTTGCCTGGAAAATCCCATGATGGAGGAGCCTGGTAGGCTACAGTCCCTGAGGTCGCAAAGAGTCCAACACGACTGAGCGACTTCACTTTCACTTTGAGTTACTTATAAGTGTGTGTGTGTGTATCTGCTTTTAAAACAGAACAATACATTGTGTGACTGAAAGGTCTTGGTCCATTTACTCATCTTCCTTTCTTTTATCAATTAAGATGTATTTTTTCATGAATAAGAAAAAAATCCTTTTTGCTCTAATAAAATAGTGAAATGAATTTCAGTATGGTTCGGTCAAGCTGTTCTCATTGTTATCAAGATTCTGGATCTGTTTCTCTGATTTACTGTGCTCTGCTTAGTATCAATTTCATTCATAACTTGTTGTATTATGATAGCATAAATAATTGCAACATTTTACTTTCCAGATCAACACACCTGAGAGAACATCTCCCCCCTCCCCCCCAGGCAAATCAAGCTAAAGTTCTGAAGTGTACTATGTTTAGGCTTTTTTAGGTCTCTTACCTGCCCTATGGGCTTCACTGATGGCTCAGTGGAATCTGCCTGCCAATGCAAGAGACACAAGTTCCATCCTTGGGTTAGGGAGATCCCCTGGAGAAGGAATTGGCAACTCCTCCAGTATTCTTGCTTGGGAAATCACATACACAGAGGAGTCTGGCAGGCTCCAGTCCATGGGGTTGCAAAAGAGTCAGATAGAACTTAGTGACTAAACATTAACGAGCTGCCCATTAGTGTGACCACTTGGATAGATCAAATTATTTGTTCTCAAACCTCACTTTTGGTCATAGAGTGAAGTCTGACTCCCCATCACAGCTCCTCAGGGTAGAAGATGGATGCTGAAGAGGAAACCAGAAATAACCCATTTGTTTTATTGTTTCTTTTACTTCTTCTTTTTTTTTAAAAATTTTATTTTGGTGGCACTGTGCAGCATGGGTATGATCTTAGTTCCTGGCATGGGCTAGAACCTGTGGCCCCTACACTGAGATCTTGGGGTCTTCACTACTAGACTGCTAGGGAACTCCCTGTTTTATTGGGTTTTCTTATAAATCATACATCATTCTTAAAAGTGTTTATTTTACCCTGTGAAATTTTACCTTCAATATAAAACATTTAAATTAACTGGTCAAATCAAAGACCAATTCTAGTGTCCTGATGTCTTTTTCTCCAAGTATTAAGCAGTTGTGCTAACCTTCCAGCAATATACTTCATAAAGATTTTACCTTTAAAAAATTATATTGCTCTCAAATCTGAAATAAGAATATATGCATACCAAAATCATCTTCCCTTATTTGACATCTCTATTGCCTTGAGAGTATATCAATGTGCTCTAGTGTTTCTGAAGGTTGTAAAAATTAAAATCCATGCAAGAATTAAAAAATAAAAATACACAGTTAGGAGAGGCAAGAACTTAATTTGTTTAAGCTGGTTACTTTTCTCATTCTTAGCAATCTTACTAGATATTTTCTTTCACTCTCTGGATTTAATGTTATTTTTTTTATTCTCCCCACTTTTTATTTTGAGAAAATATTACAGAAGAATTTCATTTTACTTATTTCCATACAATGTCCACTTTTGTGCCCTGTACTTTCTACTACCGTTAATTCTACTGTTATGAAGAAACTGACCAAATTTTATCACTGACCCAAAACTGCACAGGTTAAAATTTAAGTAGTGATGATATGGTGTTAATGGAGCTTGTGAATATTTATTATTGAAAGATCCAAGGTGGCTTGGCCACATGGAACATACTGTTCCTGTCTTATTCTGCACCATATGGAGAGTTCACATTTGCATTTTAACCTAATCAAATATCAAATATTAATACAATCAGGAGGGGTCTAAATATTTTGAGAGTACTGTGACTTTTTAGATTATAAATATGAATAATAGACTTGGCTAAGTTACAAAACTTAAATATAATCATAGCTTTGGGCATTTTTCTGTTTTCTATTAAAAAAGCCTTCCCTTGTGCTTGTCCTGAATGTAATTAATGTATGTTTCTAATCACAAATGTGCATAAAATAGTGAAGAAAATAGTCCCAGGTAACCAGATTTTATTTAAAACCAGTGTCTTCTTTCCCATGGAAATGTAGCATAACTGAATTTGATTAAAAATGTTCTTAATATTTTACATTAAATATCTTAACAGTTTATAAACAAATAAGGCCACCACCAGCTATTCTTGATTCGTATTAGATGTGCTAACGTGGTTAGTATAGATGTAATCTTTTATCATTTAAAATGCTGATATCAGCTTATATGATAGGACTAATATAGAAGTATTTACTTTTGCAGTGCAAATGCTGTATATATTATGTGAAATATCTTGCAGTCAATCATACTTTACTATTTTTGACAATATGTATTAAAACAGTTGATGAACAATATGTCCTATTTAAGAGTCCTGAAGTTCTCTTGTAGTGAACTATTCCTTGAAGACTGATATTGATCACCACTTGATATAGTTTAGAGTGCATCTTCTACTTATTGAGAAAACATCCAGGAAAAAAATGACATATAATACAAAGATTAAGGTCATGATGTATATAGCAAAGGAATGAAGTAAAAGTGTCAGCATAATTTAGTATAGGATATAGAACATACATTGGATTTTTTAAACTTTATGGTTTTGCTTTTGGTAAACAGGGTGAATCTATCAAGGAAAAATATCTGATATAGTTTGATATACTACTTGATATAGTTTGAATAGGATATGACACACTGAATAGATCTCATGAAACCTTTCAATTATGTTTGACATAATAAAATAAACTTACTCAGAAAACCAACTGTTTTTTTTTTTTTCTGAATATGACAGTAAAATGCTGCTCTATACAAAGTTATTTTGTTGTGAATTGGAGACTCTTTTTGGAGCAATTAATTCTCTGCACAGTATATGCAAGTCAGGAAGCAACAGTTAGAACTGGACATGGAACAACAGATTGGTTCCAAATAGGAAAAGGAGTACGTCAAGGCTGTATATCATCACCCTGCTTATTAACTTATATTCAGAGTACATCATGAGAAATGCTGGGCTGGAAGAAGCACAAGCTGAAATAAAGATTGCCAGGAGAAATATCAATAACGTCAGATATGCAGATGACACCACCCTTTATGGCAGAATGTGAAGAGGAACTAAAAAGCCTCTTGATGAAAGGGAAAGAGGAGAGTGAAAAAGTTGGCTTAAAGCTCAACATTCAGAAAATGAAGATCATAGCATCCGGTCCCATCACTTCATGGGAAATACATGGGGAAACAGTGGAAACAGTGGCTGACTTTATTTTTGGGGGCTCCAAATCAGGGCAGATGGTGACTGCAGCCATGAAATTAAAAGATGCTTACTCTTTGGAAGGAAAGTTATGACCAACCTAGATAGCATATTAAAAAGCAGAGATATTACTTTGCCAACAAAGGTATGTCTAGTCAAGGCTATGGTTTTTCCAGTGGTCATGTATGGGTGTGAGAGTTGGACTATAAAGAAAGCTGAGCACTGAAGAATTGATGCTTTCCAATTGTGGTGTTGGAGAAGACTCTTTGTTTGTTGTTGTTGTTGTTTTTTTAATATAAATTTATTTATTTTAATTGGAGGTTAATTACTTTACAATATTGCATTGGTTTTGCCATACATCAACATGAATCCGCTACAGGTATACACGTGTTCCCCATCCTGAACCCCCCTCCCTCCTCCCTCACCATACCATCCCTCTGGTAGGAAACCAGAATTGAAAGAGACACGTGTACCCCAATGTTCATTGCAGCACTGTTTATAATAGCCAGGACATGGAGAAGACTCTTGAGAGTCCCTTGGACTGCAAAGAGATCCAACCAGTTCATTCTAAAGGAGATCAGTTCTGGGTGTTCATTGGAAGGAATGATGTTACAGCTGAAACTCCAATACTTTGGCCACCTCATGTGAAGAGTTGACTCATTGGAAAAGACTCTGATGCTGGGAGGGATTGGGGGCAGGAGGAGAAGGGGACGACAGAGGATGAGATGGCTGGATGGCATCACCGATTCTATGGACATGAGTTTGAGTGAACTCCGGAAGTTGGTGATGGACAGGGAGGCATGGTGTGCTATGATTCATGGGGTCACAAAGAGTTGGATATGACTGAGTGACTGAACTGAACTGAAGCAGGGTTAGAATAGTGCAATACAATATAAAGTGTTTCATTTTCACTTTGGCCAGTGTAGTAAAAATAAAAGTTATTGGTCTCTGGAATTTAGAAAAAAAAGTTAAATAATGATAGTTGGACAAAAGCAACAAACATCTAGAAGCATATTCACTTGAAGTTAGTAAATATGGGCTGAATTATGGACCAAACAGACAGCATGACTAAATTCACTTGCCAACTGAATGACCACAGGAATTTTGGACATCAACCTCTTAACCTCTTTGGACATTAATTTCCCCATCCATAAAATTGACATTATAATAATACAGCTAAATAGGGCTGTGCTTATACACAGAAAGCATTCAGTAAGCATATGCTAGTATTTTTGACCAAGGGGGTAAGAGGAAACTTTCAGCCTTTGGTAGTCTATGTTCACAGAATAACTATTACACTGGAAATCAATGTTCTATATTTTCTTCTCAAATATTTAGAACTGAAGGAAATGTAGCTTTTATTTTGCAGTCATTTAATCTCCCAAATCTCATTATTTTAATGGTAAAATTCTTTGCTCGATTTTAAAAACAGGTAAATAGTCAAATTTGAAATAAAATAATTGAACAATAACAACTTTTCTACATCAGAGGAGGCTACTGACTTAAGCTGGTTATAAGTTCATGCATCAAATATTACTAAAGGTATATTAGGTACATTTGAATTCAAATGACAAAGTGTTAATTATTTTGTGTATAGTCTTTTTCTCCATATAGGTTATCTTCAACTTCCCTGCTATTATGAATTTATTCTAGTAATTATAGGTTAACTGCTTGATAGATATGTAGAATGTTTATTTTGAAATATATGTGTTACTGAAAGTTAAGTGTGGGAAAAAGATTTCTGTAAGACATGAGATAACAACACACCTTTAACATGTGTACGTGTTTATATAAGCATTGATGACTATTCCCTTTCTCCTTGCCTCTATCACCTTTCTTTCTCCTCTAAATCACTCTTTCTTTCTTACTTTCTCTCCCTCCTTCATTTTTGCTTCTACTTCTTCTCTCTCATAGCCCTGTAATTAATAAACAATTGCCATGGAGACAAATTAAAAAAAAATGAAATGCCAAGTAATTACATTTCAAGATGTTTCATTATGTTAGAGAGATGGGAGGATGATAATCACTTTGTTATTTTAAGATTACCATTGATATATAGATTGCAGCAATATGTAGGAAAACTGTTCAGGATTTGAAATAGAGGCTCAAAATAAATTTGGGAAAAATGAATTTCAGTTTAAGTTGGGAATTTTAAGTTATTCTAATTAATTCCTATTTTTCATAGGGATTCTTACAACAGCTTTCAAATTTTAAATTCTCCAAAACAAAGTTGATTTCAAAACTTCCACCCCTTATCTTTCTATGCTGGTTTTAAAGTCAGGCGCTACAGGATTCACTTGAAGTGTTCAAAGAATATTGAGAAAGGATGCATAATTCCATTTAAATTAAATAATACAAATATTATTTTAATGTATATATTTATCCTAAGAGAAGAGATAATAAATTTGGCTTAATAAATATAAATGACAAAAATGCCAGTTCTTATTGAAAAACAGTATTGAAAATCAGATTATTGTGTATTTTCAAAATCAGAGATGAGGTTTATTTTAGATTTAATTTATCAAGAAGAAAAACAAGCTTTCTTTCCTAAAGTGTCACACTTTGCATAGTTTTTATTAGTATGCTAGCTAAAGCATCACTTTTTTTTTCTTATTTATTTGCGATTATAGCATTGAACTATATACATTGCTATGTAGAAAATAGATAGCTAGTGAGAAGTCACTGGATATCACAGGTAGCTCAGCCTGGTTCCCTGTGAGGATGTACAGGAATGCAATGGGGGAAGGGAGGGAGGCTTAAAAGGGAGTGGACATGTGTATACTTATGACTGATTCATGTTATTGTACAGCAGAAACAGATACAACATTGTAAAGCAATGATTCTCCAATTAAAATTTTTAAAAATGAGTAAAGTACCATTTTTAAATGAGAAATTATATATAGAGAAAATTCAATTCACTAATTGGTTCAACTTTATACATATTTTTGAGCTGCAAACAGATATAAAGTTTATTTTTATTATTGTAATATAATGTAATGAATGTCCTCCTTCCAAATTTGTCTGATTCAGAAAATACTTCTAGGTTTTTTTGTTTTTTGTTTTTCTGGAAACTGATCCAATTTCTTTATTTTTGGGTTTGCTTATATACCTTTTGTTACACATAGGAATGAATACAGAGTCACGTGGGGGTCAGCAGTCCTGACCTTTATCAGAATCAGGTGCTTCACATAAAAAGGTCTTAGGGATTTTACATCATCTTCTGGCCATGAGACCTGCTGCCATTTTATGATCCTTTCTTTCTGATAACCAAAAAACTTATTTCTTCCAAGGGTATTTTTTCTTAAACCAGGCACCACCCTCCAAATAAAGTTACATTCCTATAGGGTGAGGGTGTAGTGAGTTACAATCAAGAAAGGAATTTATTTAACCCAAGGTTAACATGATTAATCTTAAAGGTTAATACTTATTTCTCCTATATGCTTAAAGGTTAATACTTATTCCTCCTATATGCTAGTTATATTCATTATAAGGGCAGGGAACATGGAAATTTAGCAGCAAACATCAACCCAACAAATGAAAATCTTTTCACCAATGTTCCCCTTAAGATCTATTTAGTCTTAAGATAGTGATAAAGTTACATTTTTACATAGCAAGGACACAGTGACTTATAACAAAGTACAGTGATCTATTACAAAAGAGAAAATTCATTAACTCAAAAAGTCTAGTATCGCTAACCTTAAAAACTACTATATTTCCTTTTCTATATTCCAAATACATTGATTAATATATTCCCAGGTGCCTATGGATATGGAGGCCTGGTGGCAATCATTGACTCAACAATGAGAAAAGCCCTATGTACTTCTAGTTTATATGTGTTTAATTCTGTTAGAAATTCATTATAGGCAAGGGAAACTAATCATACTTCACTCTTTTGTCAGATAATGGAGCCTATAATGAACTTGAGGGGCATGAAATGAAAGTATTATTTGCTTAGTTGTCTCCCACTCTTTGCAACCCCACAGACTGTCATCCACCAGGCTCCTGTTGGACTGTTCCAGAAATCCTATTGAATTCTTAGGCAAGAATACTGGATTGGGTAGCCATTACCTTCTCCAAGGCATCTTCCCAACCCAGGGATAGAACCTGTGTTTCCTGCATTACAGGCTGATTCTTTACCATGTAACATCAAGGACTGGCAAAATACTATACCTTGAAACAGATAGAATGAAACTAACAGTAAAGGTGAGTGGATCTCTTTATTTACTCAAGAAATAAAGAGATACTCAAAATACTCAGGATTTTGAACAAAATCATATAGTTGAAAGTTACACTTTTTTTTTTTTTTTAAATCCTGGGAAATATGGGTAATTTCTCTGGCTTATTTCACAGAGTTGTTATCAATGTGAAGCAAGTCAAATATTTGTCAAGTTGTTTGAAATCAAAGATAAGTGAAGATCATAGCCATGTATTTGGCTATGATCAATCACAGTTTGGATTGATCACTACAAACTGTGGAAAATTCTTCAAGAGATGGGAATACCAGACCACCTGACCTGCCTCTTGAGAAACCTGTATGCAGATCAGGAACCAACAGTTAGAACTGGACAAGGAACAACAGACTGGTTCCAAACAGGAAAAGGAGTACGTCAAGGCTGTATATTGTCACCCTGCTTATTTAACTTATATGCAGAGTACATCATGAGAAATGCTGGGCTGGAGGAAGCACAAGCTGGAATCAAGATTGCCAGGAGAAATATCAATAACCTCAGATATGCAGATGACACCACCCTTATGGCAGAAAGTGAAGAGGAACTAAAAAGCCTCTTGATGAAAATGAAAGAGGAGAGTGAAAAAGTTGGCTTAAAGCTCAACATTCAGAAAACAAAGATCATGGCATCTGGTCCCATCACTTCATGGGAAATAGATGGGGAAACAGTGGAAACAGTGGCTGACTTTATTTTTCTGGGCTCCAAAATCACTGCGGATGGTGATTGCAGCCATGAAATTAAAAGATGCTTGCTCCTTGGAAGGAAAGTTATGACCAAACTGGACAGCTTATTAAAAAGCAGAGATATTACTTTGCTGACAAAAGTCCATCTAATCAAGACTATGGTTTTTCCAGTAGTCATGTATGGATGTGAGAGTTGGACTATAAAGAAAGCTGAGCGCCGAAGAATTGATGCTTTTGAACTGTAGTGTTGGAGAATACTCTTGAGAGTCCCTTGGACTACAAGGAGATACAACCAGTCCATCCTAAAGGAGATTAGTTCTGGGTGTTCATTAGAGGGACTGATGTTGAATCTGAAACTCCAGTACTTTGGCCAACTGATACATAGAGCTGACTCATTGGAAAAGACCCTGATGCTGGGAAAGATTGAAGGCCAGAGGAGAAGGGGACAACAGAGGATGAGATGTTTGGATGGCATCGCTGACTCAATGGACATGAGTCTGAGTGAACTCCAGGAGTTGGTGATGGACAAGGAGGCCTGGTGTGCTGCGGTTCATGGGGTCACAAAGAATCTGACATGATTGAGCGACTGAACTGAACTGAATCACAGTTTGCATAACAGCACAAAATACGAAATATCCAATTTTATTTTTTATTTCTGTGACCATTATCATTAGCACCATAAATCTATCTTGCTGAATTTGGAGTTGGCCTAACGTGGTTACCACTTCCAAAAATCTATATTTGCCCTCTCTACCACTCATGGAACATTCAGCCTGAATCTGTTTCAGTTCATGTTAAAGTTTATCCTGGATTGCTTTCAGATGCAAGGCAGCTGAAACTTATTTAGAAGAAAACCTAAGGGCAGTTGAGTGCTGCTGCATTCTTGGCAAGTTGCAGGCATATTTAATTTCAAATTTTAGGCATGTATAAGAAAAAAGGGTGTCAGAGTGAGATTCAGAGTACAATGTTCATTTATCAAAGAGAAGAGACTATGATCATAGCATTCTGATACTTCATTTACTAAATACATTGTTTTTTTTATTAATATCTTTGGAAAGTCACTTCAGCTAAATTCTCTGAATTTTAAAGCATAAATATAAGTTCAAAATGTGCAATGTGCTGTACAATAAAGTTAGAATCACAGTGGACTTAGCCCAGAACATCTGTTCTCCTTGCCAATACCCCTATGGGCATACCCTTTAGTCTTTTGTTTTTAGATGACAGCAGACGATGGTGATAATGAAATTTCTAAAATAAACACAACTACTCTCTTTGGAAACTTGGTTCCACCTATTCTCTTTAAAAAAATCATTTAAATCAACTAAAATGAAAGTGTTTAACAAGGGCATACTATGAGTTTAGGAGTTTCTTTCTAACATATCCAAAGTTTTCTTTGGTCTGTATTACAGAAACGATGCCTTGATCACATCTCACCAATTCAAAACTCTGGTTTTAAAGGTTAACTTGAAACATTTGGCAAGAGATAAAATACATTTTTTTTTTAAATTTCTTAATTTGATGGTTTAAAAAAATTTCTAACAAAGCCCTAATTGAACAGGCTGTGACCTTCTTGGTCATGTTAATTAACTATTATTTGCAGTTTGGGGCTTCCCAAGTGGCTCAGTGGTAAAGAATTTGCCTGCCAATCCAGTACACAGGAGACACAGGTTTGACCCCTAGATCAGGAAGATCCCATGAAGGAGGAAGTGGCAAACCACTCCAGTATTCTTTGCCTGGAAAATCCCATGGACAGAGGATACTAGCAGGCTGCAGTCCATGGGGTTGTAAAGGGTCGGACACAACTGGAGCATGCATGCTAATCCCCTATAATTTAAATATTTTAAAACACATTAATAAAAATAAAAGTTGAAGCTATCAAGATTCATTAGTTACCAAATGAACAGATTTCCTATGGCATTTATTTAGGCAAAGCAAGCTGATTTACAATTTTCATATGGGTATTTTGGCTATGTGTAGGCATAACCTACATATTTACTATGCTTTGATCACAGTTCACTCTAACAACCCTAGGAAAAATAATATGTTGCTGCTGCTGCTACTAAGTTGCTTCAGTCGTGTCCGACTCTGTGTGACCCCATAGGTGGCAGCCCACCAGGCTCCCCTGTCCTTGGGATTCTCTAGGCAAGAACACTGGAGTGGGTTGCCATTTCCTTCTCCAATGCATGAAAGTGAAAAGTGAAGGTGAAGTCACTCAGTCATGTCGGACTCTTAGCAACCCCATGGACTGCAGCCTACCAGGCTCCTCCATCCATGGGATTTTCCAGGCAAGAGTACTGGAGTGGGGTGCCATTGCCTTCTCCAAAATAATATGTTATATGTTGAATAATATTTAACCTAGCCTAACAGAAGCAGCAGTTAGAACTGGACATGGAACAACAGACTGGTTCCAAATAGGAAAAGGAGTATGTCAAGGCTGTATAGTATATTGTCATCCTGCTTATTTAACTTATATGCAGAGTACATCATGAGAAATGCTGGACTGGAAGAGACACAAGCTGGAATCAAGATTGCTGGGAGAAATATCAATAACCTCAGATATGCAGATGACACCACCCTTATGGCAGAAAGTGAAGAGGAACTAAAAAGCCTCTTGATGAAAGTGAAAGTGGAGAGTGAAAAAGTTGGCCTAAAGCTCAACATTCAGAAAATGAAGATCATGGCATCCGGTCCCATCACTTCATGGGAAATAGATGGGGAAACAGTGGAAACAGAGTCAGACTTTATTTTTTGGGCTCCAAAATTACTGCAGATGGTGATTGCAGCCATGAAATTAAAAGACGCTTACTCCTTGGAAGAAAAGTTATGACCAACCTAGATAGTATATTCAAAAGCAGAGACATTACTTTGCCGGCT
Organism: Oryx dammah; assembly: GCF_014754425.2. NCBI lineage: Eukaryota > Metazoa > Chordata > Mammalia > Artiodactyla > Bovidae > Oryx > Oryx dammah. Next base: position 62,942,460 of record NW_024070212.1, on the reverse strand, counting down.
AAGGTCCGTCTAGTCAAGGCTATGGTTTTTCTTGTGGTCATGTATGGATGTGAGAGTTGGACTGGGAAGAAGGCTGAGTGCTGAAGAATGGATGCTTTTGAACTGTGGTGTTGGAGAAGATTCTTGAGAGTCCCTTGGACTGCAAGGAGGTCCAACCAGTCCATTCTGAAGGAGATCAGCCCTGGGATTTCTTTGGAAGGAATGATGCTAAAGCTGAAACTCCCGTACTCTGACCACCTCATGCGAAGAGTTGACTCATTGGAAAAGACTCTGATGCTGGGAGGGATTGGGGGCAGGAGGAGAAGGGGACGATAGAGGATGAGATGGCTGGATGGCATCACTGACTCGATGGATGTGAGTCTGGGTGAACTCCAGGAGTAGGTGATGGACAGGGAGGCCTGGCGTGCTGCGATTCATGGGGTCGCAAAGAGTCGGACACGACTGAGCGACTAAACTGAACTGAACTGAACAGACTTAATAGTACTTTAACAAAAGAGATTTTCTAGCAACTTAGGCAAACTAGTACCTTCAGTTCAGTAAGTTCAGTTGCTCAGTCATGTCCGAATCTTTGCGACCCCAAGAATCGCAGCATGCCAGGCTTGCCTGTCCATCACCAACTCCCAGAGTTCACTCAGACTTACGTCCATTGAGTCCGTGATGCCATCCAGCCATCTCATCCTCTGTTGTCCCTTTCTCCTCCTGCCCCCAATCCCTCCCAGCATCAGGGTCTTTTCCAATGATTCAACTCTTTGCATGAGGTGGCTAAAGTATTGGAGTTTTAGCTTTAGCATCAGTCCTTCCAATGAACACCCAGGACTGATCTCCTTTAGGATGGACTGGTTGGATCTCCTTGCAGTCTAAGGGACTCTCAAGAGTCTTCTCCAACACCACAGTTCAAAAGCATCCATTCTTTGGCACTCATCTGTCTTCACAGTCCAACTCTCACATACATATATGACCACTGAAAAAACCATAACATTGACTAGACAGACCTTTGTGGGCAAAGTAATATCTCTGCTTTTCAATATGCTGTTTAAGTTGTTCATAACTTTCCTCCCAAGAAGTAAGCATCTTTTAATTTTATGGCTGCACTCACCATCTGCAGTGATTTTGGAGCCCCCCAAAATAAAGTCTGACATTATTTTCACTGTTCCTCCATCTATTTCCCATGAAGTGATGGGACCAGATACCATGATCTTAGTTTTCTGAATGCTTGTTCATTAAATTTACATGGAACATGTAGTGGAAAGTAGATTCATTTACTTGGATAATTGAGGCCTCAAGCTCGATCATTTCAGTAACTTTGCAGATAATTGAGGCAAGATTTTACTTTTTTCTTTCCTTTAGTTCATGAATCAAGGACTTCCAGATGTTCAAGCTGGGTTTAGAAAAGGCAGAGGAACCAGAGATCAAACTGCCAACATCTGTTGGCTTCTAGAAAAAAGAAGAGAGTTCCAGAAAAGCATTTACTTCTGCTTTATCGACTATGCCAAAGCCTTTGACTGTGTGGAACACAACAAACTGTAGAAAATACTTAAAGAGATCCACCTTACCTGCCTCCTGAGAAATCTGTATGCAGGTCAAGAAGCAACAGGTAGAACCAGAGATGGAATAACAGACTGGTTCCAAATTGGGAAAGGAGTACATCAGTTGTATATTGTACCTTGCTTATTTAACTTATATGCAGAGAACATCATTTGAAATGCTGAGCCTGATGAAGCAAAACCTGAAATCAAGATTGTTGGAAGAAATATCAGTAACCTCAGATATGCAGATGATGCCACTCTTATGGCAGAAACCAAAAAGGAACTAAAGAGCCTCTTGATGAAAGTGAAAGAGGAGAGTGAAAAAGTTGGCTTAAAACTCAACATTCAAAAAATGAATATCATGGCATCTGGTTCAATCACTTCATCACACATAAATGGGGAAACAAAGGAAACAGTGACAGACTTTATTTTCTTGAGCTCTAAAATCACTGTAGATGGTGACTGCAGCCATGAAATTAAAAGACACTTGCTCCGTGGAAGAAAAGCTAAGACAAACCTAGACAGCTTATTAAAATCAGAGACGTTACTTTGCCAACAAGGGCCCATCTAGTAAATGCTATGGTTTTCCCAGTAGTCATGTATGGATATGAGAGTTCAACCATGAAGAAAGCTTAGTACCAAAGAATTGATGCTTTTGAACTGCGATATTGGAGAAGACTCTGAGAGTCCCTTGGACTGCAAGGTGATCCAACCAGTCCATCGTAAAGGAAACCAGTCCTGAATATTCATTGGAAGGACTGATGCTGAAGCCGAAGCTCCAATTCTTTGGTCCCTTGATGCAAAGAGCTGACTTATTTGAAAAGACCCTGCTTCTGGGAAGGATTGAAGGCAGGAGGAGAAGGGGATGACAGAGGATGAGAGGGTTGGATGGCATCACTGATTCGATGGACATGAATTTGTTCAAGCCCTGAGAGTTGGTGATGGACAGGAAAGCCTGGTGTGTTTAGTCATGGGGTTGCAAAGAGTCAGACGCTACTGGGCAACTGAACGGACTGATCCTTAAATGATCTTGATAATTGCTTCTTTTTCATGTGCTTTTATGTGGGAAGGAATAAAGTAGAAAAATTCCTCATAGTCTTCCAAATATTTTTTCCTATTGCCATTTTGCTCAAAAAGTCTTTTTTTTTTGTATTACATCTGAGATATTTAATAAATAATAGTTGACTGATTCCCTCCAAAGAATGAAGTTGTAGGGATACATGCACATAAATGTATATCTTGTGTGTATATGTACATGTGTACTTTTACACATATGGGCTTCCCTGGTGGCTCAGTGGTAAAGCACCCTCCTGCCAATGTAAGAGATACTGGTTTTATCCCTGAGTTGTGAAGATCCCTTACAGAAGGAAATGGTAGCGCACTGCAGACACCATAACTTAGTGGTTAAACAACACCTGTTACATATATCAAATCCTATAGAGATACAAATTCCCAATCAGGAAAATATTACATATATCAAATAAAGTAGAGATAAAAGAGTCCCAGTCAGCAAGTCACTATATATATATATAGTGGGTTTCTCTGGTGGCTCCGGCAGTAAAGCATCTACCTGCAATGCAATAGACCTGGTTTCAATTCCTGGGTTAAGAGGATCCCGTGGAGAAGAGAAGGGAAACCCACTCCAGTATTCTTGCCTGGAGAATTCCATGGGGAGAGTAGCCTTGCCAGCTACTGCCATGAAGTTGCAGCGTCAGACACAACTGAGCGACTAACACACTCACTTCTCCCTTTTCATACATATATAGTATTACATGCATGTTATATGTGTATAAACATGTATATGGTTATTTATAAACATATACACATATATATATATATAATAGTTGGCAACGGGAGCAACACAAGCAGATAGGTGCGAAGCTGATGACATAGCAATGAGTTGTCTTTATATGTGACACTCCTTTGATGGTAAACTATAGAAACGGCACAGAACCAAGTATCAGGACATTAGAAAGTCTCCTAGCAAGCCTCCACAGGTGGACTTTGTCAATGAAACAGAAATCACGTATGAGTCTGTTTGGGCAGTCCATACCTCATTTTCCCAGTCATCTGAAACTTATTCTATTCCAATAAAAATTTATTTTAAAAAAGATCATGCTTTCTCTTAGGCCTCCTGAACCTATAGTCATTAAAGTGTCAATCAACATGATAGCTTCTTTTTGTCTTCCTCATGTATTTTGATATTTATTTACCATGCATTCCAAAGATGGGTATCAGGACTGATATTACCCAACAGAACTTTCTGCACTGATAGAGTTGTCTTAATTCTGCACTGCCCACTTCGATAATCATTAGCTATATGTGTTAATGATTTGTGGCTAATGCAACTGTGGGACTGTATTATTAGTTTTGTTTAAGTTTAATTACTCAACATGTAAATTGAGATATTCCTGGTAGCTTATGGCTATCATATTGGAAAGTGAAGCTGTGGACCTTGACATTACTATAAATGCATAAAGTACATCACAATGTAAAACATTCTACTCTTGGTCCATCAGTCCAGCTCCTATAATCTAATATTTTGTTTAAATGTTTGATCAGACTCAGCAAGTACTCTAGCCTACTCTTAGCTGCTTCTTAGAGTTACTTCCTTCTTTCTTAGTTAAAGTTTATTGTATATTATTGTGATCACTATCTTGGGTAATTTCTCTTCTGTTGTACTCCACTGACAAAACTACAATCTCTAACCCAATTTATTATAAATTTCATATGAAAAGAAGACTTACTAAATGGACTGGAATGAAACACACACAAACACAGATGTGCTGACCTTTCTCCCTTTAAATTTAAGACCGTGTATTATTCTACACTTTCAAAGTAATCTTATTATGCCTATATTATTGTTCATGCTCCTGCTAGTCAGAATGACCAGTTCATATCATTAGTTTAGTTTAGTTTAGTTTAGTTCAGTCACTCAGTCGTGTCCAACTCCTTGTGACCCCATGAATTACAGCACGTCAGGCCTCTCTGTCCATCACCAACTCCCAGAGTTCACTCAAACTCACGTCCATCGAGTCAGTGATGCCATCCAGTCATCTCATCCTCTGTCGTCCTTTTTTCCTCCTGTGCCCAATCCCTCCCAGCATCAGAGTCTTTTCCAATGAGTCAACTTTTCCCATGAGATGGCCAAAGTACTGGAGTTTCAGCTTCAGCATAATTCCTTCCAAAGAACACCCTGGGCTGATCTCCTTTAGGATGGACTGGTTTGATCTCCTTGCAGTCCAAGGGACTCTCAAGAGTCTTCTCCAACACCACAGTTCAAAAGCATTAATTCTTCGGAGCTCAGCCTTCTTCACAATCCAGCTCTCACACCCATACATGACCACTGGAGAAACCATAGTCTTGACTAGACAGACCTTTGTTGGCAAAGTAATGTCTCTGCTTTTGAATATGCTATCTACGTTGGTCATAACTTTTCTTCCAAGGAGTAAGCGTCTTTTAATTTCATGGCTGCAGTCACCATCTGCAGTGATTTGGAGCTCCCCAAAATAAAGTCTGACACTGTTTCCACTGTTTCCCCATCTATTTCCCATGAAGTGATGGGACTGGATGCCATGATCTTCATTTTCTGAATGTTGAGCCAACTTTTTCACTCTCCTCTCTCACCTTCATCAAGAGGCCTTTTAGTTCCTCTTCACATTCTGCCATAAGGGTGGTGTTATCTGCCTATCTGAGGTTATAGATATTTCTCCTGGCAATCTTGATTCCAGCTTGTGCTTCTTCCAGCCCAGCATTTCTCATGATGTACTCTGCATATATGTTAAATAAGCAGGGTGACAGTATACAGCCTTGACATACTCCTTTTCCTATTTGGAACCAGTCTGTTTTTCCATGTCCAGTTCTAACTATTGCCTCCTGACCTGCATATAGGTTTCTCAGGAGGCAGGTCAGGTGGTCTGGTATTCCCATCTCTTTCAGAATTTCCACAGTTTCTTGTGATCCACACAGTCAAAGGCTTTGGCATAGTCAATAAAGCAGAAATAGATGTTTTTCTGGAACTCTCTTGCTTTTTCCATGATCCAGCAGATGTTGGCAATTTGCTCTCTGGTTCCTCTACCTTTTCTAAAACCAGCTTGAACATCTGGAAGTTCACGGTTCATATCATAGATCTCCACAAATATAAAAATTCCTTCTTCTATCCTCAATGACACTTGATTATATTACCTAATAGTTCACTGAAGAAGGAAGAGTTATCAGATAAATCTACTTCATCAACTTACTGAAAAATTCCTACCTACATCTTGTTGAATGTCCTTCCTTTTTCTGAAATGCACCTAAAGAATGCCAAACTTAGCAATCTTATACTTACTGTACTCTGTCTCCTAAAAATTTTCCTAAGTTGGCTTGCTTCCTGTTAATCTTAGTTTAAAGTAAAAGGGCATCCCCTTAGTGGGGCCTTCTTTAATATACCCCCTCCCTTGATTGAACCCATTAACACCCATCTCATTGTCTTGCTTGATTGTCTTTATAGTATGATGACTTCATTGAATGTATTTTGTCTGTTGGTTTACCTGTATACAGTCTGTCTTCTCTATGAGATTAGTTAAGCTCTTTATGAACATGGGTAGGTACTGTGTGTTAGTTACTTTATCCTCAGCAATTTGGATAGTTCCTAGAATATTGGAGGACTCTAAAATACTTATTGAATGGATAAATAAAGGTAGGGAATGAGATAAAAGAAATTGTTCTTTTGTGCTCAGCTCAACCAAAGTATCATCTTCTTTTGAATTATTCCCTCTTCTCTACTCATGCCCACAGTTCTAGAAAAAGTGTTTCTCTTCAAAGAGTTGGACACGACTGAGCAACTGAGCACTATCCATGTGGTAGTTTAGTCACTAAGTTGTGTCTGACTCTTATGACCCCATGAACTGTAGGCTTCCAGGCTCCTCTGTCCATGGGATTCTCCAGGCAAGAATAGTGGAGTGGGTAGCCATTGCTTTCTCCAGGGGACCTTCCCAGCCCAGGGAGTGAACCCTGATCACCTATATTACAGGTCTCCAGCACTACAGGTGGATTCTTTACAGACTGAGCCACCAGGAAAGCCTGAGCACTATCCATATCTAATATAATAATACCTCATAGTAAGCAGTTTATTGATACATTTGTCACAACCTTTCTTAAATTTAGAAATCTCAAAATGCCATACCGGGCTATTTTTCTTCTTTCCCGAATGCCCTTTGCCTGTTGACTTCATCTATACTGATGATTTCAATTGCCATTGTGTCAAAAAAGAATGTAAATTTTCTTATCTGTAACATAGATGTCTCATTGACATTCTTCTCTACTGTTTACTTTATATCCTTTCACCAAGCATTATCCTTCTTCAAAATTTCCTATCCCAGTAAACAAAACACCATACATTTAGCATCTCAGCTATGAGATGTTATCACTAAATCTTTTCTTTTTCTTCCCATATTCAAATCCTCACCAAATCTTGACAATTCTGTTTCCAAAACACATTGCAATACACTTCACTTCTTTTTGTCACTATTGCCTTGCCTCTTGTCCATTTATCATTCTGATATGAACTTTTGAAATAACCAGATAAATAGTCTCTTTGGGCTACAATTTTCCCCCTTCAGTCTGTTCTCCACATTGTGGTTGAATGGTTCATTTAAAAAGAACATCTGATTATATTATTCTACTGCTATAAATTATCCTTTAATTATTGTAAAAATTATTTCATGAAGACCTATATTTAATAGCTAACATGGTCTAAACATACCTACCTCTCCAGAATTGAGAAACACCACTCACCTATACCTTTTCCTTACTCCAGCCTCAGTACCTTACCTTACCATGGTCATCTTTTTCACCTATGTGAGCATTTACTTGGAGGCTATCTTTATTTCTAAACTTTCTAATTATCCCCTCTTATTTATCTTTCAGATCTGAAGATCAAGTGTTACTTCGCGAAGAAAGACTTTCCTGATCCCAGCTCACCTCTGTCCTCATGCTCCTATGGACTCTTATAATTCCCTAAATTTACAAATATCTGAATGCTTATAAACTGAAAGCAATAGACTACAGTGCCATGTTTTGCTGTGCACTTGATCTTATTTATCATGAAATATATCCTTAAAATTCTGCTTCTCTGTCCATCACCAACTCCTGGAGTTCACTCAGACTCATGTCCATCAAGTCAGTGATGCCATCCAGCCATCTCATCCTCTGTCATCCCCTTCTCCTCCTGCCCCCAATGCCTCCCAGCATCAGAGTATTTTCTAATGAGTCAACTCTTCACATGAGGTGGCCAAAGTACTGGACTTTCAGCTTTAGCATCATTTCTTCCAAAGAAATCCCATGGCTGATCTCCTTCAGAATGGACTGGCTGGATCTCCTTGCAGTCCAAGGGACTCTCAAGAGTCTTCTCCAACACCACAGTTCAAAAGCGTCCATTCTTTGGTGTTCAGCTTTTTTCACAGTCCGCCTCTCACATCCGTACATAACCACAGGAAAAACCATAGCCTTGACTAGATGGCCCTGGAGAAGGAAATGGCAACCCACTCCGGTATTCTTGCCTGGAGAATCCCATGGATGGAAGAGCCTGGTAGGTTACAGTCCATGGGGTCGCAAAGAGTCGGACATGACCGAGCCAGCTCACTTCACTTCACTTTGACTAGATGGACCTTTGTTGGCAAAGTAATGTCTCTGCTTTTGAATATGCTATCTAGGTTGGTCATAACTTTTCTTCCAAGGAGTAAGCGTCTTTTAATTTCATGGCTGCAGTCACCATACGAAGTGATTTTGGAGCCCCCCAAAATAAAGTCTGACACTGTTTCCACTGTTTCCCCATCTATTTCCCATGAAGTGATGGGACTGGCTGCCATGATCTTTGTTTTCTGAATGTTGAGCTTTAAGCCAACTTTTTCGCTCTGCTCTTTCACTTTCATCAGGAGGCTTTTTAGCTCCTCTTCACTTTCTGCCATAAGGGTGGTATCATATGCATCTCTGAGTGTACAGATATTTCTCCTGGCAATCTTGATTCCAGCTTATGCTTCTTCTAGCCCAGCGTTTCTCATGATGTACTCTGCATATAAGTTAAATAAGCAGGGTGACAATATACAGCCTTGACGTACTCCTTTTCCTATTTGGAACCAGTCTGTTGTTCTATGTCCAGTTCTAACTGTTGCTTCCTGACCTGCATATAGGTTTCTCAAGAGGCTGGTCAGGTGGTCTGGTATTCCCATCTCTCTCAGAATTTTCCACAGTTTATTGTGATCTAAACAGTCAAAGGCTTTGGAATAGTCAAAAAAGCAGAAACAGATGCTTTTGTGGAACTCTTGCTTTTTCGATGATCCAATGGATGTTGGCAATTTGATCTCTGGTTCCTCTGCCTTTTCTAAAACCAGCTTGAACATCTGGAAGTTCATGGTTCATGTATTGCTGAAGCCTGGCTTGGAGAATTTTGAGCGTGACTTTACTAGCATGTGAGATGAGTGCAACTGTGTGGTAGTTTGAGCATTCTTTGGCATTGCCTTTCTTTGGGATTGGAATGAAAACTGACCTTTTCCAGTCCTGTGGCCACTGCTGAGTTTTCCACATTTGCTGGCATATTGAGTGCAGCACTTTCACAGCATCATCTTTCAGGATTTGAAACAGCTCCACTGGAATTCCATCACTTCCACTAGCTTTGTTCGTAGTGATGTTTCCTAAGGCCCACTTGACTTCACATTCCAGGATGTCTGGCTCTAGATGAGTGATCACACCATCATGATTATCTGGGTGGTGAAGATCTTTTTTGTACAGTTCTTCTGTGTATTCTTGCCACATCTTAATATCTTCTGCTTCTGTTAGGTCCATGCCATTTCTGTCCTTTATCGAGCCCATCTTTGCATGAAATGTTCCCTTGGTATCTCTAATTTTCTTGACGAGATCTCTAGTCTTTCCCATTCTGTTGCTTTCCTCTATTTCTTTGCATTGATCTCTGAAGAAGGCTTTCTTATCTCTTCTTGCTATTCTTTGGAACTCTGCATTCAGATGCTTATATCTTTCCTTTTCTCCTTTGCTTTTCGCTTCTCTTCTTTTCACAGCTATTTGTAAGGCCTCCCCAGACAGCCATTTTGCTTTTTTGCATTTATTTTCCATGGAGATGGTCTTGATCCCTGTCTCCTGTACAATGCCATGAACCTCCATCCATAGTTCATCAGGCACTCTGTCTATCAGATCTAGTCCCTTAAATCTATTTCTCACTTCCACTGTATAATCATAAGAGATTTGATTTAGGTCATGCCTGAATGGTCGAGTGATTTTTCCCTACTTTCTTCAATTTCAGTCTGAATTTGGCAATAAGGCGTTCATGATCTGTGCCACAGTCAGCTCCTGGTCTTATTTTTTGTTGATTGTGTAGAGCTTCTCCATCTTTGGCTGCAAAGAATATAATCAATCTGATTTCACAGGTAAGGAAATTGCAATTCAGATTCCAAAGGGTGAATGACAGAAGCAATACTTGAAGCTATGTGCCCTGACGCTAATCTCATGGTATTTTTTTTTAGGTCTGGACAATCATGTGTGTTAGTGTAGTCATAATTGATACCTAAATACATATATATATATATTTGTGTGTGTGTGTGTGTGTGTTAGTTGTTCAGTCATGTTAGACTCTGCGACCCCATGAACTGAAGTCCACCAGGCTCCTCTCTCCACGGAATTCTCCAGGCAAGAATACTGGAGTGGTTACCCATTCCTTTCTCCAGGGGATCTTTCTGACTCAGGAATCATTCCTGCATTGCTGGCAGATTCTTTACCATCTGAGCCACCAGGGCCAGACATCAAAGTGAACAGATAAAACTAACATCCTTAGAATTTATAGTACCATTTTGTTTATAGAATTTTTTGTTGTAGTTAAATGGCCTGATTTTCATTTAACTTGACCTTGTATTATGTTCCTGATGGTAGTTCACAACTTTTTAGTAAAGAGAGGAAGAAAAAACTTCTTGTTAGGATTCAGGCTTCAAGCTGTTACAAGAACAAATTGTGCTATGCTTACAATTCATTGTATAATAAACACTTTTAAAAGGAAAAATATACATCTTATATTCAATGAAGTGTTGTTTTCTTAGAAACTTATGAACAACAAGGATTTGAAAACAATTTTGCCACAAATGAGTCATGAATAAATTCTCTCTTCGTTGTAGAAGGCACCATCTTTGCCCCATTATTAGATGAAATAAACCCAAGGACAAAAGAAATCAAGAGGTAATCCTTTTGGCAATCTTGTCATGCAGTTTCTGCAAAACATTCCCTGCCGTGCAGGATTGTTCAAAGCGTCACATGCTGAGTCTTGCTTGCTGTGTGAAAAAAACTAGCTGCCTCTTGCTGAGAAAGATTTTCTGAAAAGGAAAAGGAACTGAGTGACTTGCTATGTCAGTCTGCCCCAAGGTTTTGACAGGCCATAGTCCATGTCTCAGTGATCCATTGTATTTGTTTCACAAATACTGCACCCTGATTGGTTGAAGGTACCTAGCCTTGAGAAGGAAGCATCTCATTTAATGTTACCCTCTTTTTCCCAAAGAGCCTCTTCTGCTACATCACCCTCTTATTTTCCATACTTTTTTTCTCTCTGCTTCCTTAATCCTATTAGCACGTGATGTCAGAAAACATGAGACATCATAAAACTACAAAAATGCATAATTCTTATAAATTTATTATACAGATAAAATGCAAATACTCAAGGTTATGTAAGAAAGTTCCATCTTATGAGATTTCCAGACTCACTGACAATGCATTAAAAGTTTACATGCTTTGGGGGAAAATATCTGGGATTGAAGAATAACCCTTTTTCACTGTTCACTCTGAGAACTAAAGGTAAAGATTGACAGGGAAACTTCTTGAGAAGAGCTATTGCCAAAAAGAGGACAGAAATTTTGCTATATAGGAGACTGAGTGTGTTGTACTATAGGTTGCCTCTTAGTCAATTGTCATGCATTCATATAGTTGAAAAAACTGATTCAGCATACTAATGTAAATAGTACAAAGGAGATATGCATAAACAGTCCATAGATATGGTTTGATTTATCATGTGATTTGATTTTAATAGTATATTATGGGACCAAAAATTTTAATCATAGCATAACATTTTAAAAATGTTTTAAACTGCTCTTTGACTATTCTCTTACAAAGATTTTATCTCCTCATTATATTATCAAGAATTGCAAAATTTAGAGTTCTAAAAGCTCCATTAAATATCACCTCTCTCTTTGTTTTTAGACAAAGAGATAAACAGCTCAAAATTGGTCAAAATTTCTCATATGCAGTTAGTATGGAGAGGACTTTGCCTCATCCCAGGCTAGTGACCTCTATTGGATAACATATTATATTGGGCTTTATTTATTTGGCTTCCATGTTTAGTATGCAAAAAAATCCAAAATATCATAGGACCTAATGTAAAGCATGAAAGGTAAAAAACAAAATGAAGATATATTTTAAATTTAACTTTCAATGACAGAAACTCGATTTCTGTGGTTGAAATTATTCACCATTTAGATGAGCACTACAAAACATTTCTTTAAAAAATCAAGTTTCTTGACTAATGAATAATTATCATCTTGACCTTTTTATTTCTTCAAATTAAGCATCAAGTTTAGTTTAAGCTTCAAATTTAAGCCCCTTGAAATATTTATGGTTATTGTAAATTAAAACAAATGTTGAAAAGAAAATTATATTAAATATAGGGTTTGTTGTTGTTTGTTGTTTTAATCACTAAATTGTGTCCGACTCTTTGTGGCCCCATGGACTGTAGCCTGCTAGGCTCCTCTGTCCATGGAATTTCCCAGGCAAGAATCCTGAAGTAGATGTAGCTATATTTAAGAATCTTTAAAGAACTGTAGACGCTCAATAAATATTTTTAAATTTAACAAATTTTGTGAAGTTTCAGGTATACGGTAGCCTCTAGAAAGTTTCCCCTAATGTTAACATTTTAATAACCATGGTTATTTCATCAAAGCAAAGAAACTTACATAGATGAATTACTATTAACTGAAGATTTCACTAATTTCTTCATAAATATCTTTTTCTGTTCTAGAATCCAACCCAGGGTACCACATTGCATTTAATCGTTGTATCTATTCTCCTCTGGTCTCTGGCAATTCCTATGTCTTTATTTCAAACAACATTGTTCGTTTTGAAGGAAAGTAGCTAGGTGTAATGTGGAATATCCTTGAATTTTGATTGGTCTGATGATTTTTTTCATGCTCAGATTGGAGTTAGAGGTTTTAGAGAAGAATACCACAGGGATGAAGTGACCTTCTTAATGCATCATATCAGAGATTACATGATATCAATGACATATTCTTGGTGATGTTAACCTTGATGAAATTAATGTTCTCCAGATGCCTCCACTGTCATTTCCTCCTTTCATACTTAATCCTTGGAAGTAAGTGACCCTTTCAGCCCATACTCAAGTAGAAGAAAATCAAGCACTAATTTCTGGAAAGAACAATATTTAACAAATTTATTTTGAATTCTTCTGTGAGAAAGGTTTGTCTCTATTTATTTTTTTATTTAAGATGTAGCAATTTCACTTTTGTATACAATTTACATTTTCTTCTATGATTCTAATTTTCTAATTTAAAACTTAACTGGATGACCCATAATTCTTTCTTTTTTTTCCTGAGAACCTGAAGTGAATGGGAGTAAAGAATTTATATTGTCTTTAAAATGTGTTTTCATATCTGATCTATTCGAATCCAAATGCCAGAAAAACCCATGCATATCTTCAATAGGAAATCATGGTAGAAGGAAATTTGATGTCTGAATATGGACCAAGAAAATAAGTTTTATGCTGAATAGACTGGATAAAGCTTATCAGTCTACTTCTTTAAAGATACACATGTACCATCTAAGATAGGAACTATGACAGCCAAAAATAATATCTTGAGCATTTTGAGATGTAACCAAACACAACTGTTTCTTTTTTGCATGCTAACAGATGGACTATAACAAATTGAAATTGCAACTACATTCCACAAACAGGGAACATATTTTCTAAAAGCCTCAGCTTCAAGGGATTTGAGTTTATGCTTTGGAAGGACTAAATAGCCTGCTCATTGTGACCTCAATGGGCAACAAGGGACAAATAGAGACAATAGATCCTGCACACATACTGGTCTATGACTATTAAGTGCCTTATAAGTGAGAAACAAAACTTTAGAATCAATAGAGATTTTTATGGGAAGCCAATGAAGAGATTTTCAATTAAAGGGTAATATGTTCAAACAGATGAATTCCTGTAAAGATGTGGCTGGCTACATTCAACAGAAAATATGTTTTGGAAAGAGCACAGCTTTGCTTACCCATATGTAGAAAAGTTTGAGTGATCTCCCAACTTTATAAAAATATATTGTTAATACCACATAGAAGATATTTATATCATAAGAAAAGTTTCTCATGATGAGATAATGGATTAGGAAATATTTTGTAAGTGGTAAAATCCTCACAAATGTTAGTAAAGATTATTAGAGTTATTACATAATGATTCTCAATTTACAGCTTGTAAGAGGTGTCAGTTTAATGACAATTTTTACTTAATAGTGCTGACAGCAGTGAACTATGATTTCACCCATAAGTGAAATATTTAGCTTTGAGATACTTCACATTTTTTTCCACCCTCTTTAATAAATCTTGTCTAGATGAGATTAACATTTTCCAACAATGAAATTATTCTTGCATCAACTGACTTTTACCTACTCCATGTAGAGTTAGGCAGGGACATGAGAGTTCACTCGATGGCCTATGTTACGTTGTCAGGCAAAAATGACACACTGACAGCAAAGTAAGAAGTTCTTGCACTGAAAGTTCCTCTTAACCCACTGAAGTGTTCATAATTACAAACTGAAACAGAAAGATAAAAGTGACCTAAAAGCAACAGGAGGAGACAGATCCTTAGTTTTGTTGGTACTTTGCGTGAATTTCTCGAACTGTCATCACCATTCACATAGTCACTCTACTTTAAACACGTTCATTTTTCCCTGCTTCCTTGTGTTCGTCTAGGATTCCCTTGTTGCTGTTGTTCAGTCGCTCAGTTGTGTCCAACTCTTTGTGACCCCAGGGACTGCAGCATGTACATAGGTTTCCCTGTCCTTCACCATCTCCCGGAGTTTGCTCAAACTCACGTCCATTGAATCAGGTGATGCCATCCAAACAACTCATCCTCTATTATCTCCTTATCCTTCTGCCTTCAGTCTTTCCCAGCATCAGGGTCTTTTCCAATGAGTCAGCTCTTCCCATCAGGTGGCCAAAGTATTGGAGCTTCAGCTTCAGCATCAGCACTTCCAGTGAATATTAAAGGTTTATTTACTTTAGGATTGACTGATTTAATCTCCATGCAGTCCAGGGGACTCTCAAGAGTCTTCTCCAGTGCCACAGTTTGAAGGCATCAGTTCTTTGGTGCTCAGTCTTTTTTATTGCCCAGCTCTCACATGCATACAGACCTTTGTTGGCAAAGTACTATCTCTGCTTTTTAATATGCTGTCTAGGTTTGTCATTGCTTCCTTCCAAGGAACAAATGTTTTTTTAAATTTTATGGCAGCAGTCACCATCTGCAGTGATTTTAGAGCTCAAGAAAATAAAGTCTGTCACTGTTTCCATTGTTTCCCCATCTATTTGCTATGAAGTGATGATACTGGATGCCATGATCTTCATTTTGTTTCACTCTCCTCTTTAATTCCTCTTTGCTTTCTGCCAGAAGGGTGGTGTCATCTGCATATTTGAGGTTATTGATATTTATCCAGGTGGCATTTGGCATGATGTACTCTGTATACAAGATAAATAAGCAGGGTGACAATACTCAGCCTTGACGTACTCCTTTTCCAATTTGGAACCAACCCATTGTTCCATATCTGGTTCTAACTGTTGCTTCTTGACCTGCGTATTGGTTTCTCAGGAGACAAGTAAGGTGGTTTGGTATTCCCATCTCTTAAGAATTTTCCACAGTTTGTTGTGATCCACACATTCAAAAGCTTTAGCATAATTAATGAAACAGAAGTAGATGTAGTCAGTGAAGTAGAATCAGAAGCTTCTACTTCTGATCCCCTTGCATTCTACAAATCCTTTCTCAGAACTTCTGTGGGGATGGGCTTTCTAAAGTCTAATCTGATCATATCATCCTTTGTCTTAAAACCCTCTAATAGTTTCCTGTATCTCTCATGATGGAAAATGAAATTGATTAGCATGTCCTGTGCAGCCCTTCATCACCTGGGATTTGCTTTCCTCTCCACACTCCTCAGACCTGGCCTCTAAGTGCTTGTAATAATGAGCTGGTTCCCTTGTCTGTTTTCAGGCCCTATTTCCCCAGTCTTCTGCCTTTCTGTCCTTCATGCATGTTGCTTCTTCAATCTGGAACAATTTCCAGTCTTTTGAGGAGATTCTCCTATATCTTAGAATGGTTTGAATTCCCTGTAGGTGTTTCCACTGCCACTTTATGCATATCTCATTATGTGCATTTGTACAGTTTCTATTTGTCCTCTTGTCTGTCTTCTCCACCAGATAAAAAGCTGCTTGGTCGAGGTCTATGCTCTAAGTCTTATTTCCAATATACAGTTGACAGTTATTAAATCTTTGCTAAATATACACCAAGACTATGTTTTCAAGTATATTGTCAAGTAAATGATGTATTTAAAAGAAAAAAAATCAATTTTCATGGTGTGTACATTACTTCAATTTAATATGTATTAAAGTTTATAAAATATTTGGAAAAACTATAGAGCTATAGAGTTCGTAAAAATATTTTATCAGTCTTTCTTAGTTTTTTTTACAGTTTTCACAACTTTTTTTCAAAATTAACTTTTATATCTATTTCATAATCTCAGTCTGATAATTTATGATTTTTGATGAATTTTTAATCAACAACTTTTGAGTGATGTTCCAGATACATTAAAGTAATTGCAATTAGCTTTTCTATTTAAAACATTTCAATTTGGAATTTCTTACATGTAGATAATACAACATGTATGAAATTAATAGTAGACTGGCCATTTGATGAAGAACATAGTACACTTTTAAAGAAATAAACTGATAAGCAAAACATAAGCCATTCATTAAGAAGGTACATTCAACAGAGAGGTGAAAATTTTATCTCATTTGAGATAAAATGAGGCACAAATCACAATTGGGCTCAACATCCTCATAAGTGCTGAAACATAAAGGACACCATCGAAAGAAGGCTAGTAATGGAAGAACCACTCTGGTATTATTAGGGAAACCCTATTTTGTGTAAGCCAAGATTACAATAATTGAGGATGTTTAGAATTCTGGAACTAAATCAATAAATGGCCCTTTTCTTTTTTCTTTTAATCAAGTCTCTACCTTTAAGAGCTCGTCCATGGTCGGAATCTGTTACCAGCTGAGAATCATGACAGTGGTTCACTTCCCACCAAATTGTCTTGCACAGTAACTTAAATGGAAAATTATCTCTTGCTATTAATAGCACTGCATTTGAATAACAATAATGCAATAATCAGTAATGCCAATTTAGAACAAACAATAGGCACTTTACAAGTATTATCTTCTTTAACTATAAACACCTTCAAAGGGAAAATGTTACATTTTACATAAATATGCAAATATAGAGATAAAAATAACATGTTCAAGGTAACTAAAAAGTAACAGGTCAAGACTTCAAATTCATGTCCCTTTGGATTCATAGCCCAAGATCTTAGCCAAGGAAAATAACACATAGTTTCAGAAAAGGAAAGTCACATACAAACTTTATTTTGGAAAAATGCAACTGTCTTTACTCATTTGGCTTTCAAACACCCATTTCTTTCAAAATAAAGTAGCCTATTCTACTTCCAAATAAGGGCATGCATTTTTGTTTTGTTTTCAAGTTAAGACTTGTTTTGTTCTGATGAGATCTCTGGAGGTAATTTAGACATTTAAAAGTGATGTGAAGATAAAGTGATCATTTTATCACCACACATTGTATTCAGTTTAGACACATGGCTATTTTGGTGGGTGTTATTCTTTTTTTAGGACATTGTGATTGACAGAAATCACATTGGGATCACACACAAAATTAAGACTTGTAACCCTGGGGAAGCATCATGTACAGCTAAGAAAAATGTAGATTCTTGTAACCATTCTGTTTTGAGAACAGTAGAGTCCCTCTGTGGATTCATATTTTCTAATTGTATCATCTTGATTTCTGTGAAAATAATACATATCATCTAGAGCTGTCATTAGGCTCTGGTGCAATACAAGCACATTTCTCTTATTTTAGCAGTTTTCTTTTATTTCTTAGGAATCATGTCAGGTCTATTAACTTCAAAAGCTATTTTCACAGATTATTCAAAGAAGCAAGAAGTTGCCATAGTAGCAAAGTCAGTTTTCTCTGTCACAAGAAGAATAAGTGTGAAAAAATATTTCCAGTCTTGTGAAAACCAAAGCAAATTATTATAACACTACATTCCTGATCTTGTTAAAAAACATTTCTGAAGTTGAATGGAACTACAGTGTGTTAAGGAAGAGCTCTCCTGGTATGACTCTATAAGTCACTACGTTGCCAGGAGTCTCTACAGTACATCACAGTTAAATTTTGTGTCTGAAACAACAAACAGATTCCCTTAAAATATTTGTATAAATATCAAATTTCAGTCTGCTAACTGGTTCATATATTCTGGATATGTAGAGAATAAAATATCTGCTTTATTTGGCTACTTAATGGCCATATTAATACTTAAAGTTCCAGGATTAAATCTCAAACATTAAAGACATTATTAGGACATTAGGCCATTAACATGGGCAAAAGGAAATCATCTAAATGAAAATGAAAAATTATTTTTGCCTTGATTTGAATCCTTTATTCTGATATAATTTTAATCAGAATTATATATTAATTTTATCTTTTCCATTTAAATATACAAATTTGTATTTATATCCAAGTCTCTTAGTTTCCCAAATGCTTAAGCATCTTATATGTGCCTGATAAATGAAAAAAATAGTCTTTTAAGTCTATTAATTTCCCCAAATTAGTAGTCAAAAGTCTCTTAATTTCCCAAATTAAGCATCTTATATGTGCCTGATAAAGGAAAGAAACAAATAAGGATATTTTTTTCTGTCTGGGATTGAGGCTGGATGGAAAGAAGAACATTTATTATGAGAATTTATGACTAGCCCTGTCCTTTCACGGAGTCAGGGATTAACATTAAGAAATACATCATGATCTACTAAAAGCTAAGTTTGTCTAGAATCCTATAGATGGGCCTTCCCTGGTGACTTAGATGGTAAAGTGTCTGCCGGCAATGAGGGAAACTCGGGTTCGATCCCTGGGTTGGGAAGATCCCCTGGACTACCTCATGATCTACTAAAAGCTAAGTTTGCACATAATCCTATAGATATGGAGAAGTCAATGGCACCCCTCTCCAGTACTCTTGCCTGGAAAATCCCATGGACGGAGGAGCCTGGTAGGCTGCAGTCCATGGTTTTCGCAGAGTCAGACACGACTGAGCGACTTCACTTTCACTTTTCACTTTCATGCATTGGAGAAGGAAATGGCAACCCACTCAAGTGTTCTTGCCTGGAGAATCCCAGGGACGGGGGAGCCTGGTAGGCTGCCATCTATGGGGTCGCACAGAGTCGGACACGACTGAATCCTATAGATACTTTTAAGTCACTTCAGTCATGTCCGACTCTGTGCAACCCCATAGATGGCAGCCCACTAGGCTCCCCTGTCCCTGGGATTCTCCAGGCAAGAACACTGGAGTGGGTTGCCATTTCCTTCTCCAGTGCATGAAAGTGAAAAGTGAAAGAGAAGTTGCTCAGTCATGTCCCACTCTTAGCGACCCCATGGACTGCAGACCACCAGGCTCCTCCATCCATAGTATTTTCCAGGCAAAGAGTACTGGAGTGGGGTGCCATTGCCTTCTCCAGAATCCTATAGATAAAGCCTTACCAATTCAAATTTATAATATAAAAATCACAAAACACATGAGACAATAGGCCACCAGAAATCAGAGTAAGGGAATAACAAAGAACACATTTAGAATAAAAACTAATTCAAAGTTAGAATTATCAAATAAAGATTATATTACCTCAGTTGTGTCCAATTCTTTGCGACCCCATGGACTATATCCTGCCAGGCTTCTCTGTCCATGGAATTCTCCAGGCAAGAATACTGGAGCTGGTTGCGATTTCCTTCTTCAGAGTAAAGATTATATATTAAGTCCATTTATAACATTAAAAGAAAGAAAATATGTAAGGAAATAAAGAACAAATCAATATTTTTAAGAATCGAATTGCCAGTCTGTGTACAATGCAGGATATGACACGCTTGGGGCTGGTACGCGGGGATGACCCAGAGAGATGTTGTGGGGAGGGGGGTGGGAGGGGGGTTCATGTTTGGGAACCAAGTACACCGGTGGTGGATTCATGTCAATGTATGGCAAAACCAATACAGAATTGTAAAGTAAAATAAAAAATAAATTAAAAAAAAGTCCCAAAAGTAAAGAAGGTAAATATATGCTATTAAAGTATTATTTGGAGAAGGCAATGGCACCCCATTCCCGTACTCTTGCCTGGAAAATCCCCTGGATGGAGGAGCCTGGCAGGCTGCAGTACATGGGGTCGCTGAGGGTTGGACACAACTGAGCGACTTCATTTTCACGCATTGGAGAAGGAAATGGCAACTCACTCCAGTGTTCTTGCCTGGAGAATCCCAGGGATGGGGGAGCCTGGTAGGCTGCCGTCTCTGGGGTCGCACGGAGTTGGACACGACTGAGGTGACTTAGCATTAAAGTATTAAAAATGAACTACTGCATTAATGACTGTTAATTCAATTAAAAGGTAAATGATCAAAGTGGAAGAATAACTATTATTAACATAACTCAAATGATTAGGTGAAACAATAAGCTCTATGCAGGTTACAAGCCATTCAATAAATTGAATGCTTGAAAATTCCCTATAGTGAAGCATAAAGTTAAGGTAGAAAATATAAAGCTGAGAGATGTGATAGAAAGTCTGTAACATAGATATAAATGGAATTCCAGAAGAAGAAAATACAAAGAATAGGGGGAAATATACTTTATGAAGATGTATTAACAGAAATTTCTGAAGTTAACAGACCCATCACATGAAAGGATATCGAAACTGTAATCAGAAATCTTCCAGCAAACAAAAGCCCAGGACCAGACAGCTTCACAGCTGAATGCTACCAAAAATTTAGAGAAGAACTAACACCAATCCTACTGAAACTCTTCAAGAAAATTTCAGAGGAAGGTAAACTTCCAAACTCATTCTATGAGGCTACCAAAACCCTAATACCAAAACCAAACAAAGGTGCCACAAAAAAGAAAACTACAGGCCAATATCACTGATGAACATAGATGCAAAAATCCTTAACAAAGTTCTAGCAAACAGAATCCAACAACATATTAAAAAGATCATACATCATGACCAAGGGGGCTTTATCCCAGGGATGCAAGGATTCTTTAATACCTGCAAATCAATCAATGTAATACACCGCATTAACAAATTGAAAGATAAAAACCATATGATTATCTCAACAGGTGCAGAGAAAGCCTTTGACAAAATTCAACATCCATTTATGATAAAAGCCCTCCAGAAAGCAGGAATAGAAGGAACATACCTTAACATAATATAAGCTATATATGACAAACCCACGGCAAACATTATCCTCAATGGTGAAAAATTGAAAGCATTTCCCCTAGTCAGGAACAAGACAAGGGTGCCCACTTTCACCACTACTATTCAACATAGTTTTGGTGACAGCAATCAGGGCAGAAAAATAAATAAAAGGAATCCAAATTGGAAAAGAAGAAGTAAAACTCTCACTGTTTGCAGATGACATGATCTTCTACATAGAAAACCCTAAAGACTCCACCAGAAAATTACTAGAGCTAATCAATGATTATAGTAAAGATTCAGGATATAAAATTAACACACAGAAATCCCTTGCATTCCTATACACTAACAATGAGAAAGCAGAAAGAGAAATTAGGGAAACAATTCCATTCACCATTGCAATGAAAAGAATAAAATACTTATGAGTATATCTACCTAAAGAAACAAAAGACTATATACATAAAACTATAAAAAACTGATGAAAGAAATCACAGAGGACACAAATAGATGGAGAAATATATCGTGTTCACAGATTGGAAGAATCAATAAAGTGAAAATGAGTATACTACCAAAGCAATCTATAGATTCAATGCAATCCCTATCAAGCTACCAACCGTATTTTTCACAGAACTAGAACAAATAATTTCACAATTTGTATGGAAATACAAAAAACCTCAAATAGACAAAGCAATCTTGAGAAAGAATGGAACTGGAGGAATCAACTTGCCTGACTTCAGGCTATACTACAAAGCTACAGTCATCAAGACAGTATGGTACTGGCACAAAGACAGAAATATAGATCAATGGAACAAAATAGAAAGCCAAGAGATAAATCCACGCACCTATGGACACCTTATCTTTGACAAACGAGGCAAGAATATACAATGCAGAAAAGACAATCTCTTTAAAAATTGGTGCTGGGAAAACTGGTCAACCACTTATAAAAGAATGGAACTAGAACAATTTCTAGTGTTCTATGGTGATACACAAAAATAAACTCAAAATAGACTAAACATCTAAATGTAAGACCACAAACTATAAAACTCCTATAGGAAAACATAGGCAAAACACTCTCCAACATAAATCATAGCAGGATCCTCTATGACCCACCTCCCAGAGAAATAGAAATAAAAGCAAAAAATAAACACATGGGACCTAATTAAAATTAAAAGCTTTTGCACAACGAAGGAAACTATAGGCAAGGTGAAAAAGACAGCCTTCAGAATGAGACAAAATAATAGCAAACAAAGCAACTGACAAAGAATTAACCTCAAAAATATACAAGCAACTCCTGAAGCTCAATTCCAGAAAAAAATGACCCAATCAAAAAATAGGCCAAAGAACTAAACAGACAGTTCTCCAAAGAAGACATACAGATGGCTAACAAACACATGAAAAGATGCTCAACATCACTCACTATCAGAGAAATGCAAATCAAAACCACAATGAGGTATCATCTCATGTTGGTCAGAATGGCTGCTATCAAAAAGTCTACAAGCAATAAATGCTGGAGAGGGTGTGGAGAAGAGGGAACCCTCTTACACTGTTGGTGGGAATGCAAACTAGGACAGCCACTATGGAGAACAGTGTGGAGATTCCTTAAAAAACTGGAAATAGAACCACCATACAACCCAGCAATCCCACTGCTGGGCATACACACCAAGGAAACCTGAATTGAAAGAGACACGTGTGCCCCAGTGTTCATCGCAACACTGTTAACAATAGCCAGGACATGAAAGCAACCTAGTTGTCCATCAGCAGTTGAATGGATAAGAAAGCAGTGGTACATATACACAATGGAATATTACTCAGCCATTAAAAAGAATGCATTTGAATCAGTTCTAATGAGGTGGATGAAACTGGAGCCTATTTTACAGAGTGAAGTAAGTCAGAAAGAAAAACACCAATACAGTATAGTAACACATATATATGGAATTTAGACAGATGGTAACAATGACCCTATATGTGAGACAGCAAAAGAGACACAGATGTAAAGAATAGTCTTTTGGATTCTGTGGGAGAAGGTGAGGGTGGAATGATTTGAGAGAATAGCATTGAAACATGTATATTATCATATGTGAAATTGATCGCCAGTCCAGGTTTGATGCATGAGACATGTTGCTCAGGGCTGGTGCACTGGGATGACCCAGAGGGATGGGATGGGGAGGGTGGTGGGAGGGGAGTTCAGAATGGGGAACACATGTACACGCATGGCTGATTCATGTCAATGTATGGCAAAAACCACTACAATATTGTAAAGTAATTAACCTCCAATTAAAACAAATAAAATTAAAAAATAAAGTTAATAAACTAATGATTTCACACTCTCAGTAAGAACCCAAGCAAGATAAATTACAAGAAGTCTGCTCTTGGTAATACTACGACAATACTATAAAATACTCAGAGAAAGGTAAAAATATTAATAAGACTACAAATGATAAACACTAGATGTCTCAATAGCAAAAGTAAAAGGTAATGAATTAAAATTGTGCAAAGTGAGAGAAAAAAATGCTTAAATAAGAATTGTACATAGAGTACAAAATAAATTTGTCAGCATGTGAAATGCACTTTAAAGCAAAGCAAAGCAAAACAAAACAAAACAAAACAATTATTAAAGATAGATCCTCACTTGAAATTCTACAGAATGCAATTTAGGAAGAATGAATCTGTACCCCAAAGAAGGACAAAAACATTAGGCAGGAGTGGAATGAAGAAAATTAAGCATGATCAATATAAGCTTTGGTTGCCTTTATAAAAAATGAGTGGACAGAAAAGCATGTCTCATTCATAAAGGGAAAATATTACAATATAAAAACTAAGGCACAGCATCACTCTTTATAATGCTGATTCATTAATTATTTGATTTATTAAAAAATGTCCAATTGCAGTAATTGAAGTTTTGTCAGTTATTAGGTATTTGTTTCCCATTCACCTCTCTGTTCACATGTTGAAAATGTCTGTTCCTTTTGGGGTTTATCTTTTTTTTTAATATAAATTTATTTTTTATATAAACCCCCTTTACATTCTCATTAATGGGAGCTGTAATTGTATTACCTCTTTACAAATATTAATGATAACATTTATACTTCTCCTATTTTCCTTCCCTAAAACAGATTTTTGATAATTTCATCTGAAAATCTCTGAGAAGCAATGTGTTTTCCTAAGTTTGGTGCACGATTAGTTAGTTCAGTTGCTCAGTTGTATCCGACTCTGTGACCCCATGAATCGCAGCATGCCAGGCCTCCCTGTCCATCACCAACTCCCGGAGTTCACTCAGACTCACGTCCATCGAGTCAGTGATGCCATCCAGCCATCTCATCCTCTGTCATCCCCTTCTCCTTCTGCCCCCAATCCCTCCCAGCATCAAAGTCTTTTCCAATGAGTCAACTCTTCGCATGAGGTGGCCAAAGTAGGGACATTTTCTTAGTCTCTTTTAATACTCCTATTTCAGTTGTTGAAGTTACAGTGTTTTCCTTAAGGTACATTTAGTTTTTTAAAATTAACATAAGATTTGTCTCTCTTCTTATCTTTGTAAGCTCTCGACAGTCTGTCTTCTCAATTAGTCTCTGTTTATTTTTTTAATTCATTTTCTGTTCCTTCCCTACTTTCTTCCCATCACTGTTACCTACTTCAGAACTATTGGGATAGTTTGGAAAATTTTTACATAAATTCATAAATTTGGAAAATTAAATTTACATTAGTAGAAATCTTGGTTTAAATCCAGAGACAATCATGTCACACTGCTCACTACTCCTTATATCAATTTGTTTCTTAGTTCATGGAATAGTTTGCTTAGAATTATACTTCTGCTGCTTTTAGTGGAATCTGAGTTACAGATTCCATATTTGTAAATTTGCCTACTTGCTACAATTTGTAACTCAAAATAAATAAATAACAGGGAATTTGTACAGTCCTTAGTGGACATGCCCAAAGCAGGGAAAATATCAAGTCACCAATGTGCACATTCCCAGCTGAGGTCAAACAAGGAGACCCTACCTTCTTATTTAAGCTTTCATATTTCAGCAAGGGCTTTGCAGATGGCACTAGTGGTAAAGAATCCACCTGCCAACGTAGGAAACATAAGAGAGCGCCCATTTGATCCCAAGTAGATAAGATCCCCTGGTGGAGGGCATGACAACCAAGTCCAGTGTTCCTGCTTGGAGAGTCCCATGGACAGAGTTGCCTGGCAAGCTACCGTTAGTTCATAGGGTCACACAGAATCAGACACGACTGAAGCAACTTAGCACACACCACACACACACACATTGTAAGCAAGTGGTGTTCTTTCAAAATCTATTTAGTGCCACCTTTTCTTTTTTAGCATTTTTATGATTTTTGTTGTGATTTACTCTATAAATGGCCCCTAGTGTAGTGCTGGATTGCTATCTGGTGTTTCTAACTAGGAAGGCTGTGATGTAGCTTATGAAGACAATACTTGGGTCAGACAAGATTTTTTTCAGGCATGAAGTATAGAGCTGTTGGTTGTGACTTTGATGTTAATGAATCAACAATATACATTAAATATGGCATCTTTAAACAGAAACACACCTGAAATAAGTTTATATGTTGATTGATGAAACTGTTATGAAGAGAGGCACAGAGGAACTTAACTTTTTATTTCCCTAAGGAACAATGATTTAGCATCCCAGAAGAGGTGTTTGTAGTCATAACTATTGTGAATAGCAAAAAAATTGCTGTATATTAAAAAATAATAATTATAGGATATATAAATACCATGCATAGGAAGTGAAAAGTAAGTGAAAGCATGAAAATGTCATATATATATGTGTAGTGTTGGAGAAGACTCTTGAGAGTCCCTTGGACTGCAAGGAGATTCAACCAGTCCATTCTGAAGGAGATCAACCCTGGGATTTCTTTGGAAGGAATGATGCTAAAGCTGAAACTCCAGTACTTTGGCCACCTCATGTGAAGAGTTGACTCATTGGAAAAGACTTTGATGCTGGGAGGGATTGGGGGCAGGAGAAGAAGGGGATGACAGAGGATGAGATGGCTGGATGGCATCACTGACTCGATGGACACAAGTCTGAGTGAACTTCGGGAGTTGGTGATGGACAGGGAGGCCTGGCATGCTGCGATTCATGGGGTCACAGAGTCGGACATGACTCAGCGACTGAACTGAACTGAACTGAACTGAACGGATACATATGTATTGAACCACTCTTTTTTGTCTGATACTATACATGTATATCTGAGAAGGCAGTGGCACCCCACTCCAGTACTCTTGCCTGGAAAATCCCATGGATGGAGGAGCCTTGTAGGCTGCAGTCCATTGGGCTGCGAAGAGTCAGACAGGACTGAGCGACTTCTCTTTCACTTTTCACTTTCATGCATTGGAGAAGGAAATGGCAACCCACTCCAGGGTTCTTACCTGGAGAATCCCAGGGACAGGGGAGCCTGGTGGGCTGCCATCTCTGGGGTCGCACAGAATCAGACACAACTGAAGTAGACTTAACAGCAGCAGCAGCAGCAGCAGCAGCATACATGTGTACATAAACTAATTAAGTGACCAAAAAAATTATAAGATATTAATTTGAAAACTAGAGACCGAGAGAATGAAAAGCTTCTAGTTAGCAGAGAGGAGCAAGGAAATTAAATTCATAATATATAATTTTTACTATATCAATTTTAATTTAATATTATTGATGGAACAAAATCATTTTCATGAGCGTAATAACTCAACTTACCTACATTCTGATTTAGTGATAAATTAGTTACAAATTCTGAAATGGGGATTTTTAAGAGCATAAATCATATTGTCTATAACTATGAATTCATGTTTGAATTGCTCACATTCAATAGTCTGTGCTTCTTAGGTTCATAAATTAGAGTATAAGTCAGCACTCAAATATATATCATTAAGAACATCAAATGCACTAATTAAGTATATTATTTACTTTAAAATATATTGCATTAAAATATTTTTAAGAAAGAAAATTCCCTGAGTGCACATAAGATATTATTTAAATTTCCACAATTTTCTTTTACCACACCTGTTTTAGGCAAACAACCTATTGCACTGACTTATGATTGACAGTGATTCTTTGTGGCACTTTAAATGTCAGGTTTCAAAGCCTTTGATATAATTTGTTAACAGAATATATGAAGGTTTTTCTTGGGCAATAACAAATTCTCCCAGTATCCTAGACCTGATAGTTTTAGCAAAGATACAAAAGGATAAAATAAAGGACAGTGAATTAACACAATTCGGTTTTTTTAATTTTGTTTTTTTCACTTCCAATTGTTTTCACAGAGAAAGATACTATTCTCTGTTAGTAAAACAGGTTCTATTAGGAAGGATATAGGTCAAGAAAATTTATCTATAATTTTGATCTATGCTGTGTACTTGGAATATAAATAAAATATTTTCCATAAGTATTTGTGGTCTCTGTCCAATAGTACAGCTATTAAAATTCTCAGTATTAAGTTTGATTTAATAGGATGATTACACTTTTAAACTGTGTATACTTTATATTGACCAATATTTCCAAAGTTCCTTTATGAAAGCTTATTTCTTCTTAGTTTACCTAATAATGGGAGTAATACTTTGGTATTATCTCTATTTAGATGCTAAAAACATTTGTTATCATGGCATATGATTTTTGACCTTGTCACTGAATCAAAATCTTGAAAAAGCATTACAATATTCACTCTTAACTAGATTCCTTGAACTAATGGGGTGCAACATTGTTACATGAGATTTCTTTATAAAATTTGAGTATGCAAGTATCCAGGTCACTGTGAAATATATACCCATTATGAAAAAAGAAGGAGGAAGAAAAGGAGATGGCAAAATTCTCAGAAGCAATGGCACCTCTGTAATATTAATAGTTACATCAATGTCATAGAAATAGGGCTTATTTGTAGAGACCCTACTGCAAACCTAAGCTCCAGTGCTGTGAGTTTTATAACATTATGTAATTGATGGTCTGCACCAAACAAATGTTCAGAATTCCAGGAAACTGGGGCACTTTACTGTAATGATTTTTGTTTCCAAAATGTGTGAAGTCATATTCTAACTATTTTCAGATGCCCATGCACCTTAAACATAATGTGGCATTTTTCAGAAATATGTATTACTGTCAGGTGTGAGCAGAAGGCACGGGGGATCTCAAATCAGGAAAATGGAAAGGAGAATCTGAGAAAGGTAAAAGAAATCCAAAATATTTAGAAAAGCAACGTTATCAAATGTGGAAAATTAGCCCATGCTGAATCAAAATGACCAAAAAGAGTGAATTAAATAAAAAGTGACCAAAAAGAAGCTTCCATAGAGATGTGTTTTCATAGCTCCTTCAGTTCTTTTGGCTTATTTATGCTTGTGTCTAAATCTCTGAATACCCAGAGAACATCTAATGAAAAAAAATTTTTAAATATTTACTAGCCACCTTTTCTAAGACAGAACTTTTCTCTTGAGGCTAGAAGTACATCTACTTCTAACTCACATTATCAATTCTGCCATCTCTCATAGATTCCTTTAATCAGTCCCACTATATTTGTTTCTTTGCATAATTATTTAACCATGTTTTTGTCCCTGGTTCATCAAAACAGTGATAATACCACCTTCCATCAACTGTATGTCCCCTCCCCCAATAGTGTTTTCTGTCTGTTTTTTCCCTCAGTGTGAATATTTGTGGTGTTATCTGAATATTATTACTTACTATTTTCACTTAAAACAATGTTTCTACCTTTTCAGAAACTTGCAATTTGATGTCATCACCCCGTCAACATGCTTCCCAGGTGGCTCAATGGTAAAGAACCTGCATTCCAGTGCAGGAGATGCAGGAATTCTGAGTTCAATCCCTGGGTCAGGAAGATTCCCTGGAGAGGGAAATGGCAACCCACTCTAGTATCCTTGCCTGGACAATCCCATGGACAGAGGAGCCTGGCGGGCTACCATCCACAGGATCACAAAGAGTAGAACATATCTTAGCAACTAAGTATGCATGCACACACCGATCAGTATTGTTCTTGCTGTTACTCAGTTAAACAGCAAGTGCTGGGTTGCTAATTCATAGACTGCTTTTCAGTCCTTAGCTGTCCTGGCTTCTACAGTCCCTCTTTTCTTGAAATGTGCTTTTCCTGGCTTCTGGCACACAGTCCACTCTAGTTCTTCCTTTCCCTGTAAACTCTATCCATGCTGAGCCACTTAAAAGTCTAATCATGATCTCTCTTGCCTTAAGCTTAGATAAATGCTGTGTGCCTATCCATACAGGTATTCTGTTGCCCTTTTTTCAACGACAAGAATAGAGTCTGAATTGCCCATCAACTTCTGTCCCCTTCTTAGAAGCACAGGAAATACTTACTACTCTCCAATACTAGTGAGCATGGGAAAACTATGAAACGATGTTAGAGTCTTTGCTGGCTACTCTCCTAGTCTTTTTTTTTTTTAACTGTTCTTACCACACAGTGCAGAGAACTTGAGAAGATTGACTGAGAGATAGTTATGAGACTTATCATTACCTTAGGAAGAACTGTACAAGTTCCTTATGATTTCAGATCCTTTCAAGCACATTTTTATTATTCTGTCATTTATGTTTGCACCCGAAATTCCACCTGAAGCTAAGGGGCAAATCATGGGGGGTCCTTCTCATTGTCCTTTCTTCTAAGATTCTTTCTTACTGATTACGTTTTCTCTACTCCTGTCAACCCAAAGAATCTTTATTCACTAAATCTTAGATGTGTTGTATTGTTCCAATGTGCTGTTCTCTCATTTTGCTGTAGCATCATTTCCTGGGGAAATTAGTTGCCAGATATATGAAATTGATTAGGGAAATTGACAGGGAGAGGGACAGGGTTTGGGGAGTTGGGGAGAAAATGACTGTGCTGAAAGCAGAGCATTTAATACACAGCTTTGAAAAATGAAATGGTGATGCTATGTGTAAAATAACATTTTTGTAGATTGACTGCTGGGTTTCTAAATATTTTAATATAGCAAAGTACATAATAATAACTTAACTCTTCTGCAGCTGTTTTTCCACATCTCACCCTGTAGGTGGGCATTTGTCTGGATCTTTTATCATCTTTTCATGTTCTGTGCTTGATTTTGCCTATGATATGTACTTTTGTACTCTACACTTTTGAATCAAGAACACTGAATTCTTTGGAAAAGACATTGTGACAATGTTGTTTTCCTTTCCGTTTTTTGTTAATCTGCTGGCAAATGTTTGGGCTTCAAGTCTCAGATCTGTATTCTTGTCAACTTTTAAAGAAAAATGTCAATGAAATAATTATTTTTAAGTTTTAAATACTGACATTTTACCATTGCCAAAAATAAATAAATCTTCTAAATACCTCATATGAAATTTAATGCAAATAAAATTACATTATTAAAAGTTAAAAATCTGAAATTTGATGATACCTAGTGGTGATTATTAATATAGCTAAGAAGTTGTCAAACATGGTAAAATAATTGAAAAGTATTATTAATACTATTTTAATTGTATTATAAAATAGAAAACATGAAAATGAGTAAAGGAAATCCCTTTTTAAAATGGATTTGGGAAACCCCTGGGGTGGAGGGTCTCACACAAGTACCATTCATGAAGCCTACATCACATACCCATCAGAAGAAGCTGACTTTACATCCCCTAGTAGGAAAAAAAAAAAAAAAAAAGATTTCTCCTTGCCCAGCAACAACCCAGCCAATGGGAAACTATTACAACTCAGCCAGTGAAAAGTCACCAAAACTCCAAGCTCTCATTTTCCTCTAATGAACTTTCCTTAAATATAGCCCTTCCCAACTTCCTCCATTCCTCTATATAAAAACAGAAACATTGGGGTACATCTGTCCCTTTCAATTCTGGTTTCCTCAGTGTGTATGCCCAGCAGTGGGATTGCTAGGTCATAAGGCAGTTCTATTTGCAATTTTTTAAGGATGTAAGAAACGAATAGCCAGTCTATGTTCGATAGAGGATACAGGATACAGGATACAGGATGCTTGAGGCTGGTGCATGGGGATGATCCAGAGAGATGATATGGGGAGGGAGGTGGGAGGGGGGTTCAGGATTGGGAACTCATGTACACCCGTGGCAGATTCATGTCAATGTATGGCAAAACCAATACAGTATTGTAAAGTAAAATAAAGTAAAAATTAAAAAAAAAAAAAAAACAGAAACACTTCTCTCATTGTTCTCAGAGCTTGCCTATAGTTTCCAATAATACAGATATCCTGAATTGCAATTTTTCTCCTATACATGAATAAACTTGACTTTGTTGGCTAATCCACTTATCTTTTTTGTTTGAGAGCTTGACAAGGGCCATGTCCAAGGTTTCACTTACAGGTGAAATAAAATGTGTCTCATATTCGTGCATGGTAGGTCACGTCAGTCGTGTCTGACTCTTTGCGACCCTATGGACTGCAGCCCACCAAGCTTCTCTGTCCATGGGGATTCTCGAGATAAGAATACTAGAGTGGGTTGCCATTCCCGCTTCCAGGGGTATTCCAGAACCTGGGATCAAACTTGTGTCTCTTACATCTTCTGCATTGGCCAGTGGGTTCTTTACCACTAGCGGCACCTGGGAAGCCCCATATCTACCATATATAGCTAGATATAGCACCATGGGCTTCCCTGGTGGCTCAGATGATAAAGGATCCTTCTGTAATGTGGGGAAGACCTGGGTTTGATCCCTGGATTGGGAAGATTTCCTGGAGGAGGGCATGGCAACCCACTCTAGTATTCTTGCCTGGAGAATCACCATGGACAGAGAAGCCTGGTGGGCTACAGCCCATGAAACTCCAATGCTGGAACACCCTTTGCCTGGCAAGTGATTTTTTAGACTGCCCATACTATTATACACTTTATAGGACAACTTTACTCTGTCATTTAGTTCTTCATGCTGTATGTTTCATCTAGGTCCTTTGCTAAAAGTTATTACAAATTACTAATAATTTGGAATAAAATTATTTAGTAGATTTGAAATGTTCAAAATATCACATTATTTTTTTTTTAGTGGCATGTGGGATTTTATTTCCAGAACCAGAGATTGAGCCTATAAACCCTGCAATGGAAGCATGAAGCCCTAACCACTGTACTGCCAAGGAAATCTTTAAAGTTGCATTTACTTTGACTTTTTTCTAACTAAAAATCTCCTTACCAAGAGCTTTTGAGATGGCTAAAATGAGCTTTTTTGCTTTTCAGGTATAGTTGCATAAAAAAAACAGAAAGTCATTTAATATATTAATGAAATAACTTAACAGATAAGTTTGGTCCAGATGAAGAGGATGTTTTACACAGGAAATTTGTAGGCTGGTTTTCACAAATATTGTGCAAGAAGAAACATTTTTCTCCTGGTCAGTGCTCAGAATTTCCTCTCACTGTCTCCTTGTCCCTTCTCACATTTCAATATTAATGTACTTTTAATGTAATAAATGATCAAAGAGATACAAAATGTATATCACTTGAGGAACAGTGAAGATGGGGTATCCATGTATATAAAATTCATTGATTTTATATTAAATATTTATTTTCTATTGTCAGTTATGATTATTATTATAGAATGTTTATAGTCTTGCTTTGGAGAGGAGAAAATTCCTGTCAGAAAAAAACAAAAACAAAAACAAAAACAACTGCTTACACAATAAAAAATAAATGTAGTTAAGATACATCAAAATCAAACTCTTAACTCTGAGAGTCATGAATGTCAGAAGGCGAATTGGCTTAAGGAGATAATGACATTGATAACAAATAATGGAGAATCTATAGTTTAGAGGATGAGAAAGGTGCCAAGCACAGGAGCAACCTAGAGGTTGGCATGGACATTGTGCACTTTTCCATACTTGAGAGAAAGCACTGATTTCCTTCTGCCAAGTCAGCCTCAATATTAGTGTCATGGAGATTCTTCCTATGTTTATGGAGATTGTCCAGGTCTGGCTTACATACTGAAAAGGATGTACTGGCATCTTTACAAATATGAAAGCCAGAAAGGAACCAGCTGGAAATGTTGAAATGTTGGTGTGAGAATTTAGCCTGCTTAGGGGAGAGGACTGGGATATTATGCCAGCTAGGACAACAAGCTATTGCAGTATAGCAATGCAGTGATTTGGGGTCATTTGGAAAAAGACTTTTTCAAAAAATGTCTACCTGGCCATGAAGGAACATAGAAATAAGTCCTATCTCCTCTGTTGAATCAATTGTGAAGGAAATTAAATCAATTAGGGAAGAGTTGTTTTTTTTTTAATATTACTGTTTTATTTTTATCCCAAGTTTGTGTGTGCTTGGTCACTCAGTCATGTCCGACTCTGTGGCCCTGTGGACTGTAGCCCATCAGGCTCCTCTGTCCACAGGATTCTCCAGGCAAGAATACTGGAGTGGATTGCTATACCCTTCTCCAGGGGATCTTCCCAACCCAGGGATAGAACCCATGTCTCTTACGTCTCCTGCTTTGGCAGGTGGGTTCTTTACCACTAGTGCCACCTGGGAAACCTAAATATGTATGACCTAGTTAAAACTGGTTCAGTTACACAAAAGAATCTGCTGGGTCTTATATGACATTCACTTGGAGCTAGGTGATTCATTTCTAGTTAATACATGTATAGATTAATGTCACTTAGCAAGGACCTACTTCAAAATTTGTAGCTGTCCTAGAACATTTCTTTTGTAGGGAGGAAAAAGGAGGCCAGTGAGAATTATCAATACCTTGGAACTCATTTTCTTCTTCTTCCTATTTTATTTATAGTACTGGCAACAATGTTTTTGGTAACAAAGTGAAAAATTAGAATGCAGTTCAGTGTGGTTTTCAACAATATGGTCTGTGGAGTAAAATAGAACTAAGTCCAATTTCTACCTTTGACTTTTACTAATAGTATGATCACGGACATATTGAAATATCTAAGCCCCAAATGTACCATTAGTATAAGAATAAAGGAAACTTTTAGTTTAATAGGATAAAATGGAGAATGTATATTTAAAAACCAGGTAACTTGAATACAGTAAGTATTCAGAAAGATTATTTTATCCATTTGAGCATTCATAAATACTTATTGAGTACATGATTTTCAAGAGAATAGCAATCTTTGCCCTCAGAAAATCTAGTGAGAGAAAACAGACAATAAAAAGCATCAAAAAATTAGAATTTTTCAGATGCTGTACATTATATAATGGAAACATATGATGAACATGTTAAAGTGGTAAAGAACCCACATGTAACACAGGAAATGCAGGTTCTATCCCTGTAGCTCTCAAGATTCTTCCCCCCATGGAATTTCCCAAGCAAGAATGCCAGAGTGGGTTGCCATTTCCTTCTCCAGCAATCAGCCCCTGAAGTGGCAATGGCAACCTACTCCAATATTCTTGCCTGAGAAATCTCACGGATGGAGAAGCACCTGGAGGGCTTCAGTCCATAGAGTCTCAAAAGAAACAGACATGACTTAGCAACCAAACAACAACAAGTTAAACTAGCTATTCATACTAAACCAGGTATTCATAGAATAAGGCCTATTGCATTTCAATATTGCATTGCAATGAATACATAGGGGGAAAAAAAGGATCCTGGATTTTAAAGTCTAAGTATTAAGTCTTGCTTGCTCACTTTCTGTCAGTTTAACTTAGTCAAATTAATTAATCTTTGTAAATATTAGTTTCTTCTACTTAAAATTAATATTTTGTCTGACTTATCTATATTAGATATATTTAAGGAGCAAAATATAGATTTAATAACTATATATATAATTGTGTATATAAACATGTACATATGCACTCAGTTTATGTGTCAGATATTTTTATATGTGCCAATAACAATGGTTGTGATGTTAGATATCTATTGATACCAGTCTTATAGTTTTCAGAAAATAACATTCTTTTGCAGAAACTAATGAATAGGTGTTGTAACATTAATTATAGTACAAAAAAGGACAATAAATTGTATTATTTTATGCTCCAAAATTTGTTAATGGAAGACTAATGCATTTTTTCCATCTATAAATACACTGATATAATTATGCAAATGCAAAGTAAGATAACACAAATTTTCTACTACCTGAAGCATAAATAATACCTTGAAAAAATATCTGGGTCATTCAGGAATATCTCTTGTATAATATTTCAATCCCTGTCTGCTATAGTTGAAGTGTAATTCATATCTCTTCTCTTATGGAAAAATTTTTGTCATATGCCTGACCTAGTATCTTTCTACTAATTCTTCCCAGATTCCTTCCAGGATTTCACTTCCCAGAAGCAAACTTCTTTCCTGGAATAATTTGATAGTTTCTGGTTTCCAATGATAGCAATAGGAAAATGAAAAAAAAAAAAAAAGAAAAGAAAAAGGAAAAACTACCTTGAAAAAGCAACTGGAGTGATATATTCTAGGGCTGAATTTTCATTCATTGGAAAGAAAGAGCTATAATTAATGCTTCAGATAATTTAGGATTTTTTATTCTTTGGTAAAACTAATTCATTATTCTTGCAGAAACAAGCTATATAAGTAAATGTCCCTCAGAGCAGTTTAGGTGTAGTTTAGATCTCTCTGACTAAGGTCTGGGCTTTCAGGCTTAATACTTAAGAGTGATAGAAGCAATAGAAAACATAATCATATTGATAATGGCAAAAGCTAGTCTCAAAAATATTTCATCACTGTCTTATATAAAAGAGACTACAGGTCAAAGGATCTGAGAAGCAGTTCTGCAATATGAGAAGCAATTTAGCATTTGCAGTATAGAAGAGCTTAGTAATGAACATAATTTACAGAGGGAGATATGTTGAGAATTTACTAGCAGGTTGTTGTCTCAATAAAATGCATGTGCACATGATCTGTGAGAAGTATGAGATAATAAGACACAAACTGAAACTTAAAAACATAACTGGCTTTAAGATAGGTAAGTACAGATTGTAGAAAAAACTTAAGTAAAAGAAAATAATCTTTTAAAAATGGATTAATTACAGAATTTTGAAAAGTATTAGATTCAAAAGGGAGTACAATTGGCATTGTTAGAAATGAGGTCAGCAATTACAAAGACAAACCTGAAAATTTCTCTCCAATAGCAGATAGAACAAGAAAATCAAATCTTGTTAGAGATGGTTATGGAAGCCTTTATATGCAGAACAGTAACCAGAGATATGAGATGCAGATCAGTCGCTCATAGAAGAAAGATATTAAAACAAGTGAAGAACAAACCATAATCAATATATAAAAGAAGAAAATTCTTCTGGAATAAAGGATGTTTCCAACTGCATGCTGAGTGGGACACTTGGCAAAAATAAAATTAAAAATCAACTTTTAACAGTAAAGACAAAGTGAAAACAAGAATGTTGGGGACAAAGAAAGTATATGTGCTCACATGCTCCAACCACAGGGAAGGACAGAACAAGGAGGATGAACACTATTGTCTTGTTCTTTTTCTATAGGTTATTGTCTACCCACCTTGACTTCATTCCCTTGGACTTTCTTTATGAGGCAGGGTCTCAAGATCAGTTTTTAGAGGATTACAGCACCTCCTCGGTAAGTCCAAACTCCATCTGAGACAATTCAGCACCACAAAACCAGCTCTCCAACAAATGCTAAAGGATATTCTCTAGACAAGAAACACAAAAAGGGTGTAAAAACTCGAACCCAAAACAATAAAGTAAATGGCAACGGGATCATACTTATCAATAATTACCTTAAACATAAATGGGTTGAATGCCCCAACCAAAAGGCAAAGACTGGCTGAATGGATACAAAAACAAGACCCCTATATATGCTGCCTACAAGAGACCCACCTCCAAACAAGGGACACATACAGACTGAAAGTGAAGGGCTGGAAAAAGATGTATCACACAAATAGAGACCAAAAGAAAGCAGGAGTGGCAATATTCATATCTGATAAAATAGACTTTAAAACAAAGGCTGTGAAAAGAGACAAAGAAGGCCACTACATAATGATCAAAGGATCAATCCAAGAAGAAGACATAACAATTATAAATATATATGCACCCAACATAGGAGCACCACAATATGTAAGACAAATGCTAACAAGAATGAAAGGGGAAATTAACAACAACACAATAATAGTGGGAGACTTTAATACCCGACTCACCTATGGACAGATCAACTAAACAGAAAATTAACAAAGAAATGCAAACTTTAAATGATACAATATACCAGCTAGACCTAATTGATATCTATAGGACATTTCACCCCAAAACAATGAATTTCACCTTTTCCTCAAATGCTCACGGAACCTTCTCCAGGATAGATCACATCCTGGGCCATAAATCTAACCTTGATAAATTCAAAAAAATCAAAATCATTCCAAGCATCTTTTCTGACCATAATGCATTAAGATTAGATCTCAATTACAGGAGAAAAACTATTAAAAATTCCAACATATGGAGGCTGAACAACACGCTTCTGAATAACCAAAAAATCACAGAAGAAATAAAAAAAGAAATCAAAATATGCATAGAAACAAATCAAAATGAAAACACAACAACCCAAAACCTGTGGGACACTATAAAAGCAGTGCTAAGAGGAAAGTTCATAGCAATACAGGCATACCTCAAGAAACAAGAAAAAAGTCAAATAAGTAACCTAACTCTACACCTAAAACAACTAGAAAAGGAAGAAATGGAGAACCCCAGAGTTAGTAGAAGGAAAGAAATCTTGAAAATTAGGGCAGAAATAAATGCAAAAGAAACAAAAGAGACCATAGCAAAAATCAACTTCCAAAAACTGAACCAGGAAGAAATAGAAAATCTTAACAGACCCATCACAAGCATGGAAATTGAAACTGTAATCAGAAATCTTCCAGCAAACAAAAGCCCAGGTCCAGAAGGCTTCACAGCTGAATTCTACCAAAAATTTCCAGAAAAGCTAATAGCTATCCTACTCAAACTCTTCTAGAAAATTGCAGAGGAAGGTAAACTTCCAAACTCATTCTATGAGGCCACCATCACCCTAATACTAAAAGCTGACAAAGATGCCACAAGAAAAGAAAACTACAGGCCGATATCACTGATGAACATAGATGCAAAAATCCTCAACAAAATTCTAGCAATCAGAATCCAACAACACATTAAAAAGATCATACACCATGACCAAGTGGGCTTTATCTCAGGGATGCAAGGATTCTTCAATATCCACAAATCAATCAATGTAATTCACCACATTAACAAACTGAAAAATAAAAGCCATATGATTATCTCAATAGATGCAGAGAAGGCCTTTGACAAAATTCAACATCCATTTATAATAAAAACTCTCCAGAAAGCAGGAATAGAAGGAACATACCTCAACATAATAAAAGCTGTATATGACAAACCCACAGCAAACATTATCCTCAATGGTGAAAAATTGAAAGCATTTCCCCTAAAGTCAGGAATAAGACAAGGGTGCCCACTTTCACCGCTACTATTCAACATAGTTCTGGAAGTTTTGGCCACAGCAATCAGAGCAGAAAAAGAAATAAAAGGAATCCAAATTGGAAAAGAAGAAGTTAAACTCTCACTGTTTGCAGATGACATGATCCTCTATATAGAAAACCCTAAAGACTCCACCAGAAAATCACTAGAGCTAATCAATGAATATAGTAAAGTTGCAGGATATAAAATCAACACACAGAAATCCCTTGCATTCCTATACACTAATAATGAGAAAGTAGAAAAAAAAATTAAGGAAACAATTCCATTCACCATTGCAACGAAAAGAATAAAATACTTAGGAATATATGTACCTAAAGAAACTAAAGACCTATATAGAGAAAACTATAAACACTGATGAAAGAAATCAAACAGGACACTATTAGATGGGGAAATATACCATGTTCATGGATCAGAAGAATCAATATAGTGAAAATGAGTATACTACCCAAAGCAACCTACAGATTCAATGCAATCCCTATCAAGCTACCAGCAGTATTTTTCACAGAACTAGAACAAATAATTTCAAGATTTGTATGGAAATACAAAAAACCTCGAATAGCCAAAGCAATCTTGAGAAAGAAGAATGGAACTAGAGGAATCAACCTGCCTGACTTCAGGCTCTACTACACAGTCATTAAGACAGTATGGTACTGGCACAAAGACAGAAATATAGATCAATGGAACAAAATAGAAAGCCCAGAGATAAATCCACACACATATGGACACCTTATCTTTGACAAAGGAGGCAAGAATATACAATGGAGTAAAGACAATATCTTTAACAAGTTGTGCTGGGAACACTGGTCAACCACTTGTAAGAGAATGAAACTAGATCACTTTCTAACACCACACACAAAAATAAACTCAAAATGGATTAAAGATCTCAACGTAAGACCAGAAACTATAAAACTCCTAGAGGAGAACATAGGCAAAACACTCTCTGACATAAATCACAGCAGGATCCTCTATGATCCACCTCCCAGAATTCTGGAAATAAAAGCAAAAATAAACAAATGGGATCTAATTAAAATTAAAAGCTTCTGCACAACAAAGGAAAATATAAGCAAGGTGAAAAGACAGCCTTCTGAATGGGAGAAAATAATAGCAAATGAAGCAACTGACAAACAACTAATCTCAAAAATATACAAGCAACTCCTGCAGCTCAATTCCAGAAAAATAAACTACCCAATCAAAAAATGGGCCAAAGAACTAAATAGACATTTCTCCAAAGAAGACATACAGATGGCTAACAAAACACATGAAAAGATGCTCAACATCACTCATTATCAGAGAAATACAAATCAAGACCACAGTGAGATACCACTTCACACCAGTCAGAATGGCTGCGATCCAAAAGTCTGCAAGCAATAAATGCTGGACAGGGTGTGGAGAAAAGGGAACCCTCTTACACTGTTGGTGGGAATGCAAACTAGTACAGCCACTATGGAGAACAGTGGGGATATTCCTTAAAAAACTGGAAATAGAACTGCCTTATGACCCAGCAATCCCACTGCTGGGCATACACAGTGAGGAAACCAGAATTGAAAGAGACACTTGTACCCCAGTGTTCATCGCAGAACTGTTTATAATAGCCAGGACATGGAAACAACCTAGATGTCCATCAGCAGATGAATGGATAAGAAAGCTGTGGTACATATACACAATGGAGTATTACTCAACCATTAAAAAGAATGCATTTGAATCAGTTCTAATGAGGTGGATGAAACTGGAGCCGATTATACAGAGTGAAGTAAGCCAGAAAGAAAAACACCAATACAGTAGACTAACACATATATATGGAATTTAGAAAGATGGTAATGATGACCCTGTATGCGAGACAGCAAAAGAGACACAGATGTGTAGAGCGGACTTCTGGACTCTGAGCTAGGGGGAGAGGGTGGGATGATTTGGGAGAATGGCATTGAAACATGTATACTATCATGTAAGAAACGAATCGCCAGTCTATGGTCGATGCAGGATACAGGATGCTTGGGGCTGGTGCACGGGGATGATCCAAAGAGATGATATGGGGTGAGACGTGGGAGGGGGGTTCATGTTTGGGAACTCATGTACACCCGTGGTGGATTCATGTCAATGTATGGCAAAACCAATACAGTATTGTAAAGTAAAATAAAGTAAAAATAAAAATTAAAAAAAAAATGATTAGCTTGGAAAAAGATGCATATTTACTTTCCAAACAAACATTGTAGATGGGGAGGTAAGGTGTCTAAATGGAAGTGACACTCATTTTAGACCACCTATCAGAAGTCAGAGTAGGGGGGCTCATTTTCTTCTTATCTCTGTTTCACACACACGGAGAAGAAAAAACAGATAAAGAAATAGCAGAATTTAACTTTCAATGCAAAGTGAAGAGGAAACTGATCTGGCAAAGCCAACTTTCTCTTTAGTTTGAAAGCAGAAAGGGAAATTGCAAGAAAACCCATACAGTACTAATCTTGGCCTGTTTTATTATTAAGATTGGCTTAAAAAGAACACAAGAAAGATAAAAAATTAAAAGATATCCTATGTTCCTGCACCAGAAGAATTAACATTGTTATTAATAAAATGTTCACATTACCCCAAATGATCTGTAGATTCAATGTAATCCTATAGTATTCCAATGAAATTATTCACAGAAACAGAAAAAGAATCCTAAAATTTACATTAATATTGATATAAGAAAGTCACATAGTTTAATGGAACAGAACAGTACATAAATAAACCCATACATACAAAGTTAACTGACTTTGACAAAGGCACCAAGAACACACAATGGAAAGTGGTAGTCTATTCAGTAAATGCTTCTGGGAAAACTTGATATCTACATGCAGAATGGAGCTGGACCTCTATCTTACATTACTCACAAAAGTCAACTAGAAATGGAATAAAAACTTAAATGTAATACCAGAAATAGTACTATTCTTAGAAGAAAACATAGGAAAAAATTTCCTTGACATTAGTCTTAGCAGTGATTTTTCACATATGATACCAGAAGTACTGGCAACTAAAGCAAAAAGAGCAAGTGAGATTACCTCAGACTAAAAATCTTCTGTGCAACAAAGGAAATCATCAACAAAATGAAAAGGAAACATACAGAATATATGCAAACCATATAGCTGATAATAAGTAAACATCTAAAATATATAAAGAAACCACACTGTCAATAACAAGAATTAAAAAAAAAATCTGATTTAAAAAAAGGACAGATGACCTCTATAGACATTTTCCAAAGATGACATTCAGATGGCAAACAGGTACATATAAAGGTGATCTATACCACTAATTATCAGGGAAATGCAAATCAAAACCACAATGAGACATTACCTCACACCTGTTAGAAATAGGAATGTATACTGAGACAGTCATTATGCAAAACATTAAAGATATTCCTCAAAAAATAAAAATAGCGCTGCCATATGTTCCAGCAATCCCATTTCTGAGTATACATATGAAAGAAATAAAATCAATATCTTGAAAAAGATATCTGCACTCCTATTTTCATTGTAATAGTATTCTCAGGAGCCAAGATATGCAAAGAATGCAAATGTCTGTTGATGGATACATTG
The DNA here is from genome assembly GCF_014754425.2 of Oryx dammah. Classification (NCBI taxonomy): domain Eukaryota; kingdom Metazoa; phylum Chordata; class Mammalia; order Artiodactyla; family Bovidae; genus Oryx; species Oryx dammah. Next base: position 62,900,421 of record NW_024070212.1, on the reverse strand, counting down.
GTACAGAAAATACGAGACCTATCTATCTATCTATAGTAGAATATTATTCAGGCTTTAAAAGAGGGGAATATTACCCTTTGCAACAATGTGGATGAAACTGGATAGTACTATGTTAGTTGAAATAAGTCAGACAAAGACAAATACTGTATGGTATCACACGTGAAATCCAAAAGAATAAATTAATTCATAAAAATTTAAATTCCTAGACAGGAAGGAAAATGGTTGTAGCTAGGGGTTTGGGTGTGGAGAGATGGTGATCAAAAGGTACAATCTTTCAGTTATAAAATGAATAAACATTGAGGATCTAATATACAATATCATGGCTATGATAATATTGTATACTTCAGTTTTGCTAAAAGAGTAGATCTTAAGCATTCTCACTATAAAAAATGGCAGCTGTGTAAGTTACAGATGTATTAATTAACATGATTGAAGTTACAGATGTATTAATTTACATGATTGTGGTAAATATTTCACAAGTTATACACATACCAAATCATCATATTACATGCTTTAAATATAGGCAACTTTAATTATCAATTTACTAGAGGGAAAAGAACAGAGAAAAAATTCAGAAAATGAAACATGAGCAAAGGAAACATTGAATAAGGAAGTAAATAACCAAACTTCCCCACTGTTAAGAAGTTTTAGTAAATAGAGCTACAGATATATGTAAGAATAGAAGATTATGAGTGTCAGAGTGGGTGCTCAAGAAGTATTCATTAAATAATGGAAAATAAAGAAAAATGATGGAGAATATTTCAACAAATTTGAAATTTAAATCCGAGAGATTTAAATTAGCATAGCCCTTATTTTCCTTGCATATTTCTACTGAATTAATGTTTAAACAGTTCAATCACAATTTAAAAGAAAAGAAAATGGAGCAATGAGATACTGAAAACAAGGGAAGACACATACTTGAGTGAAAATTTTGTTTTATTTGGAAATTTGTGATTTGGTGTCTAGAAGAGTAAAAGTGAAGTATATGGCTCAAAATGTAAAGTATAAAAAATATATATACAGTTGAGAATCATTAAATAGATATTATGGATAGAGAAGCCTAGTGGGCTACAGTCCACAGGATTGCAAAGAGCTGGACATGACTAAACAACTAACACACACACACACAAGGCCTACAATTTTCATTTATTAAGCAATATTAACTTAGTTAGTTCTCCACACAAGGATAGACAGAAGCCCACTATTCAAAAATCAAGTGTATTTTAATATCTCTCAACAGGTAAGTTAAAAATAAACTCTTAATTCCTCAAGAGTTTGGCCAGGGTCTTACTCATTGTTTATGCTTGATGTCTAGGGCCGCACCTGGTCAAAACAAATAAACAAGAGAAGCAGATACTAAATAAACAGTGAGTGGTAATCAAATGTCTGAAACATGAATAGGACTCATTTTCTGATGCCATTACTATATGGAAATTATATTTTTAACTGCCAACAGCCCACTGTGATCTTTTATCCATCTGTTTGAAAAATTGTTTCATCTCACTTTCTCTTCCACATTTTGTTATAATCTTATTGCTTAGTTGACTTATTGTTTTTTCACAAAGTAGGCTAATATTATTTGTAATTCAAGAATTGCTAATTCTCTCCAAATTATTGACTTAATTATGTAGTCCAAACTTTTCAAGCTCTTTTCCAAGATTTTTTAAAGGCTTAGCTTAAAATCATACCTTAAAAGCAGACTGTGCATGCGGTATTTGGACAATTGCTGTTAATATATTTTATTTTTCTAGAGAACCACTCAAGAACAGTTTGAGGGTACTTTGGGAAAGATGGTGATATGATCAGAAACAGATGACTCCTGTCCTCCTCCAGAGTTCCTAATGAAAGTGTCAAGAGAATATGCTCAATTAATGAGAATAATAACATGAAATTGTTCTATAACTTGATGGAATAAAAATGTAGAAAGCTCTCGAGGCCTGAAACCACTACCTTCTTTCTGTGAGAAAGCAGTGTATTTAGGTACGAGCAGATAGAGTTTCCTGCACATTCACTTATACAGGCAAATCGAAGAGATGAGGATTGGAAATTGAAATTGGCAGCGGATCGGTCAGGAGATATACCTTTTGGTCAAACCTTACTCCTGAAGTGTTGAAATTCACTCAAAAAAGTGGTAAGACCAAAGCCTGTGTGTCTGTGAGCACGTGTGCCCATACATATCTATGTTGAGGTTTGTGACAGGGTGTGTTGTAGGATAGCATGGGTGCATAGCCCAAAACTGGACATGGGGATAGATATGTTTCTCTTATCAATAGGATGGACATTTAGACTTACTTCTGATTCCAGACTCATGGCCATGTTTCATGTTGGTAATCTATCACATATTCTTGCAATTCATATCTTAAATGAAAATACATACATATCCACTGACATACAAATATACACATGTGCACAGAGACCCACAAATACACACATGCACACAGACACATATACATAAGTACAGAGAATAATTTATCTAGTATTAATGAATGTAAACAATTTAATATTTGCCACAGACAGCCATGTTTTAATTATAAACATAATACATAAAAGACACATATTCCTTTCACTCTCCTTCTGGCATCCTGAACCTTGTCAGAGGCAACCAAACTATTAATATGAATTGGACATGCTTGTCCCTTGGTTATGTTCTAATAGTAATCTTTAATGACTTTGTTTTAGAATTCACACAAATACTGGCACACAAAATGATTCACTTTTTAATTGTTTTACATTTTTGCAATGTGAATTTAGCTATATATCTAGGTCAATATTTACTCACCTCTGAGAGTATAGACTATGAAAGTTCCATGTTTTATTTATCTTTCACTTATAAATGGGTAATTTGTTTTTTGCTTGGGGCTGGTGTATGGGGATGATCCAGAGAGATGATATGGGGTGGGAGGTGGGAGGGGGGTTCAGGATTGGGAACTCATGTACTCCTATGCCTGATTCATGTCAATGTATGGCAAAACCAATACAGTATTGTAAAGCAAAAAAAAAAAAAAAAATTAAAAACAAAAAAATTTTTAAAAAAATTGGAAAACTTTTTCTAATTTTAAAAAAAAAAAAAAAAAAGCCCGACATGGTCTGACCCTTTGGTACTTCTTGGATCACATCAGCTACTATTCTCCTTCTTGCTTATTTTGCTCTAGTCATTTACCTTCTTGAAGTTCCTCAAAAATAAATATTAAAAAATTTAGTGGCTTTAAGCCACTAAACTTTAGGATAGTGCATTACTTGGGAATAAAAAATCAAAGACTTAGCTCTTTAAAAATATTACCATCTTTGTTTACATCAGAACTTTAGATTTTTAAGTTGCTATTGTAGATGATCTCAGCACTAATTTGATATTGCAGAGGTAGAGAATTTGCTGACTTTTTTGTTAGTCATGTATCCAGTAATCTTGCTAAATTCTCCACTCCCAGGACTGTCTGAATAGTATCATGTGGAACCATGAATAACAGACAAGGGTGTTCTTAATGCAGGCTTCATAGGACTAGAGTTTTTATGGCTCCTGATTTTATGCAGAGAACTTAGTTCCATCCCCTGCCTTTAATCTTAGATGACTTCAATACTTCCTAACTGGTCTTCATGTTTCTACTGGTGTCCTTACCTCTTCTCTTCAGGGCAGATAATCTAGCTTCTAAAAAATATAGGTCAGATAATGCCACACCTCCATCAAATCCCCTAATGGAATCTTAACTCACATAAAATTCAAATTTCTTCATAGAGACACAATGCATCCTACATTCTTTGCTATCCCCAAATTACTCTAAGGTCACCTTTGTTTGCTTTCCTCCAGGCATTAACTTTTCTTTGCTAAAAAAATTAAGTTGCTTACAGCTAGGGACATATGAACTTGCTCTTCTCTCTCTTTTCTATGTTTCACCCCCACTTTTTGTACAGGGGACTAATTTTCTATAATTTGATCTCAGATCTCTATCAAGTTATTTTGTTTAATTTTTTTCATTCCACTCATAGACATTGTCTTATTTATTTACTATCTCTCTGAAAAAGGATACAAATTCCTGAGGATGAAAGACTTCTTTTGTATATTTCTGTATCTCCACAACTAGAGTGTGTGCATGTGCACGCTCATTTGTTTCAGTTATATCTGACTCTTTGTGACCCCAGGAACGAACTGCAGCCTGCCAGACTCCTCTATCAATGGGAGTCTCCAGGCAAGAATACTGGAGTCAGTTGTCATTTCCTTCCCCAGGGGATCTTCCTGACCCAGGGATCAAACTGGTGTCTCCTGTTTCTCCTGCAACAGCAGGCGTATTTTTATGGCTGAACCACCTGAGTACACATCCAATGCAGTACTTGGATGCAGTTGCAAAAATGACAGAATGATTTCTGTTCGTCTCCAAGGCAAGCCATTCAATATCAAAGTTATTCAAGTCTATGCCCCAACCAGTAACTCTGAAGAAGCTGAAGTTGAGCAGTTTTATGAAGACCTACAAGATCTTTTAAAACTAACACCCAAAAAAGATGTCCTTTTCATTATAGGGGACTGGAATGTAAAGGCAGAAAGTCAAGAAACATCTGGAGTAACAGGCAAATTTGGCCTTGGAATGCGGAATGAAGCAGGGCAAAGACTAATAGAGCTTTGCCAAGAAAGTGCACTGGTCACAGAAAACACCCTCTTCCAACAACAGAAGAGAAGACTCTACATATGGACATCACCAGATGGTCAACATCAAAATCAGATTGATTATATTCTTTGCAGCCAAAGATGGAGAAGCTCTATACAGTCAACAAAAACAAGACCAGGAGCTGATTGTGGCTCAGATCATGAACATCCTTATTGCTAAATTCAGACTCAAATTGAAGAAAGTAGGGAAAACCGCTAGACCATTCAGGTATGACCTAAATCAAATCCCTTATGATTATACAGTGGAAGTGAGATATAGATTTAAGGGCCGGGATCTGATAGAGAGAGTGCCTGATGAACTATGGAATGAGGTTCATGACATTGTACAGGAGACAGGAATCAAGACCATCTCCATGGAAAATAAATGCAAAAAAGCAAAATGGCTGTCTGGGGAGGCCTTACTAATAGCTGTGAAAAGAAGAGAGGCAAAAAGCAAAGGAGAAAAGGAAAGATATGCCCATCTGAATCCAGGGTTCCAGAGAATAGCAAGAAGAGATAAGAAAGCCTTCTTCAGGGATCAATGTAAAAAAATAGAGGAAAAGAACAGAATGGGAAAGACTAGAAATCTCTTCAAGAAAATTAGAGATACCAAGGGAATATTTCATGCAAAGATGGGCTCAATAAAGGACAGAAATGGTCTGGACCTAACAGAAGCAGAAGATATTAAGAAGAGGTGGCAAGAATACACAGAATAACTGTACAAAAAAGATCTTTGTGACCCAGATAATCACGATGATGTGATCACTAATCTAGAGCCAGACATCTTGGAATGTGAAGTCAAGTGGGCCTTAGAAAGCATCACTAGAAACAAAGCTAGTGGAGGTGATGGAATTCAAGTTGAGCTGTTTCAAATCCTGAAAGATGATGCTGTGAAAGTGTTGCACTCAATATGCCAACAAACTTGGAAAACTCAGCAGTGGACACAGAACTGGAAAAGGTCAGTTTTCATTCCAATCCCAAAGAAAGGCAATGCCAAAGAATGCTCAAACTACCGCACAATGGCACTTATCTCACATGCTAGTAAAGTCATGCTCAAATTTCTCCAAGCCAGGCTTCAGCAATACATGAACCGTGAACTCCCTGATGTTCAAGCTGGTTTTAGAAAAGGCAGAGGAACCAGAGATCAAATTGCCAACATCCGCTGGATCATGGAAAAAAGCAAGAGAGTTCCAAACAAAGGTCTATTTCTGCTTTATTGACTATGCCAAAGCCTTTGACTGTGTGGATCACAATAAACTGTGGAAAATTCTGAAAGAGATGGGAATACCAGACCACCTGACCTGCCTCTTGAGAAATCTGTACACAGGTCAGGAAGCAACAAATAGACTGGAATGGAACAACAGACTGGTTCCAAATAGGAAAAGGAGTACGTCAAGGCTGTATATTGTCACCCTGCCTATTTAACTTATATGCAGAGTACATCATGAGAAAAGCTGGGCTGGAAGAAGCACAAGGTAGAATCAAGATTGCTGGGAGAAATATCAGTCACCTCAGATATGCAGATGACACCACCCTTATGGCAGAAAGTGGAGAGGAACTAAAAAGGCTCTTGATGAAAGTGAAAGAGGAGAGTGAAAAAGTTGTCTTAAAGCTCAACATTCAGAAAATGAAGATCATAGCATCCGGTTCCATCACTTCATTGGAAATAGATGGGGAAACAGTTGAAACATTGTCAGACTTTATTTTGGGGGGCTCCAAAATCACTGTGGATGGTGACTGCAGCCATGAAATTAAAAGACGCTTAGGTGGATTCATATCAATGTATGGCAAAACCAATACAGAATTGTAAAGTAAAATAAAAAATAAATTTTAAAAATAAAAATTAAAAAAATAAAAAAATAAACTGTAATAACTGAAAAAAAAAGAAAAAGAAAACTTATGACCAACCTAGACAGTATATCAAAAGCAGAGACATGACTTTGCCAACAAAGGTCCGTCTAGTCAAGGCTATGGTTTTTCCTGTGGTCATGTATGGATGTGAGAGTTGGACTGTGAAGAAGAAGGCTGAGTGCCGAAGAATTAATGCTTTTGAACTGTGATGTTGGAGAAGACTCTTGAGAGTCCCTTGGACTGCAGGGAGATCCAACCAGTCCATTCTGAAGGAGATCAACCCTGGGATTTCTTTGGAAGGAATGATGCTAAAGCTGAAACTCCAGTACTTTGGCCACCTCATGCGAACAGCTGACTCATTGGAAAAGACTTTGATGCTGGGAGAGATTGGGGGCAGGAGGAGGAGGGGACGACAGAGGATGAGATGGCTGGATGGCATCACTGACTCGATGGACGTGAGTCTGAGTGAACTCTGGGAGTTGGTGATGGAGAGGGAAGCCTGGCGTGCTACGATTCACGGGGTCGCAAAGAGTCAGACACGACTGAGCGACTGAACTGAACTGAGCCACCTGAGAATCCTCCACAACTTACTAGTGCATTAAATATAGTGAACACATAACTATTCAAAGAAAATTGGAAGTAACCTCAATGGTGAGTAGAAAGTAAAATTATTTAAAAGAGCTAAATAGATGAAATATTTTTTATCAGTTTAATGTCTTAATCATGAAAAACTGTATTAGCTATAATTTTTATTGAATAGCATTTTGATTGTTGTTTTAGTTGCTCACTCATGTCCAACTGTTTGCAACCGTATGGATTATAGCCTGCCAGTCTCCTCTGTCCGTGGGATTTCCCAGGCAAGAATATTGGAGTGGGTTGCCATTTACTCTCAGGGGGATTTTCCTGACCCAGGGATTGAAGTTTCATCTCCTGCATTGATAAAAAGATTCTTTACCACTGAGCCACCAGGGAAGCTTTAATGTCTTAATAATGTGAAAAATGCGCTAGCTATGATTTTTAATGAACAACATAAAACACTAAATTAAAATTATGAAATACAGTGCAATCACATCTATGCAAATCATCTACTTTTAAAAAATAGGTCTATGAGAATGATAAGATTAGGTTTGTTATGTGTGAGAAGTTTAAAGTTGTAGATAATTTTATTTATTGTCTTTTTTAATAGTCACATTTTCCAGTTTTTAATTAAAGTATGCATTTGGTAATAAAATTAAATAATAAATGCCTTGAACAAAAAGTTGCTTTTTAAAAATAACTCACATTGATTTTTTTTCTCCTGCCATTGATCCATATGTAGGAAAACTGCTGAAGACTATCACAATTTTTTATGAGTTGATAGGGTGTTGACCAAATATTCTTAAATCAGATATGACTGTACATTAATTATTTACAATAATTTGTTATATAACCTTTTTACATCAGACAGAATGTAAATACAGAAAGTTGTTAGTTGTTTAATTGTTTCCAACTCTTTGTGATCCCATGGGCCATAGCCAATCAGGCTCCTCTGTCCATGGAATTTTCTAGGCAAAAATGATGGAGTGGGTTGCAATTTCCTTCTCAGGAACTTGCATTGCCAAGGTCTCTTTAATTGGCAGACAGATTCTTTATCATGTGAGCCACATTGGGAAGCCCGTAAATACTGAATTGAGAGTTTTATCAAAACAGTTATGGTCAAGACATCCATGGAAAGTACAATATAAATAAGGGACTTAGATAAGTAATTGATGAGGGTTATGGTAAAGAAAATAGGATGAAAGTAAAAAAATACATATAGGCTAAGAATTAGACCATAGGAGCCAGGCAGGCTACAGTCCATGGAGTCACAAAGAACTGGACATGACTGAGCCACTGAAAACAATAAACAAAATTAAATATTAGTCAAATTAGAAACTATTTTCAAATTCACAGTAATCCAAGTCTATGCCCAACCACTAATGTTGAAGAAGTTTAGCAGTTCTATGAAGACATGCAAGATTCTAGAACTAACACCAAAAAAAAAAAAAAAACCACCTTTTCATCATAGGGGACTAGAGTTCTTCCGCCAACACAAGGGATGACTCAACACATGGACATCACCAGATGTTCAATATCAAAATCAGAATGACTATATTCTTTGCAGCCGAAGATGAAGCTCTAAAATGTCAGCAAAAACAAAACAAAACAAAAAGACTGGGATTTGTGTCTCAGATCACAAATTCTTTATTGCAAAATTCAGACTTATTAAAGAAAGTTGGGAAAACCTCAGGCCATTCAGGTGTGAATTAAGTCAAATCTCTTGTGATTATACAGTGGCAGTGACAACTATGTTCAAGGGATTATATCTAATAGACAGTGTCTGAAGAACTGTGGACAGAGATTCATAATATTGTACAGGAAGCAGTGATCAAGACCATCCTCAAGAAAAAGAAATGTAAAAAGGCAAAATAGTTGCCTGAGGAGGTCTTACAAATAGCAGAGAAAAGATGAGAAGCAAAAGGCAAAGAAGAAAAGGAACGATATACCTATCTGAATGCAGAGTTCCAAAGAGAACAAGAGAGATAAGAAAGCCTTCCTCAATGATCAATGCAAAGAAATAGAGGAAAACAATAGAATGGGAAAGAATAGAGAACTCTTCAAGAAAATTAGAGATCCCAAGGGAACATTTCATGCAACGATGGGCACAATAAAGGACAGAAACATTGTGGAATAACAGAAGCAGAAGAGATTAAGAAGAGTGGCAAGAATACACCAAAGAACTATATAAAAAAGATCTTAGTGACCCAGATAACCACGATGGTGTGATCACTCACCTAGAGCCAGATATCCTGGAATGTGAAGTCAAGTGGGCCTTAGGAAGCATCACTACAAACAAAACTTGTGGAGGTGATGGAATTCCAGCTGAGCCGTTTCAAATCCTAAAAGATGATGCTATGAAAGTGCTGCACTCAATATGCCAGCAAATTTGAAAAACACAGCAGTGGCCACACACCTGAAAAAGTCGATTTTCATTCCAATACCAAAGAAGGGCAATGTCAAAGATTATTCAAGTTACTGCACAATTGCACTCATTTCACATGCTAGACAGATCATTCTCAAAATCTTTCAAGCTAGCCTTCAACAGTACAAGAACTGAGAACTTCCAAATATACAAACTGTATTGAGAACAGGCAGAGGAACCAGATTACAAATTGCCAATATTCATTGAACAAAACACAAGAGAATTCCAGAAAAACATCTACTTCTGTTTCATTGACTGTGCTAGTCTTGACTGTGTGGATCACAACAAACTGAAGAAAATTCTTAGACAGATGGGAGTACCAGACCACCTTAACTGTCTTCCGAAAAACCTGTATACAGGTCAGAAAGCAACAGTTAGACTGGTTCAAAACTGGGAAAGGATTATGTCAAGGCTGTATATTGTCACCCTGCTTATTTAATTTATATGTAGAGTATATCATGTGAAATGTTGGGCTGGATGAAGCTGAGGCGGAAGCAAGATTGCCAGGAGAAATATCAATAACCGCAGATAGGCAGATGCCACCAAACTAATGGCAGAGAGTGAAGAGGAACTAAACAGCCTCTTAATTAAGGGGAAAAAACAGACTGAAAAAGCTGGTTTAAAACTTAACATTCAAAAAAATGAAGATCATGGCATCTAGTTCAATCATTTCATGACACATAGATGGAGAAACAAAGGAAACAGTAATAGACTTTATTTTCTTGGACTCCAAAATCACTACAGATGGAGATTTCAGCCATGAAATTAAAAGACGCTTGCTCCTTAGAAGAAAAGCTATGACCAACATAGACAGCATATTAAAAAGCAAAGACTTTACTCTGCCAAAAAAGGTCCATCTAGCCAAAGCTATGATTTTTCCAGTAGTCATGTATGGATGTGAGAGTTGGACCATAAAGAAGGCTGAGCACCAAAGAATTGATGCTTTTAAACTGTGGTATTGGAGAAGACTGTTGAGAGTCCCTTGGACTACAAGGAGTTTCAACCAGTCCATCCTAAGGGAAATCAACCCTAAATATTCATTGGAAGGATTGATGCTGAAGCTGAAACTCCAATACTTTGACCATCTGATGCAAAAAGCCTGCTCATTTGTAAAGACCCTGATGTTGGGAAAGATAAAAAGCAGGAGGAGCAGAGGACAACACAGGAGGAGGAGGGGACAACACAGGATGAGATGGTTGGATGGCATCACTGACTCGATGCACATGAGTTTAAGCAAGATCTTCGAGATAGTGAAGGTTATTGAAGCCTGGCATGCTGCAGTCCACAGGGTCACAAAGAGTAGGACATGACTGAGCAACTGAACATCATCAACAACAACATTTAGAAATTGTTTTAGCATAGATATTCAGTGAATTGGATAAAGCTTATCCAAATATTGCCTATAAGGGGAAATGCATATATTTCTATGATCTAAATTTTAAGACTTAAAAATGCACTTAACCACTTGTAAAAGAATGAAACTAGAACACTTTCTAATGCCATACACAAAAATAAACTCAAAATGGATTAAAGATCTAAACGTAAGACCAGAAACTATAAAACTCCTAGAGGAAAACATAGGCAAAACACTCTCTGACATAAATCACAGCAGGATCCTCTATGACCCATCTCCCAGAGTAATGGAAATAAAAGCAAAAATAAACAAATGGGACCTAGTTGAACTTAAAAGCTTTTGCACAACGAAGGAAACTATAAGCAAGGTGAAAAGATAGCCTTCACAATGGGAGAAAATAATAGCAAATGAAGCAACTGACAATTAACCTCAAAAATAAACAAGTAATTCCTGCAACTCAATTCCAGAAAAATAAATGACCCAAGAACTAAACAGACATTTCTCCAAAGAAAACATATACATGGATAACAAACACATGAAAAGATGCTCAACATCACTCACTATCAGAGAAATGCAAATCGAAACCACAATGAGGTACCATCTCACGTTGGTCAGAATGGCTGCTATCAAAAAGTCTACAAACAATAAATGATGGAGAGGGTGTGGAGAAAAGGGAACCTTCTTACACTGTTGGTGGGAATGAAAACTAGGACAGCCACTATGGAGAACAGTGTGGAGATTCCTTAAAAAACTGGAAATAGAACCACCATACAACCCAGCAATCCCACTGCTGGGCATACACACCAAGGAAACCTGAATTGAAAGAGACACGTGTGCCCCAGTGTTCATCACAACACTGTTAACAATAGCCAGGACATGAAAGCAACCTAGTTGTCCATCAGCAGATGAATGGATAAGAAAGCCGTGGTACATATACACAATGGAATATTACTCAGCCATTAAAAAGAATGCATTTGAATCAGTTCTAATGAGGTGGATGAAACTGGAGCCTATTATACAGAGTGAAGTAAGTCAGAAAGAAAAACACCAATACAGTATAGTAACACATATATATGGAATTTAGAAAAATGGTAATGATGACCCTATATGCAAGACAGCAAAAGAGACATAGATATAAAGAACTGTCTTTTGGACTCTGTGGGAGAAGGTGTGGGTGGAATGATTTGAGAGAATAGCATTGAAACATGTATATTATCATATGTGAAATTGATCACCAGCTGAGGTTCGAGGCATGAGACAGGGTGCTCAGGGCTGGTGCACTGGGATGACCCAGAGGGATGGGATGGGGAGGGAGGTGGGAGGGGAGTTCAGGATGGGGAACACGTGTACACGCATGGCTGATTCATGTCAATGTATGGCAAAAACCACTACAATATTGTAAAGTAATTAGCCTCCAATTACATTAAATAAATTAATTGAAAAATACACTTGAGTCACCTTATTTTTTTAAAAAAATTAGAGAATACATGGTTTGAAAAATTTGAATATAATATAATTTTTATTTACCATATGATTCCTGTTTTATAACAACTCCTAATTTCAATTGTTTAGTCCCAATTGTAAGCTCTCTGTTCAGGTAGAGGTTGCTATCATTTAAATAAGCAGATTTCATTTTTAGGCACTATAATGATTAAATTCTTTCTCATACTGAGATGAAGTATTCAGTTTAACTCAGTCCTCTGAAGTTACGTAGTATAAACCTAATCTCCCTCTCAACTGAAGGCTAGTTTTTCAAGTATTAGAGACTGCTTTCAAAAATAGCTATAAACCTCCAATTAAATAAATAAATTTATATTTAAAAAGTAGTTATCAAAGGCTCTTAAATTTTGCCTCTTCTGGTCTAAATGCATTATTTTGAAATATATCATTGCTTCCAGATATAATTATGCTAGTCACTCTTCTAGACTCTCTAAAATTGCAATGCCAGAATCAAATTCAATTATTTATGCGTACTTTGGCTAGTAAAAAAACAGTAGAAGACTTTATTGATCTTTTCCTTTAATAATATAACTGTGACAATGTATTTTAAGTTGCATTATTTATTCTGATAATCATGTAACATTATTGGTTTTTATATAGCATAACATTTATTAATTGATTTTGCCAAGGTGGCCAATAAGTTTTATAGTACTAAACCCAGAGAAACAAATTAGAATTTTTCTTTGTTGACCTCTGGTGTGGGTTGAATTATGTCACTCAAAAATACTTGTTGGAGACTAGCCCTAGTATCTGTCAATATGACCTTATTTGGAAATAGAATCACTACAGATGTAATCAAGTTAAGATGAGGACATACTGAATTAGGTGAGCCTTATTCCATTACGACAGGGGTCTTTTTCAGAAGAGGAGAACAGACACAGTCATATGCATAGAGAGAACACAACTTGATGATGGAACCACTGACTGGAATGATGTATCTCCAAGTTGAGGAACACTAAGTATTCAGAGCAATACCTGAAGCTGAAAGAATAGCATCTAACAAAGCCTTCTCTGCATCTTCAGAGAGATCATAGCTTTGCTTAACCTGGGTTTCAGTTTTGTAGTTTCTAGAACTTTTAAGACATTTCTGTTCTTTTCAGTTCAGTTCAGTTCAGTTGCTCAGTCATGTCCGACTCTTTGCGACCCCATGAACTGCAGCACACCAGGCCTCCCTGTCCATCACCATCTCCCGGAGTTCACTCAGACTCACGTCCATTGAGTCTGTGATGCCATCCAGCCATCTCATCCTCTGTCGTCCCCTTCTCCTCCTGCCCCCAATCCCTCCCAGCATCAGAGTCTCTTCCAATGAGTCAACTCTTCGCATGAGGTGGCCAAAGTACTGGAGCTTCAGTTTTAGCATCATTCCTTCCTTTTAAGGGACACAATTTGTACTAATTTGTTATAGCAGCCATAGGAAACAGATTTGGATACCAGGAAGTGGGGTACTACTGTAACAAATGTCTACAAATGTAGAAGTGGTTTTTGAATAGGCTAGCAGGAGGAGGCTAGATAAAATTTGAAGCACATGGTAGAAAAAAATCTAGATTGCCTTGAAGATACTGTTGGAAGAAATATGTACGTTGAAGGTTCCTCTGCTGAGGATATCAGATGAAATAAGGAATATCATTTCAGAACTACTAATACCTTTAGAAAAGCCATCCACATTATAAATTGGCAGAAGATTTGACTGAATTTTGTTCTATTGTTAGATGGGAAGTAGAACTTGTAGATGATAAACAAATATATTTAGATTAGGGGATTTCTAAGCAAAGTGTGGAAGGCAAAGCACAGTTTCTCTGTGTGGCTTATAGTAAATTACAAAAGAAAAGAAAAAGCGAAATAAAATACCATAATGCCAATAGGAACTAAAAATTGAGGATTTGAAATTTTTTTAGCTTATTTTTTATTGAAAATAATGGTACATCACGCTCTGGAGAGAATACCAAGAGTGTGACTGGGCCAACTTTGGCTGAAGAGATTAGATGTGTGATTCAAACAATCACATTAGCAGAAATGCTACCAGCTTGAACTGAAGGATAGTGATGGGAAGAAACGACAGAAGGTTACCGAATTTCTGGGATTCTGTAAGCAGGAAATGGCTAATAGGGCTATTTGGCTACAAACATGTGTCAGCCTTCAACAAAAAATGATTCTGAAACTGTCTCAGAGCTCAGAGGGACTGTGGTGGGCATGCCTATACTTTGATTTTAGACTTCTAGTTCCCAGAACTATGATTTCAAAATTTCTGTTGCTTTAAACAATTCGGTAATAATTTGTTACAGTATTCCTAGGAAACTAATACAATCTTTTAGCAGCTTTTGACAGTGCTTACTACCATCTCCAAAATTTCCCTCACCATAACTTCTATTTTATTAAAGCTTTTTAGTTGATCTCACTACACCTGTTATTACCCACTTACAAAGCATTTCCACCTTGTAGTCACAGTGTTCCTTTAATTAACTGTTCATCAGTCTGGTGATTTCTGTCCCACAGATTTCCTGTGTGGCTGTCTTTAAAGTGGTAATTCAAAGAACCCTTTGAGAAATTCATGGACAGGAATAACAAGTGAGAAAGGGGGATCATATACTACAGATTTTTATGGTTTGACCTAGAAATGGTGTTCCCTCACATTCCACCAATTAGCATCCAGTGACATTACCACACTTAGCTACAATAAAGTTCGGAAAATCACATCTAATTGTGTGGGCTGGAAGAAGATAAGGGTCTTATGACACTTATAGTCCATCTTATTTTTTGTAATAAATATGCATTTTACCCAGACATTTCACTCACTTACTTAAAATTATTTGCCTAAGAAAGACAATATAAAGCAATTCCAGTCACAATGTCCAACTCAAAGTTCAGATTATCATTCATCCAGATGATGAATTATCCTCTCCATCAGAATCAGTAACTAATTCTTCAGGTACAAGAACCTATGGACAAAAAGGACAAGTTATTCCTGTCACAAACATACTCACTCATTAATTTCACCAAAGCTGGGACACAATAGCACCAGTAAAAACTTTTGTGTGAAATAGGAAGAATGGGAGATATTCTAATAGTCAGACTTTATTAAGACCTCTTATCCTAAGTGTAGATAAAAGTTTTACTTAGATAATTCTTCTAATATCTGAGAAGAATGTTTTCCATTGTTTTTATAAATTGTTTTTCTATTTTCTAGAAGGTTCTTTATTGTCCATTACTCTTCATATCTATATCACCAGTATGTATTAGGAAAACATCTTCCTGGGTCTCAAGAGATTTTGCATAGTGGTTCCAGTGGTAAAAATTTAGGGTTTCAAATGGTAGTTTAAGGCTTGGACAATTTTTTAAAGTACAAGTTTATGATTTCTTTGGTAACATAATTATCTTAAAAACTTATTTATCCCCTAATCTATTTCTTTCTACTCAGATCCATATATCAGTAACCATATCCCCAATTTTCCTAAACATAGTTTCCAAGCTGGATTCACTTATTTGTTTCTATTGTCACTTGACACTCTCGAATTAATGTTGGCTATCTTGAGAATGCATGAGACAGTTGATTTTGTTGTGAAGACAAAAGCTTCATTAGGAAAGCTGCTATTAGGTTTGGCTAATTTATTTAATAAGTCTTGCTAGACCCTTGTCACCAAAGAATTTTCCAGACTTTTCCTTCATTGCCTGATTTTTGAAACAATTAGTTTTCTCAACATTCTGAGGCCTATAATTTCTGAATTTTCTGCTTTCTCTTTAACCTGTGCTTAAACCTATCTTGACTTGAATATTGACAGAATTCATCTTTTCTTTGCAGCACTTTCATCAGTGCAAAGAGTAGTATTTTTTGCTGAATAATAAATGGAGAGATGGGTTATTGGGGCTAGGAATTGTGACCTTACTGTATTCAGAAAGCCAGTAAACCAGTAAGATTTTGGACTACTGTCCCAAAGAGCCATCCTACTCCAGTTAGAAACCAGAATTCTTTTATACTAAAAGGAAAGGGGATATAGTTAGTTTTGGCAAACTTTTTTCTTACTGTGCATGTAAGTCAGGTGACTGTATTCCTGTAAACCTCAAATAAGTCATATGTTATTCTCTGTTCTGCAACTTTGTATCTCTATATGAAAGGACAAGTGTTACCCTTCTAACAGTCACAAGCTTGAGAATGTCCTATCCTGTGTTTTTCAGGCTAAAGCAAAATTCTCAACTATATCAAAAACAATAGGACACAAGTGTTACAGAAAAAGAAATAGATCCCATATGGAATTAGATTTGTTATTCCTTATTAACTCCTTCAAACTACTTTTCATAGAGCTACAGACTTAGTAAGCTGATGATTCTGCCATCACAGTTATTGCAGGTGACTCTTTGACCACAAAGTTTCCCACAAAATAGCAGAATTCTCCTTTTCTTCAGCCTGCTATGTTCAATTTCTTATTGTCTTACCCTATGTTACTAAGACAGAGAAGGCCATGACCCCCCACTCCAGTACTCTTGTCTGGAGAATCTCATGGATGGGGGAGCCTGGTGGGCTGCAGTTCATGGGGTCACTAAGAGTCGGACATGACTGAGCGACTTCACTTTGACTTTTCACTTTCATGCATTGGAGAAGGCAATGACAACCCACTCCAGTGTTCTTGCCTGGAGAATCCCAGGGACGCGGGAGCCTGGTGGGCTGCCGTCTCTGGGGTCGCACAGAGTTGGACACGACTGAAGTGACTTAGCAGTAGCATGTTTCTAAGCATATGCTATGTGCATTAAAGTTTATTTTACTTATATAGTTTGCATTCTCCCCACCATTTCTCACAAATATTATATCAATCAGAATTCAATTAGGAGAACAAAAATTGACTTAATAATTTATATAATTAAACAGCTCTCTATGAAATTAAAGTCAGCAAAAACTATACATAAATCAATAGTCTACTAGATTTTGGGAATCAGGAAGTTGCAGTAACCATAGGAAACTGCCAGCAATAGTCATAGTTATCCCCACCATCAAAATGGATAGGTGGGAGGGAAATCCACAAGGCCACTATGAAATATCATCTCTGACAAAATCCACATGTCTGCCAGAAAGAAAAATAATAATGGCTTCTGTTTCCCTTCCATCTTTCAAAACTTGTATGTTACTCAGTGATGAATTTGAAGTAAGGATCTCAAGAAATAAAATGTCAGATCTCCCGTCCTTGAAATAAAGGAAAAGAATAGTAGGGGAAATGGTGCCAACATTCTGCATTTCAGCTTCGAATCCATTCTGAAATCTTAAACCTGTGCTCAAGATTCTCTGAGATATGGCGCTGCCAACTTCTCACCGTTATGCCATATTAGATTCTCACCTGACACACACCATGCTCTTCATCAATACAGACATACAATTTTCTCCCGGAAACAATTTCTTATTCACTCTTCTATTGCCCAGCAAACTCCTACACATTTTTTTTTTAATCTCACTTTAAACATCACTTCTTCAATTTTCCTTTTAAAATCTCTAATAAAGCTGAAATAATATCATTATATGTTCCTACCGCACCATGTATTTTTGTAGATGTTCTCCAGGAAGGGAATGGAAAATTGAGTCAGATTAAATAGCATTAATTAAATGTATATGACTGTAAGATATCTCTACTTATTGTAAAATAGCCAAAGGAAGCACAAAAAATATTTTTTCAATGACTTGAAATTTAATTCATAAATGCATGGAAGTAGAGTCCAAATTAAGGAATTACACAAATAACTAACTGTAATAATGAACGATCTAGCTATCATTTACAATTGATTTTGTAAGATATGTACTTTTTGCATGAACCTTTTTGTGGACAAGACAGTATTTGGGGGGAGACAGAAGTCAACTAGTCAAAGATTAGGGTCCCACATTCAATTAACAAAACAAATATTAGGACTTCAGGATTTCTAAATTGATGGCAACAGCATTCTTGCCAAAAATTCATTTAAGACATCCGATATTTGAAAGAAGCTGTCTTTTAGACAGGTTAATTATCTCTTCCTCCAGATTCACTAGGCTCTGTCTATTTTAACTTAGGTTTCCAGGAGACAGAATATGTGGACTTCATTATCTCAGTGCCCCACAGAAAGGTCTTAATTCAATTACCTCTAATGTTAAACCTGCTGCTTTTGTAGCTGAACAATATCTATGTTTTTCATAAAAACATGTGAAGACATCATCTATTATGTTTTTCAATGTCCCTAAACATAAAAAAAAAAAAAAACCACATGTTAAAGTCTCCCTTCAATTTTGAGCCAAGAAAATGTTTGTGTCTGAAGACAACCTTGGGAGAACTACATTTTTCCTTTCTGCCTTGGCTGCCAAGATGAGCAGACATAAATTCAGTGTTTATCTGCAGTGATTGACTCATCACAGGTGTCTGATAATAGCAATTCTTCTGTTCCCTTAAAGTGCTTTTTTTCTTGGCAGGCTCTGGAAGGAATGTTTAGCAGAATTGCTTTATACTGTACTGAATATAACTCAAGTTCTTTAAAAAACAGCAAAACAAAAGGCACCTAGTATAAATACTAAATAATCACATAAGCATAGTACTAACATAATCACGCTATCCAATGCATAATGCATTATTAGTAAAAGCATACCTTACTTTTAAAATACAAAGACAGTTACTTCATTTTATATGTTCCTTTCATTATGACAAGAAAAAAATACTCATGTGAAATAGTGTTCTAAACAGTCTTTTCTGTTTTTCTTAAAGGAAAACATTGATTGATCCATTCAAATGTCTTTACATACCTATGTATCTTTTTAAACAGTGTTTCAAACAGTTATACGTAGTTAGTATATTAAATATTACTTATGAATTTTAGCATTAATTCTAAGGGGATAAAGATAATATAAATGTTTACTTTATAGGAATTATTATACTTACTCTTATATTTACCAGAAACATTTTTTTCAGAAAATTATGAATTAAATGATAGTTGGAACAGCAATATATTATATAGTGATAGCCAGGGAATAAGCATAAAATTTGAGAGATTAACATGTAAGGCTACATTCTTATAAAACAGTAACTTTACTGTGTTCGGCATGAATCAATTTGCAAGAGCTGTATGGGACTTTGACC
Organism: Oryx dammah; assembly: GCF_014754425.2. NCBI lineage: Eukaryota > Metazoa > Chordata > Mammalia > Artiodactyla > Bovidae > Oryx > Oryx dammah. The sequence goes on along the minus strand of NW_024070212.1, from coordinate 62,881,003 downwards.
ACCCATGTGCTTTGCTATGCTTAGTCGCTCAGTCATGTCCAGCCTCTTTGCTACTCCATGGGTTATAAACTTCCAAGCTCCTCTGTCCACAGGGATTCTCCAGAAAAGAATACTGGAGTGGGTTGTCATGCTCTCTTCTAGGGGATCTTCCCAACCCAGTGATCGAATCCAGGTCTCCCATATCACGGGCGATTCTTTACTGTCTGAGCCAGCAGTGAAGTCCAAATAAACCCATAATGACTCATTTAGATCTGCATGAAATTTTTCTTTATACATTCCAAAAAAACATTAGAATTTTCTTGATCATTTTATAATAAATTTAAATAATATGAGGATCTATAGAGTTTTATTTTAAATTAACAAATCTAACAATAATAAAAAATGATTTAGATGTTAGAGTAGTGTATGGATATAAAATAGTAAACCATATTAATTCTTGGTTATACATTTGAAAACATGTTTTATATAAAATATGAAGTGACATTTATGAATATTTTCATTTCGTATTTTGTTTTGAGATAATGGCACAGAGTATAACAAACTAGTCTAAAAAATAATTTTCTGGTCTTTGTTTAAGTAATAAAATAATAAACAAGAGAGATTTTTTCTTAATATTGTCTATTCATTTGAATGTTTATGCAGTTTGAACCATCTTGCTAATCTAATTCATGTATCAGTAAGATGGGATGTTTTGCTTATTGAAAAAAAAGAAAAGATTTATCAAGTATAGTTCAGATCATTTTATTTAAAAAAAGTTTATTTTTATTTATTGATTTGGCTGCACAGAGTTTAAAATTTAAACATCCAGTTATTATTCATGGCAGCAATTGTGTTCCCAGTGAAATAAAAACTATGTTTAAAAATGTACATAAAAGTTTATAAAGGTATAATTTGTAATAATCTAAAATGGATAACAAACCTGATATCCTTCAATGAGTGGAAGGTTAAACAAACTGATACATCTATACCATGGATTAGTACCGAGTAATAGAAAGCAACAGATTATTGATACATCTAAAAACTGGATGAATTTCAAGATAATTATGCTGAGTGAAAACCAATTCCAAAAGATTTCATACTGTGCTATTCCGTTTATATAACATCCTTGAAATGACAAAGTTATAGAAATGAAGAACATATTAGTAGCTGCCATGGGTTCAGATGGGAGTGACAATGAGAGACAAGTGGAATGGGCATAGCTATAAAAGAGTTACATGAGGGATTCTCATCGTGACAAAAGTATTCTGAATTTTAAGGGGATCGATGTGAATATCCTGGTTAGGATATTGTAGGTTTTGTAAGATGTTACCATTGTAGAAAAGTGGGAAACTACAATTATCTAAAAAATGTTATGTTTAAAAATTGATGTTTTAGAAAAGTTTAACCATTGGTGAAGACATGGAGACATAGCTGAAAATATTTTAGTGCACTTAGTATAATTAGGAAAATATTCAAAATGTAGACAAAAGAATATATAGACAAAAGAATGAAAAAATAAATAAAAAACAAGAGATACTAAATGTAAAGTGGAAAATTTCAAACACAGGACAGGAGCAAATGCATGGAGCAGAAGCAATATTTGAAGCAATATTAAAGCAAATTTTCAATAATTAATGAAAGGTTTAAAACCACAGATCCAAAAAACAGCAGAAAATTTCAATTTGAATACAAAGAAATGATACTTAGACCCTTTACAGTAAAATTACTAAAAATTACATTAAAAATTTAGTAGTTTGCAGGGGTTGGGAAATCTAAACATTTATTACTTTAAAAGACCTAATGATAAAGTTGAATTTTCAGCAGAAAGGAATCTATATGATATATTCAAAGAGCTGAATAAAAGTAATATGTCAAATTTCTTATCCTGCAAAAAGTATCATTGAAAAATTAAGAGAAATTTTGAGTAGGATGGAATTTTTTTTGATAGGCTAAGCCTTTGAAAAGGCTTCCTTGGTAGCTCAGTGGTAAAGCATTCACCTGTCAATGCTAGAGATGTGGGTTTGAAATCTGGGTTGGGAAGATCCCCTGGAGGAGGAAATGGTACCCCACTCTAGTCTTCTTGCCTGGAGAATCCCATAGACAGAGAAGCCTGGGCGGCTACAATCCAGGGGATCACAAAAGAGTCCAACATGACTTAGTGACTTAACAAAAACAACAACAAAGCTCTAGCTGTGAATATCTAGAGGAGTTAAAAAAAAGGGGGGGGGAAGCCACAGAGAACTTCAGAAATGATCCAGAATAGTGAAATTAAGATGCCACAGAGTGAAGACATGTGGAAAGGTGGAATGATTTTCTGTAACTTTTTTTCCACTGGGAAACTTTGTTGTTGAAGGTAGATGCAGGCAAGAGGGTGACAATATGATATTGTCCTGATAAGGAGTCATAGAGAAAGACCATGAAGGATGCTGAAACTGAAGCTCCAATACTTTGGCCACCTGATGCAAAGAACTGACTCACTGGAGAAGACCCTGATGCTGTGGAAGATTGAAGGCAGGAGGAGAAGGGAACAACAGAGGATGAGATGGTTGGATGGCACCACAGACTTTATGGACATGAGTTTGAGCAAGCTCTGGGAGTTGGTGGTGGACAAGAAACCCTGGTGTGCTTCCTGTCCATGGGGTCACAAAGAGTCACTGAACTAAACTAAATGAAACCAGTAGGGCATTTGCAGGCATAATAAAGCTACCATGATAATTTTGGAGACCTGAGGAGCCTCAACCAAAAAACTAGTTTCTCACTTAAACATTCTTGAAATTACAAACTGCATGGGGTGGGAGGCTTAAAAAAACCTAAAGTTTGAATTTTTGAAAATTATTTTAATGTTATGACAGTCTAGCGTTAGTGAGGAAATAATGATTGGACTTCAACTCTTGACAGAAAAAAAAAAAAAAAAACACTGTGGCCGCCCAAGTTCTCATTTAAAACCCTGGGAGGTTTCACACTTCACACTAGGGACAGGTTTAAAGCAAATATACACTAAGTATTACCCAAGCAGTAATTTTTCTCTATTTAGCTCACCATTGTATGAAAGTTGAGATATCTGTGAAGAAAGAAAATAGCATTTGTATTCTTAATGACTTTATTACAATGTCCAGAATTCAATCATTCGGCATGACAGTGAGCAGAAAAATTTGGACAAAAAAATAGAGAATGTGAAATTATAATAGAAAGACACTGATAAGTTAGACAGATATTAGAGTTTTCAGATTAATAGTTTAATAATTACTGTTAATTTGCTCCATAAAATAGGCAGAAACATGGAAAATTATAGATGAAAGGCAGACATTACTAGAAAAATAGAAGCTGTGGGAGAAGGAAATGGCAACCCACTCCAGTATTCTTGCCTGGAGAATTCCATGGACAGAGGAGCCTGGCAGGCTATGGTCCATGGGGTCACACAAAGTCAGACAGCTTAGCAAATAACACCAAATTATAAAAGGTTTGAAATTTTAAAGCTATGCCTAGCACAAAGTAAGCAGTAAATATTTTCTGAAGGTATTCTTCAGAGATATAAATAATGATAATTCCATCAGTGCAATTATAATTAATGCCATATTACCAGTTAATCAAACTGAAAATAAATGAATATGCACAAATATTAAAAAAAAAAAACATATAGCAGTGTCTGAAGACTTGACTTGGAGAGTGAACTGAAAAACCACCAGGGCTCAGTCTAGTGGCACTTAACATTCCCACTACCCACAAGCTATTTGTACTATAATTATTATCAGCGTTTATCCTGGAAACAGTTAATCCATTACTTAGTTTGTATTTGGAATTGAGTCAAGGAAAATATCAGATAGAAAGAACTTCTTTGTTGATTTGCAGTCTTTGTAAGTAATTCATGCTTGTAAACCCAGCTGTATGATTGCCTGCATTTAATCTATTTTTTCATTTTTAAAAAGCCACCAGTTATCTTGAAAAAAAAAAGCCCCTTTTTCAAAGATGGAAAATTGTATCTTAGTGTAGAGGTACATAATGCACTGATGCTGATAACAAAATGGAATAAAGGAAAATTAAAGGCATTTAGAGCAAAGCTCTTACAAGATGCATTCACATTCCTTTTAACTGATGTTATATAAATGAACACAAAAGAAATAACTCTCCAAAAGGCAGGGAAGGAATACAGCAGGAGAGCCAAGTTTGGAAGAAATGTGGAAGAGGGTGAGTAGTGCTGGACCATAGACAGGGATACCAGAAGCTGGCAAGAGAGATCAGAACAAAGTGAGCATATATGGAAGGAGCGGTGGGACTCTGGCAGAGTGCGCCATCTCAAACGGTGTGTTTGGTACTTAGGTTATGTTCAGTTAGCTGTTTGTGGATTTACAAAATTAGGAGAACATGCAAAGTTCCCACCAGGATGAATATGTGAGAGGTGAGAAACAGATTTTCAGGCTTCTAGCCCACACTTTCCCTTAAAATTCACTATGCACAAATTATAAGAGAAAGGGAGAGTCTGAAATATATTGTAGGGTCCAAAGAAACATGTGGCATGGTCATGCTTGCCAGGGCCTCAGAATTTTGTTCCTCTGCAAATTCTTCCTTCAGTGATACAATAAGCTTCAGACATGTATCATTTTCCAACATTGTGTCTTATGGTGAAATAAAGTGATAGTCTACACTGAAAGTAAGAATTATATAAAAAAGTCACCTGAAGCATACATTTTCCCTCATAGGTCATTATGTTTCTTTACTAATTTTTATGCAAATATATACAATAGAAATAAGATATTCCAAAAAGCAAAAAATGATGGAACAGGAGATCTGATCTGGAGGTAGGTGGGGAGACATATCTTACAAAGAGGATTGTGTTAGGTTCCTGTTAAAGCCCAAAAGTACATGAATAATAATATGATAAAAATACTTTTATTGAGTGTTGCCTGATGATTATATCCAAACAACTCCTTGAGTATTGTACAGATCAGTTCAGTTGCTCAGTCATGTATGACTGTGTGACCCCAAGGACTGCAGCAAACCAGGCCTTCCTGTCCATCAACAACTGCCAGAGTCTACTGAAACTTATGCCCATTAAGTCAGTGATGCCATACAAACATCTCATCCTCTGTTGTCCCCTTCTCTCATCTTCAATCTTTCCCAGGATCAGGGTCTTTTCTAATGAGTCAGTTCTTTGCATCAGGTGGCCAAAGTATTGGACTTTCAGCTTCAACATCAGTCCTGCCAATGAACACCCAGGACTGATCTCCTTTAGGATGGACTGGTTGGATCTCCTTATAGTCCAAGAACTCTTAAGAGTCTTCTCCAACACCACAGTTCAAAAGCATCAATTTTTCAGTGCTCAGCTTTCTTTATAGACCAATATTCAAATCCATACATAACTATTGGAAAAACCATAGCCTTGAATAGACAACCTTTGTTGACAAAATAATGTATTTTTAATATGCTTTTTAGGTTGGTCATAATTTCATGGCTGCTGTCACCACCTGCAGTGATATTGGAGCCCCCCAAAATAAAGTCTGACACTATTTCCACTGTTTCCCCATAAATTTCCCACAAAGTGATGGGACCAGATGCCATGATCTTTGTTTTCTGAATGTTGAGCTTTAAGCGAACATTTTCCACTCTCTTCTTTCAATTTCATCAAGAAGCTGTTTAGTTCCTCTTCACTTTCTGCCATAAGGGTGGTGTCATCTGCATATCTGAGGTTACTGATATTTCTCCTGGCAATCTTGATTCCAGCTTGTGCTTCATCCAGCACAGCATTTCTCATGATGTACTCTGCATAGAAGTTAAATAAGCAGGGTGACAATATAAAGCCTTGACATACTCCTTTTCCTATTTGGAACCAGTCTGTTGTTCCATGTCCAATTCTAACCATTGCTTCCTGACATGCATAAAGATTTCTCAAGAGACAGGTCAAGTGGTCTGGTATACCCATCTCTTTCAGAATTTTCCAGTTTATCATGATCCACAAAGTAAAAATCTTTGGCATAGTCAATAAAGCAGAAATAGATCTTTTTCTGGAACTCTCTTGCTTTTTCCATGATCCAGTGGATGTTGACAGTTTGATCTCTGGTTGCTCTGCCTTTTCTAAAGCCAACTTGAGCATCTGGAAGTTCACGGTTCACGTATTGCTGAAGCCTGGCTTGGAGAATTTTGAGCATGACTTTACTAGCATGTGAGATGAGTGCAACTGTGTGGTAGAATGAGCATTCTTTGGCATTGTCTTTCTTTGGGATTGGAATGAAAACTGACCTTTTCCAGTCCTGTGGCCACTGCTGAGTTTTCCAAATTTGCTTGCATATTGAGCACAGCACATTCACAACATCATCTTTTAGGATCTGAAACAGCTTAACTGGCATTCCATCATCTCCACTAGTTTTGTTTGTAGTGATGCTTTCTAAGGCCCACTTGACTTCACATTCCAGAATGTCTGGCTCTAGGTGGATGATCATACCATTGTGATTATCTTGGTCATGAAGATCTTTTTTGGTACAGTTCTTCTGTGTATTCTTGCCACCTCTTCTTAATATCTTCTGCTTCTGTTAGGTCCATGCCATTTCTGTCCTTTATTGAGCCCATCCTTGCATGAAATATTCCCTTGGTAACTCTAATTTTCTTGAAATGATCACTAGTCTTTCCCATTCTATTATTTTCTTCTATCTTTGCACTGATTACTGAGGAAGACTTTCCTATCTCTCCATGCTATTCTTTGGAACTCTGCATTCAACTGTTATATCTTTCCTTTTCTCCTTTGCTTTTCACTTCTCTTCTTTTCACAGCTATTTGTAAGGCTTCCTCAGACACCCATTTTGCTTTTTTTTCATTTCTTTTTCTTGTGGATGGTTTTGATCCCTATCTCCTATACAATGTCATGAACTTCTGTCCAGAGTTCGTCAGGCACTCTATCTTTCAGGTCTAGTTCCTTAAATCTATTTCTCACTTCCATTGTATAATAGTAAGGGATTTGATTCAGGTCATACATGAATGGTCTAGTGGCTTTCCGTACTTTCTTTAATTTAAGTCTGAATTTGGTGATAAGGAGTTCATGATCTGAGCCACAGTCAGCTCCTGGTCTTGTTTTTGCTGACTCTATAGAAATTCTCCACCTTTGGCTGCAAAGAATATAATCAATCTGATTTCAGTGTTGATCATCTGGTGATGTCCATATATAGAGTTTTCTCTTGTTGTTGGAAGAGAGTGTTTGCTATGACCAGTGGGTTATTTTGGGAGAACTCTATAAGCCTTTGCCCTGCTTTATTCTGTACTCCAAGGCAAAATTTACCTGTTCCTCCAGGTGTTTCTTGACTTCCTACTTTTGCATTCCAGCCCACTATAATGAAAAAATCATCATTTGGAGGTGTTAATTCTAAAAGGTCTTAGAGGTCTTCTTAGAACCATTCAATTTCAGCTTCTCCAGCATTACTGGTCAGGGCATAGACTTGGATTACAATGATATTGAATGGTTTGCCTTGCAAACAAACAGAGATCATTCTGTTGTTTTTGAGATTGCCTCCAAGTACTGCATTTCAGACACTTTTGTTGACTATGATGGCTACTCCATTTCTTCTCAGTGATTCTTTCCCACAGTAGTAGATATAATGGTAATCTGAGTTAAATTCACCCATTCCAATCCATTTTATTTCGCTGATTCTTAAAATAGTGACATTTGCTCTTGCCATCTCCTATTTGACCATTTCCAATTTGTATGAAAAGGTAAAAAGATAGGACACTGAAAGATGAACCTCCCCCATGTCAGTAGGTACCCAATATGCTACTGGAGATCACTGGAGAAATAACTCCAGAAGGAATGAAGAGACAGAGCCAAAGCGAAAACAACACCCAGTTGTGGATGTGACCGATGATGGAAGCAAGGCCCTATCCTGTAAAGGACTGTACACATTAGCTCATTTACTCTCAATCCATACTTTGAGATAGGTATCTTTATTATGGGGTTTCCCTGGTGGCTCAGACAGTAAATAATCTACCTGCAATGCCCTAGATCAGGAAGAACCCATGGAAAATAAAATGGCCACCCACTCCAGTATTCTTGCCTGGAGAATTCTGTGGACAGAGGAGCCTGGCAGGCCACAATCTCTGGGGTCACAAAGATTTGGGCACAACTGAGCAACTAACACTTTCACACACACATTTCACATCATTATTATTTCTACTTTATAGAAGCATAAATTGACACACAGAGCTATTATGTAATATATCCAGATTTACATTCCTTATAAAGGGCAGGTCTAGAATCCAATCCAGGCTCTCTGTAATTCCCAAGTATGGCTGCTTTCTCTTACCTCTGAGGCTTGACTGTGAAAAACCCCTTTTAGATGTTCTTATCTTCAGCTTGCTCCCATTACATAATTCCATTGAACATTATCATTTTTTTCCCTGCTACTAGTCTTTCCACTAGAATATAACACTTTACAGAATATGACACTTGCCATGTAACTTGCTTATCACTGTGTTTCCAGCATGGAAATAATGCTTGGTTTACATTTGATGCTTAATAATTTTTTGTCAAGTGAATAAAGGATACTCACTGATTATCTACTTTGTGCTACATATAATGGAAGATGTTCCTTGATTATCTCCATGATTGATTTTGAAGAAATTAATAAATGAATGAGAGCTCAACTGAGTGGTTAAGACACTTGCCATGTGGGTGACCAGAAATAAACCAATGTCATGAATTCCTGCTATTTTTTGATGATACTTTAAAATTCTGTTATTATTATTATTATTATTATTATTATTTGCCAGTGAGATTTACAATAGATAATTCATTTGAGGTACTGGATCAACATTACATTCACTGTTTCATTATTTGGATTCTTTCCTCTTTCCCTCGTCCATCCTGCCCCAGAATCTGTGGGTCACAGCCATCATGTTTCTGCTGCTAGACCTGGAGACCTAACACCTTTCCATGTTAAGTAAAAATGTAACACCTAGTGATAGCCTTTTTTTTTTTACTGCTTTTACAGATTATTTAAACATAAGGGCTGAATTCAGTGTTTTCTGATGGATCACCTATCAAGAGGCAAGTGAGTGTTTGAAATGAAATTTGGATTATAGACTGTTTCCAAGGATCTTAAGTCCAGGCTGAAATATGTCTGGAAACACTGAATCAACAGAGGAAAAGATAAAGGTACATAAGCCATTGAAATGAAAAAGAGAATACCTGTCCTGGAGGGGGACCAAACACCCAAAAAGACCCTGATTAAAACTGTTTGCCATGTTTGATAGAATCAGGTTTTGGAGAAATTCTGCAGTAAATCAGTTTCCATTTCTCTACCCACAATCACTTTGCAATGGCTTTAACTAGAGTCCATGAAATCTGAGTGAACACTGTTTATAAGTACTGATGATTATATATTAATTCAGGGCTATTATAAGACCATGGAGGAAAAAAGAGACATCTAAAAATGCAGAGCATAATGGGGAGCAGAGGCAATTCAGGGGCCACAAATGTGAAACATGAAAGAAAAATCATCCTAAAGGCGGGGCTTCTGGAGTGTAGCGAGGAGGATAGGGTGCCTACCCAGAAAAATCAGGAAGACCTTCACCACCACACTCCTCCCCAAATGACTCTGTCAGAAGGCTGCTGACAATTGCTTGATTGCCAAACTGCATCTACCTGAGGTGATCAAAATTTCAAATGTCACTTTAACTGGAAGAGCTTCATTCCCAGGTCCTGAGAATTTTCTGAGGAGCACACTTATCTTCTTCTCTACCTGTGAAGCCTGAAAATTGTATTGACTGATGGAAAGAATAATATGTTCATCCTTCCAGTCAAGAATTGGCAAACCAAGGGTCCTCTGCTTCTTTGTCCATCCTGATCTGGAGCCTATTGACTGCTTCAGTCTCTCTAGTCATATGTATTGACTTGTACTTTTTAAGCATGTCATGGTCTTTCATCTCTCTATCTTTTGCAAGCATGTCTCTCTCCTTAAAATGCCCTTTATAACCTGGTCAATTTGCTCAATAATTTCCCACATATCAACTTTTAACTTTAAAGCTATTTTCTCTTTGAAGTCCATTTAGATAAATTCCATAAAGTAGAAGTACTTACTCCCTCTTTTATGCCCCCATCAAAATTAAATATCTTGTTCCTTAATTTAGGCATGTATAATATCTCTTTGCACTTTTATGTTTACATTCAACCCCCCCCTTACTACTATTGTATTATAAACACCTTGAAGAGTTTAGCAAGTTAGCAAATAATAAGAGATTAAAGAAACATTTGTCTCATTAATGTATTAATTAATCATATAAAATAATATTTTCTGGCTTTGCAATTTTCCATTAGGTCAACTCATAATCAGCACATCTGGTGCACACAAAGGACTCTTGATATTCCATAATGTGTGGAAGAAGTCTTCTACTAAAAAATGAGAAACCTTGAATATATGATTTTTTACAGTGATCGCTCCAAGACCAATTATTTCTGTTACCTGGGAAAATTATTTCAATTTTTAAATAATGAAAACTTTATCAGTGAAATGAGTATAACTAATAGCATCTTATCTAGTATTGGAAAAGATAGGAATCAAGGAAAGTCTATTTGCTATTATTTACTCTGTGAATTTATTTTTCCCAATATGACAAGTTTCTTGCTTGTGTTTTTATTATTAGGATTGAAAGTGAAAATGAAGTCGCTCAGTCGCGTCCGACCCTTTGCCGCCCCTTGGACCACCAGGCTCTTCCATCCATGGGATTTTCCAGGCAAGAATACTGGAGTGGGTTGCCATTTCCTTCTCTAGGGGATCTTCTTGACCCAGGGATTGAACCTGTGTCTCCTGCATTGTAGGCAGACGCTTTACTGTCTGAGCCACCAGGGAAGTCATTATTGGGATTAACTCTGGCTAAACTGAACTGAACTGAACTGAATATTTAGAGGAAAAAATAAACTCTATAGACTCAGAATGTAAAAATGTGGTAAAAACTTTTGCCAAGAGAAAAGAAGAAATCATAGTTTATTAATATATCAAAAATTCAGGCCCTATTTTACACTTGTGTTAACCCAAGATCGTTTCTGAGATTTGCCTTGTTAACAGAGAAGGAAGAGCAGTCTGGAGACAGGGAGGCAGGAAGATTTGATCTGATACTCAGCAGGGAGGAGGAAAGAGAAGTTTGTATTCTTAAGCTACTTCAAGAGTACTGATAACATATACTTGAAAGAGGACATATCATTTATCTAGAAAAATAATTAAGATCAATAAAATGGTTACAAAATTTGTCCAGGATAACAACCTTTAAGATTTATAAAAAGATGACAGTGTTTGATAGGGATGGGAGGTGTGTACTTGCCTGGGGATTGTGAGGGAAGAGGGGTTCTTTAAAACATTAGCTGTTCTTTGTGTTAGTTGAGATGTTTAACTTTTATACTGTTTTACATAAAGTTCTGTTAATTGTGCATAGGTTAACGTGATTGCCATTGAATATGTCATCATCAATAACAACAACAGTGTTTTAGTCAAAACAAAAATGCTTATTTCCCTCTTCTGTATAAGAAATCTCAATTGGGGGCCCAATGATCCATTCAAAGGAGGCTCAGATTAGATTGGAGTAAAGTCTTATCATAGGAGATTCTATAAATAAACACTTTAAGGCTATTTTTTGTACACTGTAAATTGATTTCCAGTCATATTTATTTTCTCTTTTGGAAATTGTCTATAAGTGACTATTAAGTTCTTTGTGTCAGTTTTAGTGTGAATTTATTTCCATGAGCATTATAATTAAGAACATCAATATGTGATAAATTCTATTCAGGAATAATATTTTCCCATTTTAGTTCTTATTTTGTAGATGTATTTATCTTTCGGGGGTCTACTGAGCATTTTCATAATATAGAAAAAACATATTGCTAGTTTTAAAATGTTATCAATGTGTTGAATTTTATTTTTAGTTCTAATCCAAGGTTCTAATCTAATCCAAAATCACTCCAGATGGTGATTGCAGCCACAAAATTAAAAGATGCTTGCTCCTTGGAAGAAAGCTATGACAAACCTAGACAGCATATTAAAAAGCAGAGACATTACTTTGCCAACAGAGGTCCATGTAGTCAAAGTTATGGTTTTTCTAGTAGTCATGTATGTATGTGAGAGTTGGACCATAAAGAAGGCTGAGTGCCAAAGAACTGATGCTTTTGAATTGCGGTGTTGGAAAAGACTCTTGAGAGTCCCTTGGACAGCAAGGAGATCAAACCAGTCAATCCTAAATGAAATCAATCCTGAATATTCCTTAAAAGGACTGATTCTGAGGTTGAAGCTCCACCAGATGGGAAGAGCCCACTCATTAGAAAAGACCCTGATGCCTGGAAAGGTTGAAGGCAGGAGGAGAAGGGGATGACAGAAGATGAGATGATTGGATGGCATAACTGGCTCAATGAACATGAGCTTGAGAAAGTTCCAGAAGATGGTGAAGGTCAGAAAAGCTTGGCATGCTGCAGTCCATGGGGTCGCAAAATTTCAGACATGACTGAGCAACTGAACAACAATAACAACAATCCAAGAATTATGATAAGGTTACCTGCACTTCTGATTTTTTTTCTTGTTTTCCCTTATAGGTGACTTTTCTTTCTAGAATTTAATTCTCATGAAATTTAAAAATAATTATGTCTTCACTTAAAATATTTGGGTAGATAGGAATAAATGAATTATTGTTTACTTTCAATGTAATATTGATATGTATAAAATAGTTATCTAATCTTGCATCAGTTCAGTTCAGTTCAGTCGCTCAGTCGTGTCCGACTCTTTGCGACCCCATGAATCGCAGCACGCCAGGCCTCCCTGTCCATCACCAACTCCTGGAGTTCACTCAGACTCACGTCCATCGAATCATAGCGACCTTCTAATTTGTGGGATTAACTTTCTTCACCAGACTTTGAGAAGATGAATAAGTAGGGAGCCACTTCTCATTGTATCTAGAATGTGCTTCACCAGCTTTCATGACACCAAATAGACAACAAAACCAAGTGGATTTTCAACCAGTTCTTTACCAAATATAGACAATCATTTCAAGTTGATAAGTCATGTGAACTGGTGTGAAAGTGGCTATGAAACTTGGGTCCTAGACTAGTTAAATCTTTCCCCTATTCAGATGGAAGTGATACCTTACTCCCTAGAACTTTCGAGGTGCTTCATATGATGACCCCTGTGCTTTCCAGGAATCTCAGATATATCATCTCCCATCTAGAACTCTCTCTTCCCTTGGTCATTTCCCAGAGCCTTATGCCCATTTGTTCCTATTCTCTCCTCTTTTCTTTGGATTTTAGTCTTTCCTAGTAAAATAATCAATTCCCAGTTCCTTCTAGGTTGAAATGACTCTTCTATGTTTTCTCTTTCCTGGTAACTTTGAAGAGGATTAAGAATGAATCTTGATCCAAGGCCTGTAGATTGATCGTGAGAAAGAGAAAGAGGAGGATTTTCTATTCTATTGAAACTGAGTGGGCAGACAACGAGGGATTTTCCTATATTAGTCTTCTATGACTGCTGTAACAAAATACCGAACACTAGGCGGCTGAAGCAGCAGACATTGCTTTCTCACATTTCTGGAGGCTAATGGTCCATGATGAAGGTACTGGCAGGTTTGATTCCTTATAATATCCCCCTAGATGTTAAACAGTGGCTAAACAGTTGAACATGACTTAGTGACTAAGCAACAAAAACATCCCTTTCCTTGTTTTGCAGTTGGCTGCTTTCTCAATGTGTCACATGGCCTTTTCTCTGTAGATGTGCACTCCTGGTGTCTCTTACTCTTCATATAAGGACACTGCTGCTGCTGCTGCTAAGTCGCGTCAGTCGTGTCCGACTCTGTGCGACCCCATAGACGGCAGCCCACCAGGCTCCCAGTCCCTGGGATTCTCCAGGCACTAGTCCTACTTTATTAAAGTTTTACCCTTTTGACTTCATTTAACCTTTTACTGCTTTCAAAGCCCTATCTCCAATACAGTCATATTGGAGTTGGAGCTTCAGCATATGAATTTGGGTAGTATACAATTCAATCTAAACACTTGCCTTTTGATACTTGGATTCCACATAAAATATGTATAATTGCAAGTAAGTTTTGCCTCTAGACTCAGAACTTCAGAGAGCTCTTGATTCATGCTTAATGGGGCCCATACTCCGGTTAATATGATTTTCTGAGCTTACATCTCCAACTTTATTATGTTTCAATCCAATTATTCAAAATGATTTTTAGTGTTCTCCTTCAGTGTGGTACAATACATATTCATGGAATAATAAATTTTAATAGATTACCAAGTTTTTCAGAGAATTCACTGAATTTTCTTATCAAGTCATTTCTATATTGATGTGGTAACCTTTTTCTCCTTCACTTAGTAGAGTACTCAGAAGCCTATAGACCTCTGAGCAATTAATGTGAATATTAAGATATATAGAAAAATCATACTTTGCTGAGTGTGGAAACAATAGGTTACTATTGATTACTAAAATATGTTCTGAAAAGTTAAGATGTGTTTAAATGAATAAAAGAATTATTCAGACATACTTTTCTTCTTGAAACTACATGATAAATGTTACAAGCTGGTACCTTAGAAGTCAATCTGCATACTTGAATTTCTTTGCTGTTGATTTTTGTTTGTTTGTTTCTTTTTTTTTAAATGTTTCTAATTGACAAAGAATGCTTTGGAATAAAGATAAACTCTACAAGTCACCACAGTAACCATTATCTTCTGCTCTATCATTTTCTAACTATACACATAAGTGGGATCTGCATTCTCTGATTTAACAGACAACAATCTCTGGTATAGGACTACTTACACAGCATCAGTTGTTTTTTATTTACTGCTTATGATGCTTAACAACCCAGAAACATCAGGGTGAATATTTGAGCATAAGCAACTGGAGGTAAAAACTAACTTTCAGATGTCTACCATTTTTTGTAGATTAATAAATATAAATTATTTGCTGTACATTTTAAATTATTGTATACAAAATCAAGGCATGCTAAAAATTGGCCTACACCATGCATTTTATAAAAGAATAAGAACTATGCATTGCTGACAGCTCAGTTTTGAAATATTTCATTTCAGAAGCTTGCTCAAAGAAAGAATTTACATTTGTGGGCTTTCCTGGTGTCTCAGATGGTAAAGAATCTGCCTGCAGAATCTATATTCTTGCCTGGAAAATTCTGTGGACAGAGGAGCCTGATGGGTTACAGTCCATGGGGTCACAAAGAGTTGGACACAACTGAGCATGTGCGTGCGCACATACACACACACACACACAGACACAATTTATGCAAGGTTCCTGATCCCCACAGCTTTTGAGTTTATAAATACTACTTGTGTTTCTATTTAAGAAAGATGATAAAACTCAAATTGAACAAATTCAAGCAAAATAAGTGGAGTTTATTCGTTCACATAGCTAAAAATTTCAGGGGTGAAACTACCTTCCAGAATGTCAGAATGCAGAGTCTGTTAGTTGTTTTCTTTTGTTTTTTGACTCTTACAACCCCTTCTTTCCATTAGACTCTGCTTTTCTCCTTGGGTTCACTCTCAGTTTAAACAATATTTAACCTAAACTGCACAGCTAGAAATTTAAGACATTTTTTATTGTTTTAGGGTCAACTTAAAATATTCACAACCTAAAAGTTGAGAATTATGTTTTATTCAGTGGGAATATTTAGGACTCCAAGCCTGGGAGACAGCATCTGAAGTAGCCTGAGAGAACAGCTCCAAGGGGACCAGGGGAAGAGCCAGGTTATATACAAATTTTGCAACAAAGAGTAGGTTCTGAACATCAAAGGATTATTTTTAATATGCCTGGCTGGATGAAGCACAAGCTGGAATCAAGACTGTCAGGAGAAATATCAATAATCTCAGATGTACAGATGACACTACACTTATGGCAGAAAGTGAAGAAGAACTAAAGAGCCTCTTGATAAAAGTGAAAGAGGAGAGTGAAAAAGTTGGCTTAAAACTCAACATTAAGAAAACTAAGATCATGGCTTCTGGTCCTATCACTTCATGGCAAATAGATGGGGAAACAGTGGAAACAGTGACAGACATATTTTTTATGGGGGGGGGGGCTCCAAAATCACTGCAGATGGTGACTGCAGCCATGAAATTGAAAGACACATTTTTCTTGGAAAAAAAGTTATGACCAACCTAGAACAGCATATTAAAAGGCAGAGATATTACTTTGCTAACAAAGGTCCATTTAGTCAAAGCTATAGTCTTTCCAGTAGTCATGGATGGATGTGAGAGTTGGACTATAAAGAAAGCTGAGCACCAAAGAATTGATGCTTTTGAACTATGGTGTTGGAGAAGACTCTTGAGAGTACCTTGGACAGCAAGAGATCTAACCAGTCCATCCTAAAGGAAATCAGTCCTGAATATTCATTGGAAGGACAGATGCTGAAGCTGAAACTCTGATACTTTGGCCACCTGATGTGAAGAACTGACTCATTTTGAAAAGACCTGATTCTAGAAAAGGTTGAAGGTTGGAGGAGAAGGGAACAACAGAGGATGAGATGGTTGGATGGCATCACTGACTCAATTGACATGAGTCTGAATAAACTCTGGGAGTTGGTAAAATGGACAGGGAGGCCTGGCATGTTGCAGTCCACGGGCTGGCAAAGAGTCAGACATGACTGAGTGACTGAAGTCACCTGAAAGAAAACCAGATTACTCAAGTTAGGAAATTTAGCACTTTTTTATTTATGGTGGTGTGGGCTTCCCTGGTGGTTCAGAAGGTAAAGAATCTGCCCCCAGTGTGGGAGACCCAGATTCAATCCCTGGGTCAGGAAGACCCCCTGGCAAGGGAATGACAACACACTGCAGTATTCTTGCCTGAAGAGATGCCTGGCAGGCTACAGTCTGTGGGGTTGCAAAGAGTCATACAAGACTGAGTGACTAACACTTTTTTTTTTTTCCTTTGTGTATGTGGAGATGCAAGAGTCTGGGCTCACTGAAATCATTCCTTTGATATGCATCTCAGCCATCTGGGGCCACTATCCTGAGTTTTCAGCAGGGCTCACCATAAGGAATGACTATAGGAAGTGAATGCAATCCAATGGATGCTAGATAGCTGTATTCTTCTCCTTCTTGAGTTCCCATAGGACTCACTGCTCGCATTGGAGAGCTGCAATTGCTGATGACTGTGATGTCTTTGTTTATTGATATTTCAGGAAATACTCCATTTCTCAATAGCATCTCTTACAAATATCTTCAACAAATCTGAGGAATAACTTTCATTGGCTTATTGAAATCCTGGTTTTCTCTCTTAAGTATCTTGTAGCTAGTCTTTCAAGCTCCCCAGGTAGGTTTTGATCACTGACCAGACTTAGATTTCATACATCAGTGGAACAAGAGGACAAATAGAAGGTATTCAATAATCTATTTCTGGCTAACACTGACATCTTGTCTTCAATATAGATTAATTTAAAGCATCTTTTCCTAACTTGTTACAACTACACAATAGGCCGATGCAGATACATATCAGATTCTCCTTAGTATTAGAGTACCTAATATCTCATGCAATTACTGCACACAACTATTAGTCCAAGGCCTCTGGTTATGCTTTCTTTTGCCCAGGGTCTTCTTATGGTTTGTAACCCATCATCGTCATACTTAATGTACTATGGCAATGAGTAAGTAGAATATCTTCAATAAAAACTTCATTTGGACAGGGCAGATGGAGAAAGAATATACAGGACTCAGCTTTCCAAACCACACACAATGTTCTTTTTGTATATATAACATGGGTTTTCTGTTCTGCAGTGAATAGTGTTCTGTGTCAATCTTCCTGTTCCTGATTCTGTTTCTTTAGAAGATTTCATATTTCTATTTTTGTATTACATCATATTTGAAAAGGAGATTTTGTAAAATTCTTTCTGATGATTACTACAGCTTAGCATTCCCTTTCCATTGGTGGAGATTTGAATCACAGTGCCTAGGGACTGCTTTTGGAGTTAAACAAGCATAGGACTTTGTTTCCCAAACTCAGGAATTTATCAGGCATAACTTTTGGAAGAAAAGTTATGACCAACCTAGACAGCATATTAAAAAGCAGAGACATTACTTTGCCGACAAAGGTCCATCTAGTCAAAGCTATGGTCTTTCCAGTAGTCATGTATGGATGTGAGAGTCGGAGTACAAAGAAAGCTGAGAGTCGGAGTACAAAGAAAGCTGAGAGCCAAAGAATTGATGCTTTTGAACTGTGGTGTTGGAGAAGACTCTTGAGAATCCCTTTGACAGCAAGAGATCCAACCAGTCTATCCTAAAGGAAATCAACCCTGAATATTCACTGCAGGACTGATACTGAAGCTGAAACTGCAATACTTTGGCCACTTGATGTGAAGAATTGACTCATTTGAAAATACCCTGATGCTGGGAAAGATTGAAGGCAGGAGGAGAAGGGGATGACAGAGGATGAGGTGGCTGGATAACATCACTAACTCAATGGACATGAGTTTGAGTGAACTCCAGGAGTTGGCAATAGACAGGGAGGCCTGGCGTGCTGCCGTCCATGGGGTCACAAAGAGTTGGCCATGACTGAGCTACTGAACTGAACTGAGGACTTTATTTCCCACACTCAGGAATTTATCAGGCAATACAACTAATTCCATTTAATCCTTCCTTGGCTTCCCGTCAATTTGTGTTCAATGCACTTTGTGGGATAATTACCAAAGCCAAGAGTCAAGAGCTTTTAATCTGTAACCCAGCATAGGTGTTTGTCTTTTGGCAACAGCCCTTCAAAATGTTTTGCTCATATCTCTTGTTTTTAGCATAATTGTTTCTTTTTTGTTCTTGACCCTTAAAGTAATAAGATTAACCTATCCAGGTCAGAGTGAACCCCAGTGAGCTCTTTTTAATTTAAGTGGGACTTAATTTTTACCATTCGTAGGCAGTTTGTTTAAATCAGAAGGTCCTATATGTGTTGATGGCCCAGACTTAGCTCCCTTTTGAAAGCTATTTTACCTGTCTTGTTTCTAGCTTTCTTCCTTTAGTGTAGAACTTGGGATGTGGATTTTTGAGCACTGAAATGTACATGAATCAGGTATTTTGGAACGACCAACAGTGGTGGGGGAGGAGTCTTCTCTAACTCTAGCTGTTTTGTGTTCCTTCAATGCTCTGCTGAGGTCAGATTGTCTCTTATCTGTAGGAATTTATTAAGGTCATACATAATAATTAGTTAATGGATTTAAATATTTTCATTTTCATATCAAGTCTCCTAAAGTTCTAACCTAAATAAATACCTGGCCCAAGTCACAGTATCCAATAATTTGTCATGTGAGAAAGGTTGCCTCCTTTTGATCTGAGGCATAGCATCTTCTGGCTTGGCTTCTGTAATTTCACATTTTAGGATATTTTATTTTCAAAACCCTACTTCTTCAATTTTCCTGTTACCATATACCATTGTTTCTGTTTGATCAGTTTTAAGAAATCTGAGACTGAGATTTATCATGCAGTTAATGTTTAATTGACAACTTTTCCTTTTATTCCTGGTTGGCACATAAAATGCTGTCGTGTTATTCCTTGAAAGTTATGACATTTAAACATGATAGTATTTTAGTAGCCAAAACTCTTTTGTCAGTGACCAAAAAAAACAACCAATCTTAGCTTGATAAGAAAATGTATTTCCCTCACACTAAGCAGCAAGTGGGAAGCATTTCTTTCCAAAGACTTGAAATATATCACTGGGACTCTTTCAAGTTTCACTCAGCACTGTTTTATTCTGGGTTAGTTTCATTGCCAATCAAGATTTCTTATGATAAAGTTGTGTTAAAGATAGCCATCACTTGTTATCTTTATAATTTAACCTAAAATAGATAAATCTCCTTGAATTGCCTTTGGCCATGGACACTAGATTCCTCCACCATGTACAATTAAGTGAAATATTCTGGATGATCAGGCTTGAATATGGTGCTCACCTAAGGTTCTGGGTGATGGGATAAACCTCATTCAAATCCTTGGACTAGAGTTCCCTGGTGGTCCAGTGGTTAAGAACCTGCCTACCAAAGTAGGAGACAGATTCAATCCTTGGTCCATTAAGATCCCATATGCTGTGGGGCAACTAAGCCCATGCACCGCCACTACTGAGCTTATGTACCCTAGAGCCTAAGCTCAGCAACAAGAGAAGCCACCTCAATAAAAAACCCCATGAACTGCTACTAGAAAGGAGCTCTCCCCTTGCTACAACTAGAGGAAATGCACACGCAGCAACAAAGACCCAGGGCAGCCATAAATAAATACTATTTAGAAAAGAAGCCTTGGAGTGAAATCAGGAGAGGTCCAGCACAGGTAGATACAAAGGGCAGAAGACTGTCTACCATAAACTACAATAAATTTTTCTCCAAAATAAAAAGAAATTTACATTATTAAACAAATTGTCAGGATTAAAAAAGAAAAACAACAAACTTTAGTTTATGAAAGCAATGAGGACAATGATTATATTACATCTTGTAATCATTGAAAAACAAAATGAAATTACCAGATTCAATCAATAGAAGTATGTTTGGTTAAGAAAATATGGCTATATAAATGTAAGTTTAATTAAGACAGTAGCAACTGAATTAACAATTCAAAGTTTCTTTCACAAAATTATATTCCTTCATGGATTAAAGCTGATTACATTTTAAAAATATACCTACCCAGTTCCTTCTTCTATAGCATTCACTCTAATCTCAGGATATTCTGTGACAAAGACTTTTAATGTTGATTTTATAATATCAGCATGGATTTTTCTCTTTTATATTACTTACTACATGCCTTAGCCAACTCGGGTTAACTGACCAGTTTTATTAAAAATAGATTAACATACACAAATTTCAATTTAAAAAGCTTAAAGTAAGATAAATATACTCTAAAGCATAAAGTAGTTAATTCTGCAACACAGGAAAATTTTTGACAAAACACAGCATACTATTAAAGCATTTTCAATAGTGTAAAAATACAAATTAGGAAATTGCTTTTGAAGTGTCTTATAATGATTGAATTAGTTCAGGAAGAGCACTCTGCTATTAGCTGCAGTGGTTTTTGACCTCAATAGTCTATTCTTGTAAGATAATGTTACACATGCATTTAAGGCTTAGGTTTTCACAGATATATAAACTTATGACATTGGTTTTCAACTCCATTGCACATTTGAACTTCTTGGGCTATAAGCCAACAGAGGGAGAGCCTCTACAATTGGTCTGGGATATTTAAAGCTCCTCTGGTAATTTTAATATTCAGATAGAATTAGGTACACTGGTTTTGGTAAACATGCCTAGGAAACCTATGTTTACTAGTGACAGTAATATCATTTTTAGACTAGAGGGGGTAGAATCTCTTAATCAGTAAAAGATGTGCTCGTGATATGTGTGCAACCTTATTTTATACTTCTTTCATTAAGACATACAAGAAAGTTTTGTGGTGATACAATGAGAATCATTGTACAATATTCAGGATAAAATTACTTTTATTTGGAAATATACCACTTTCTTGCCAAAGAGATAGTACCCTGAATTCAAAGTTATATAGTTTTCAATAAATCAGTTACTTCTATAAATGGTATTTGCTGAGCGTTAGGTAGGAGTGATCGCAAACACTAATCTAAAAAAATGTAGCATTGAGCATTTCTTATAAAAACAAAAAAACCTGTTGTTGTGAATCTGGAATCATAATTAATAGTATACATAGCACTATTCTCCAAAAACTTAAACATTTTTTCCTTGTGCTTTTCCTAAAAAACAAAACAAATGTTTGCTGTGTTTGAATCTAAAATGTACTGCTTTGTTTTGTGTGTCACTGAGCAAAGAGTTCCAATACGTTCATTACTTTGAAAAGACTAAAAAAAAGCAAGATTAATAAAGTAAACATAAAGAAGAACACAAATATTATCTGGAATGAAAAAGGAGATATAATCATATAGATGCTAAATATATCAAACGAATAAGCAATGTGAGCGGTTTCTAATAAATGTGGCAATGTAATAAATTGGAGGAACTCTTGGTTAAATGGAAATGACCAGATATATTAAAAATAAATTATAAATTTAAATAATCTGAAACCAGTGAAGGAATTGAATTCCTAATCAGAAATGTTTTCCAAACAAACACCAAATAGCAATAAGACAAAAGCAAAAAAATCACCATTCCCAGTATATTTTAAAAATAAATCAAGACAAGGTGTTCATACCACTGCGATAACATAGCTATATATAATGATGAAGGTATATTTATACCAAGAATATTAATATATTCTAGATTTTATTATTTACATAGGTTATTCTTTACATTAATAAACTAAAAGCTAATACAATTACAGTAATAAGTACAACCACAAAGCATCAAATAAGGCCAAATATTCATATATTCTAAAGTCTCTCATATTACTATGTGTATAGGTGAACATCCAAAAACTGCAAAATAGCCCCCAAAATGCATACTGAGAAATATAGCTAATACCACTTCTCTTTAACATTGTGTTGGAGTTTTGAGTCAGAACAATAAGACAAATGATAAAAACAAAAACCATCAAGGTTGAAATAAAAAGGAAATCTTGTAAGTAATATAATTGTCTACATAAAAATCTCCAAAATAATCTACATAAGTGAGTTGATTTATCTAAGAATATATCAAAATTGCCAAGTAAAATGTCAAAATTTAGACAACTATACTTATATGCATCAACAAAAATTTAATTCAGGAAAAGATGTTGTTACTAGAGAATAAAAACAACCATGGTAAGTCTAATACAAATATGGTAGACACTATGGAGAAAATTATAAAACTCTACAGTAAGATATCAAAAGAAATTTACATTAATTAAAAAAGATATCTCACATTTATGATTAAAATATCAGTATCATATATGTCGATTCTTCCCAACGTTAGCCCGAGGCTCATGCCATAGTAAATAAAATCTGTGTGTGTGTGTGTGTGTACTTGCATTCATGGTCATAAGTCATTCAATAGCTTGTAAACGGTGGAAAATTCTGAAAGACATGGGAATACCAGACCACCTGACCTGCCTCTTGAGAAATCTGTACACAGGTCAGGAAGCAACAGATAGAACTGGACATGGAACAACAGACTGGTTCCAAATAGAAAAAGGAGTATGTCAAGGCTGTATATTGTCACCCTGCTTATTTACCTTATATGCAGAGTACATGATAAGAAATGCTGGGCTGGAAGAAGCACAAGGTAGAATCAAGATTGCTGAGAGAAATATCTATAACCTCAGATATGCAGATGATACCACCCTTATAGCAGAAAGTGAAGAGGAACTAAAAACCTTCTTGATGAAAGTGAAAGAGGAGAGCAAAAAAGTTGGCTTAAAGCTCAACATTCAGAAAACGAAGATCATGGCATCTGGTCCCATCACTTCATGGGAAATAGACGGGGAAACAGTGGAAACAGTGTCAGACTTCATTTTGGGGGGCTCCAAAATCACTGCAGATGGTGAATGCAGCCATGAAATTAAAAGACGCTTACTCCTTGGAAGAAAAGTTATGACCAACCTAGACAGCATATTAAAAAGCAGAGACATAACTTTGCCAACAAAGATCCGTCTAGTCAAGGCTATGGTTTTTCCTGTGGTCATGTATGGATGTGAGAGTTGGACTGTGAAGAAAACTGAGTGCCAAAGAATTGATGCTTTTGAACTGTGGTGTTGGAGAAGACTCTTGAGAGTCCCTTGGACTTCAAGGAGATCCAACCAGTCCATTCTAAAGGAGATCAGCCCTGGGATTTCTTTGGAGGGAATGGTGCTGAAGCTGACACTCCAGTACTTTGGCCACCTCATGCGAAGAGTTGACTAATTGGAAAAGAAACTGATGCTGGGAGGGATTGAGGGCAGGAGGAGAAGGGGATGACAGAGGATGAGATGTCTGGATGGCATCACTGACTCGATGGACGTGAATCTGAGTGAACTCCGGAAGTTAGTGATGGACAGGGAGGCCTGGTGTGCTATGATTCATGGGGTCGCAGAGTTGGACAAGACTGAGTGACTGAACTAAACTGAATGGAAAAAAAGATGATGGAGTAATATGTTACAGTATCACGAAAAAAGTTTAAGGCCACAGGAGACTGTATTAGAGATTGAAGCATTAAGCAATGGAACAATAGAGATTCTTTTAAAAAATCACATGCATATGTAGAAATTTAGTACATAAGAGAGGCAGCATTAAACATTACTGGGGATGATGAACTATTGAATAAAGTTTTCTGGAACAACTGTTTATCTTTATGGAACAAAAATAGATCCTTATCTGACAGTCTTATATAAAAATCAATTTCAGGGAGATAAGAAAGTAAAAAAATAAAAACTTGAATTTCTTAGCAGAGTGCATAATAGTGTCATATCCTCAGAGGATAGAAGAGTTTCCTAAACAAGAGAAAATTTGTGCAGTCCATAAAGGAGTGGGTAAAAATTTCAACCCCATTGAAATTAAGAACTGCAATGGATCAAAAGACATTGTAACAAGGGCTTAAAATGAGCTATAAAGTGAGATATTATATTGGCCACATGAAATCAAGATATGATTGATACTGAGATACATTAAATCCCAATAAAAGAAGAAAAAATAACAATCATTAAAAAAAAAATTCATCTACTGAAATAGTGACTCCAGCCTAAAATGGTAAGACATTCAGACAAGAGGAGGTACAGATCTCTGATAAAATTAGGAAAATAAGTACAACAATTATTTGTAAATATGGAAAAGCAAATTAAATCCACAATGAGATATTTCACAACCACCATACTGGCAAAATTACTTAAACATCAGACAATGCCAAGTGTTTAGAAGAATTAGTACAAGAACTCACATTACCTGTTTTTGGACCTAGAAATTGGTGTATTTTCAATTTAGGAAACTAGTATTATCTGATAAATTTAAAGATTTAGAAACTATGGCTGAGCATTTATATATATATATTTTTTTTTCTGGATATACCTTCTATGTCCGTGGATTTTGCAATTGAATGCACATCAGATTCACCCAGAGAGATTGTTTAAAGACTGGGCTTTACTGCCTGCAGAGTTTCTGAGTCAGCAGGTCTAGGGTGGAGATGGAGAAGTTTGCGTATTTACCTAGTTCCCCAGGGCTTCCCTGTGGTACAGCTGGTAAGGAATCCATCTGTAATGTGGGATACCTGGGTTCTATCCCTGGATTGGGAAGATCCCCTGGAGAAAGGAAAGGCTATCCACTCCAGTATTCTGGGATGGAGAATCCCATGGAAAGAAGAGCCTGGTGGACTACAGTCCCTGGGGTTGCAGAGAGTCTGACACGACTGAGTGACTTCAATTTCACTTTTCCAGGTGGCTAGTGGTAAAGAATCTGCCTGCAAGTGCAGGAGATGCCAGAGACTTGGGTCCTATCCCTGGGTGGGGAAGAGCTACTGGAGAAGAAAATGGCAACCCACTCCAGCATTCTTGCCTGGAAAATCCGATGGACAGAGGAGACTGGCAGGCTACTGTCCATGGGATAGCAAAGAGTCAGGACACGACTGAGTGGGCGTACACATATACATACACATACACACACAGGGATTTAAGAGTATGTCTTAAGATGGATAGTAGGAAAGTGGTTACTTCCTAGTTTTGTTTTCTTTTTTTTGGTAATTCTTTTAAACTCACTTATATATTATAAACTCTTTACTATAATAAGCAGTTTATAATGAGAAAAACACTCCCCATTACTAACGTTAATTCAAGCTAATCTCTACTTTTATTGTCCTTCAGAGCCGCTTTTTTAAGAGTAATATTTCTTGAAGCAATTATAGAAAGAGAGGGTTCTTTCTTGGCTCATAAACCTTTGGAGAGGCCAATTTTTCTCTCTTTTTGAGTCTATATTTCTTTATGGAATGATCACAAGTTCTTACTACTCCTATCAAGGAGGTTCCTCTGTGATCTGTCTTAAAACTACCCTTCCGAATAAATACAGGTATCCTCCACTTTTCATAACGTCTCTTTGCCACTCCATTTTTACCAAAGAACTATGTCAGTAACTGTTTTTGATAACTTAAAGAAATCTGAAGAGGACTTTTGGTTTAAAAAAAAAATGTGCCAGAGTTCATTTGGCTTCGAGCATTGGAGAGCAAGCATGTATCCAGAGAAATGAGAGTGGTACTGACAAGTTCCTTCCCCTGGAACTACATTCAGAGTCTCAGCATCAAGCTTCTATAGCCTTGCTCTACATATGTGAGCTATGTGCTTTAAATTTGATGCATTATTGTATCCATTAGCAAGATATGTACTGAGATAATTGATTCTTTCCTTGACACAATTTGGGCCTATGAAAAGCTTCAAAGGAATGCTCTACTTTCGGTTAGTGGGGAAAACCTGTACTTCTAGTAGCCTGTTAGCTTAGTAATCAATATTATAGAAATCCAAAGCATTAGTATTTTGAACTGGGATTCAAAATTATCTAGTTCTTAATATGGCTTATATTTCTTAATATACACATATTAGTATATTCATATACTTAATATATCTGTGTGTATATATATATTCAGTTCAGTTCACTTCAGTCGTTCAGTGATGTACGACTCTGCGACCCCATGGACTGCACCACGTCAGGCCTCCCTGTCCATCACCAACTCCCAGAGTTATTCAGACTCATATCCATTGAGTCGGTGATAGCATCCAACCATTTCATCCTCTGTCATCCCTTCTCCTCTGTCCGCCTTCAACCTATCCCGGCATCATGGTTTTTTCAAATGAGCCAATTCTTCCCATCAGGTGGCCAAAGCATTGCAGTTTCACATCAGTCCTTCATTGAATATTCAGGACTGATTTACTTTAGGATCGACTGGTTGGATCTCCTTGCAGTCCAAGGGACTGTCAAGAGTCTTCTCTATGACTACAGTTCAAAAGCATCAATTCTTCAGTGCTCACTTTTCTTTATAGTCCAACTCTCACACCCATACATGACCACTAGAAAAACCATAGCCTTGTCTAGGTTGACCTATCTTGGCAAAGTAATGTCTCTGCTTTTTAATATGTTCTCTAGGTTGGTCATGATTTTTCTGCCTGGGAGTAAGCATCTTTTAATTTCATGGCTGCAGGCACCATCTGCAGTGATTTTGGAGCCCAAAAAAGTGAAGTCTGCCAGTGTTTCCACTGTTTCGTCATTTATTTGCCCTGAAGTGATGGGATCAGATGCTAGGATCTTAGTTTTCTGAAAGTTGAGCTTTAAACCAACTTTTCCACTCTCCTCTTTCACTTTCATCAAGAGGCTCTCTAGTTCTTCTTCACATTCTGCCATAGCATGATATCATCTGCATATCTGAGGTTATTGATATTTCTCCCAGCAATCTTGATTCCAGCTTATATTCATCCAGCACAGTGTTTCTCATGATGTACACTTCATATCAGTTAAATAAGCGGGGTGACAATACACAGCCTTGACGTACTCCTTTCCCTATTTGGAAACAGTCTGTTGTTCCATGTTCAGTTCTAATTGGTCCTTCCTGACCTGCATACAGATTTCTCAAGAGGCAGGTCAGGTGGTCTGGTATTCCCATCTCTTTAACATTTTCAAAAGTTTGTCGTGATCCACGCAGTCAAAGGCTTTATTGTAGTCAATAAGGCAAAACTAGATGTTTTTCTGGAACTCTCTTGCTTTTTCCATGATCCAGCGGATGTTGGCAATTTGATCCCTGGTTCCTCTGCCTTTTCTAAAACCAGCTTGAACATCTGAAAGTTCATGGTTCATGTATTGTTGAAGCCTGGCTTGGAGAATTTTGAGCATTACTTTGCCAGTGTGTGAGATGTGTACAATTGTGCGGTAGTTTGAGCATTCTTTGGCATTGCCTTTCTTTGGGATTGGAGTGAAAACTGACCTTTTCAGGTCCTGTGGCCACTGCTGAGTTTTCCACATTTGCTGGCATATTGAGTGCAGCACTTTCACAGCATCATCTTTTAGGATTTGAAATAGCTCCACTGGAATTCCATCACCTCCACTAGCTTTGTTCGTAGGGATGCTTTCTAAGGCCCACTTGACTTCACATTCCAGGATGTCTGGCTCTAGGTGAGTGATCACACCATCGTGATTATCTGGGTCGTGAAGATCTTTTTGTACAGTTCTTCTGTGTATTCTTGCCACATCTTAATATCTTCTGCTTTTGTTAGGTCCATACCAGTTCTGTCCTTTATTGAGCCCATCTTTGCATGAAATGTTCCCTTGGTATCTCTAATTTTCTTTTAGAGATCTCTAGTCTTTCCCATTCTGTTGTTTTCTTCTATTTCTTTGCATTGATTGCTAAGGAGGGCTTTCTTATCTCTCCTTACTATTCTTTGGAACTCTGCATTCAGATGCTTATATCTTTCCTTTTCTCCTTTGCTTTTTGCTTCTCTTATTTTCACAGCTATTTGTAAGGCCTCCTCAGACAGCTGTTTTGCTTTTTTGCATTTCTTTTCCATGGGGATGGTCTTGATCCCTGTCTCCTGTACAATGCCATGAACCTCCAGCCATAGTTCATCAGGCACTCTGTCTATCAGATCTAGTCCCTTAAATCTATATCTCACTTCCACTGTATAATCATAAGGGATTTGATTTAGGTCATACCTGAATGGTCTAGTGATTTTCCTACTTTCTTCAATTTAAGTCTGAATTTGGCAATAAGGTGTTTATGATCTGAGACACAGTCAGCTCCTGGTCTTGTTTTTGCTGACTGTATAGAGCTTCTCCATCTTTGGCTGCAAAGAATATAATCAATCTGATTTCGGTTTGACCATCTGGTGATGTCCAAGTGTAGAGTCTTCTCTTGTGTTGTTAGAAGAGGGTGTTCGCTATGACCAATGCATTCGTTTGGCAGAACTCTGTCAGCCTTTGCCCTGCTTTATTTTGTATTCTGAGGCCAAATTTGCCAGTTCCACCAGGTGTTTCTTGACTTCCTACTTTTGCATTCCAGTCCCCTATAATGAAAATGACATCTTTTGGGGGTGTTAGTCCTAGAAGGTCTTGTAGGTCTTCATAGAACCGTTCAACTTCAGCTCTTCAGCATTACTGGTAGGGATACAGACTTGGATTACCATGATATTGAATGGTTTGCCTTGGAAACAAATAGAGATCATTCTGTTGTTTTTGAGATTGCATCCAAGTACTGCATTTCAGACTCTTTTGTTGACTATGATGGCTACTCCATTTCTTCTAAGGTTTTTTTTTTTTTTTCCCCACATTAGTAGATATAATGGTCATCTGAGTTAAATTCACCCATTCCAGTCCATTTTAGTTCACTCTTTCCTGAAATGGTGACGTTCACTCTTGCCATCTCCTATTTGACCACTTCCAATTTGCCTTGATTCGTGGGCATAATATTCCAGGTTCCTATGCAATATTTCTCTTTATAGAATTGAATTTGCTTCTTTCACCAGTCACATCCACAACTGGGTGTTGGTTTTTTTTGGCTCCATCTCTTCATTCTTTCTGGAATTAGTTCTCCACTGATCTCCAGTAGCATATGGGCACCTACTGACCTGGGGTGTTCATCTTTCAGTGTCCTATCTTTTTGCCTTTTCATCCTGCTCATGGGGTTCTTAAGGCAAGAATACTGAAGTGGTTTGCCATTCCTTTCTCCAGTGGACTGAATTTGTCACAACTCTCCACCATGACTGATCTGTCTTGGATGACCCTACATGGCATGGCTCAAAGTTTCATTGAGTTAGACAAGACTGTGGTCCATGTACTCAGATGGTTTGTTTTCTGTGATTGTGTCTGCCCTCTGATGGAGAAGGGTAAGAGGCTTATAGAAGCTTCCTGATGGGAGAGACTGACTGAGGGGAAACTGGGTCCTGTTCTGATGAGAGGGGCCATGCTCAGTAAATCTTTAATTCAATTTTCTGTTAATGGGTGGAGCTATCTTCCCTCCCTGCTATTTACCTGGGGCCAAGCTGTCGTGGAGGTAATGAAGATAATGGCGACCTTCTTCAAAAGATCCCATGCATGTACTGGTACACTCACTGCTCCCAACCTGGCAGCAGGCTACCTCTGACCTATGCCTCCTGGACACTTCAGGGCAAGTCTGTGTCGGTCTTTTGTGGGGTCACTGCTCCTTTCTCCTGGGTCTTATTGCACATTAGGTTCTGTTTGTGCCTTCCAAGAGTCTATTTTCTAGTCCTGTGTAAGTTCTGGAAGCTCTATGGTGGGTTTAATGACAATCTCCTCCAAGATGGCTTATGCCATACCCAAGTATATATAAATGTATACACTTAATATATACATATACTTCTTCATATGATTTTCTCTTGCAATGACTCTAAAAGATGTTAATGAACCAGACTGAATCTCACATTGAATCATATCATTGTATAAAATTCAATAATTAATGAACCATTAAAAATGTGCATAGTTTGAAAAACAAAACTAAAAGTACACTACATGGGAGAAACGTTTTCTTAACATAATTCACAGCCTTCTAAACTGCAAATACTACTTCTAGATTTAACTGTTGGAAGCACATAAAATGAATCTAAACTCAAAATTATGTGAATGACTTTCAAGTGTTTAAGGTAGTTTTCATTTTTCTGTTAAATATTCTCCTCTTTAATCTAGATATCTTTAGCTCTTTCCTTGTGCTAATAATTCTGCTTTGTGTATTTTCAACTCTATCTGTACATTCTCAGGTTATGATAACACCCAGACCCAAATGGCACCTATCATTGTTAAGAAATTACATTTTATTAGTAGCTCCTATACTCATTTTAATTCATTTTAGCATAAATATAACATTGTTAATGTATGTTGAAGTTGTATCCAACTAGTGTCCTTACTCTTTTGATGAAGGCTTCCATTAATCCACATTGTTTAGTATATCACTATTCTAAGTCATTATCCAAGACACAAAAAATTTGAATTAGGATCAAGAACAAAAACCTTAAACTCTTTCTTTTCTGTTAGCATTGACCTCTTAATCAACATTTCCTGGTAAGTTTATTGAAGCAGTGAGGAAATGGCAACCCACTCCAATATTCTTGCCTGGAAAATCCCATGGACAACATGATCAATATAACAGTTGACATTGTTGTATGTTATATATGAAAGTTGTTAAGAAAGTAAACCCTGAAAGTTCTCATCACAAGAAAAATAATGTTTATTCTTTCATTTTGTATCCATGATGATAGCTGTGCATTCTATGATGTATGTTAGTCAAGTCCTTTGCTGTATACCTTAAGCTCATACAGTGCTCTATATCAATTATATCTCAGTAAACCCGGAAAAGAAAAAAAAATTAACTATAGAAATACTCATAAAATAAAACAGTTACACACTGATATATTTTTCAATAAAACTGACTTGTTAGCTTTTGCATGATATGTAACCTGATACCATATTTCATGCCCTTTTATTATTAGAAGCTTGTTTTTTCATAAAGCATGTCAAACCTTTGAATTAAATTGTTTGAATAGGTAAAACTTGCTTTCTTTTTATTCTTTTATGTTTTTAAAGTTGCATTCATGGAAAATTAATCTCTGAACTTTCACATTCACTCTGATAAATATTTCAAGTTATCAGTTACAAGGATTTGGTTGTTTTGTATGGTTATTTGATGTGTCTTTCTCATACAAATACTCAGAAAACACACTACAATTTGAAGTCCTTTAGACTTCATTCAGTTGAGTTTGCTTTTTATGGTACCCAAGATCTTTTTCTTTTCTTCTTCTCCTTTTTTTTTTTTTTTTTTAGCTTTTAGGCATTCTAAGTGAGAAAACAATTTGGAAAATGAACCAATGAACCATTGCAATTTAGAGAGTATCAGAAGTCTGTGACAGTGACACTAGGAGAGGTACAAAGTTCCCACATTAATCTCAGTGGACTAATTATGGTCACTTAAGTGTCAGTGTTGATAACTTTTTTCACTGCAATGGAAAGGGCTAACTACTGTGCTTTTCTAGGCCAGCTGAACACCCACCATGGCAGGAGGTTGCATTCATTTGAAATAATGTGTTATATGGAGAGCCTTTATGAACTAGTGTGTAGAAATTGAGTATTATTTTGATTAATTGGTTAATTGAAGTGCTGCTACTACTGTCCTTAAAATTAGAATGAAAGTAATGGTTATAGTGTTGTCAGCTAAAAAGTGTCTGGACTCCAGCCGTGAAGTTTATAGGATTTTGTATTTTTTCTATAAAATATCATCCACCAGCAGGGGAGACAGTTTACCTTAATAAGGTAATAAATATTTTGGAAAGAAACAGCCCTATATCTTATAATACTATCTTATATTAAAGCCTCAAAGAAGGTTCAAATAAAGCATTGAGCAAAGGATAAATCCCCACTCCCTTTAAAATAATATTTACAAATATCATGTTTTAAATAGTGCTCATCACCATCTTCTCTGTTGGCTGATACTAGGCTATGGAGTACAATAATAATAACAAAATTAAAGTGCTACCAATAATTAGGACAAAACAACTGCACTACATTATTCTGTTGAACATTTCTTTTTCCATGCAAACACTATAAGGATCATTATTAGTTGGTTTATATGTTGTAATATGTGCTGTAGTTAAAACATGTTTTGCTTATAAAGCATACGTGTTGTACTGGTTATACATGCATGTGTATAACTACACATGTATTATATATTATAATTAAAAGATAACAGAATGTTGATAAAGTCAATTTGTTGACATGTTGTAATTTTTATCCAGATTGAAAAATAAAAATAAAAATTTATCTCACAAAACATATTTCATTTTTACTTCATGTACATGCTTCATCTAGCAAAACACTGGCTATATATTTACACTAATATATAACAAAGACAATGTATAAATCATACTTGGAAATGTACATTCTGCATGCACATCTGTTGTTATACTTTTGCAAAAATATTATCCCTTTTTTCAAAGCATACTCAATAAAGTATTTATTTTTAATATTCTGTTAAACAGAACACCTTATTCCCAATTATTATTTTTAAAAACAATTTTAATTAAATAAAAGAGGAATCTGGGACCACAAAACAATCTTTGCTTGTTACTCTAAATTACTGCCTCAGAATTTTCTAATTTAAAAATAGATTAGAAAATCTGAATTCAATAGATTGCCTTTTGAGTGATTCATCATTCATGAGTATAATGAAACAAATGTCTGTAATTATAATCAGTTAGGCCATTAAAATCCTAAATTTTGATATCAAAAGAACAACACTTTAAGGAGAGTTTTTAATTTGTTCAAAACATGAAAGTGTCTTTTTGACTACCAGGCATGGTGAGGCTGAGTGAGTTTTGCTTTTGTCTTTTTTTTTTTTTCCAAATTTCAGTACAGAGAGTAGAGAGGAGGTTGAAAGCTTTAGCACTGCACTCAGCAGCTAATACAGTTACCATCAAATCAATCAATCATAACTATAAATGAAATTCAATAAATATATTCAAAATAATACAGTAAATCTAAAAAATTGTATGGGTACATAATCATATATAATATGCATTGTTTATTGACATATGTAACAATATTCTAAAGTTATGCAATAGAATTATCAACACAAAATTCAGGACTGGGGAGAAAGAGAGTTATGAGAAAGGTGTAAATAAGGTGTTTCACCAGTTTTAGCAATGAGACTTAAATGAGGTTATGAGTGAAACATATAATCACTATCTTGCTATATTTTACAACATATATTTTTAATGTATTGAATATTTTACATTTAAAAAGGTAATTATAACATAACTTAATATGTGGGCTTAATAGAATGGATACTGCCTCTATTATTGTATTTTCAGTCTCAAAATATCAAAGGCTAAAAACAATTAAATTTTATCTCTCATACATGTGTCTGCTTATTTTGGACTGTTTTTCTCAAGGTGGTTGGTAGAATCACAGAGGAGCAAGTCATAGCAAGCAAGCACAATTTAATTCTTTTTGAATTTTATACTTACACATTCCTATGGCTAAAGAAAATCTCTATGATGAGCTGAAAGTCAATATGACTTCTGTGCACTTTGCCTATTGTAGGTCTAGGCACTGCGAAGCCATTGGACACAGGACATAGATGTACAATTCCCTTAAAGGAAGAGAGTGAAAAGTCAGGAACAATAATTAATCCATTCTATTATGAAAGAAAAGCCTACTGATCTTGAATAGAAAGTAACTGTTATTAAGAAAATCCCAGAAGTTATCAGGAAAGCACAAAATGGGTGATTGTATTAAGAGGAGAGTTCTGAAATAAGATTTTAGGGGTTTCCAGTAGTACTCTAACTAATAGAAAGAGTTGTTGAAATAATAAACATAGAATCTATAATTTTAGAACTATAAATTCTATATGGATTAAATTGTCATTCAAAATACAGAAACTTTATTAATTTTTGCTTTTATTTATTTTTTTCAGATTTTATTTATTTTTTTAACTTTACAGTATTGTATTGGCTTTGCCATACATCAACATGAATCTGCCACAGGTGTACACGTGTTCCCAATCCTGAACCCTACTTCCTCCTCCCTCCCCATACCATCCCTCTGGGTCACCCCAGTGCACCAGCCCCAAGCATCCAGTATCATGCATCGAATCTGGACTGGTGATTCGTTTTTATATGCTATTATACATGTTTCAATGCCATTCTCCCAAATCATCCCACCCTCTCCCTCTCCCACAGAGTCCAAAAGACTCTTCTATGCATCTGTGTCTCTTTTGCTGTCTCGCATACAGAGTTATCATCACCATCTTTCTAAATTCCGTATATATGCGTTAGAATACTGTATTGGTGTTTTTCTTTCTGGCTTACTTCACTCTGTATAATCGGCTCCAGTTTCATCCACCTCATTAGAACTGATTCAAATGTATTCTTTTTAATGGCTGAGTAATACTCCATTGTGTATATGTACCAAAGCATAATGTACAATACTATCTTGCCTGCATTTAATGTAAAATAATTCAGACAGTTTGAAAGCAAAAGGTGTAAAGTAGATGTGTGAGGCAACTTAAATCAAGAGAAATCATTGTTAGTGATGTCAATAGCTATTTAAAGTGATAGAGTATCACAAAGGATAAAGAACAATATATCTTTGTGAAAAAAAATATAATAAATTACTTAATTTCACAATTAATCCCTTGTGAAAAGATTAATAAGACATAAATAACATATTTTCACATAATATATAATTTATCTATATGCTATATGATAACCACTATCAGAAAAGCAGGAAGACATTTTAAAAATCCAAAATTTTAATTTCTGTATTCAAAAAGAATTTTTTCAGAATGTGTAATTTCTTAAATTGTGTTTATCCATTTTTTATCTTTAAAAAGCATTTAACATAAAATCTACCACCTTGACCATTTTCAATGTACATTACCATGCTAAGCACATCATTGTACAACAAATATCTAGAAATTTTTCATCTTGCAAAACTGATATTCTATACCTATTGAATAACAACTCCTCTTTCTACACTTCCCCAAATACCTGGAAATCTATTTTCTATTTCTCTTAGAAGTCTGACTACTTTAGAACCTTCATATGAGTGAAATCAGGGCTTCCCGCCTGGCACAGTGGTAAAGGATCTGCCTGTCAATGCAGAAGGCACAGAGATTTGAATTTGACCCCTGGGTCAGGAAGATTCTCTGGAGTAGGAAGTGGCAGCTCACTTCTTTATTCTTGTCCCCCAAAAATTCCATGGACAGAAGAGCTTAGCAGGCTACAATCCACAGGGTCACAAAGAGTTGGACACAGCTGAACATACATACAAGTATGCATAGAATTATGGTGTATTTGTTTTCTGTGACAGAATTATTTCACAGCACATACTGTAGTCAAGGTTCTCCTATGCTGTAGCATATGATAAAATATTCCATTTTGCATATATGCAGCATTTTAGTTAGCCATTTATTTGTCCCTGGACACAGGTTGCTTCCATCTCTTGGCTTTTGTGAATAATCTCGCAATGAACATAAGCATTCAAATATTTCTTTAAAATATTCTTTGATTTCAAAACTGTAAAAACAAATATTTCCTATCTTCAATTCTGATAGATATATACCTATAAGTGTAATTGCTAGATAATATCATTTTTGACTACTTGAGGAATCTTATGTTTTTCACAGTGGCTGCATCATTTTACAACTGTATCAATAGTGCATGAGAGTTCTAATATTTCCAAATGCTCCATAACACATTGTTTTCAGATTGGCTTTGTTTTTATGAAGTGAAATGAAGTGAAAGTTACTCAGTCATGTCTGACTCTTTGCAACCCCAAGGACTATACTCTCCATGGAATTCTCCAGGCCAGAATACTGGAGTGGGTAGCCTTTCCCTTCTCCAAGGGATCTTTCCAACCCAGGGATGGAACCCAGGTCTCCTGCTTTGCAGGGATATATTTTACTAACTGAGCCACAAGGGATGTAAAGTTTGTTTTTATAGAAGCATCCAAATGAGGGTGAAGTGATATCTCACTGTGTTTTGAATTTGTATTTCAAAATTGAATAGAGAAGGGAATTGTCAACCCAGTCCAGTGTTCTTGCCTGGAGAATTACATGGACAGAGAAGCCTGGTGGGATACAGTCCATAAGGTCAATAGAGTCAGACACGATCGAGGAACTAATGCAATGAAAAACGATGTGAGAGAATTTTTATGTGTCTTAGTCATTTGTATATTTTCTCTAGAAAACTGTGTATTCATGTACTGTGCCTACTTTTAATTAGTTTCTTTTGTGCTTTCTGTTGTTGTTGAGTTCTTTATATATTAAAGAGTGAGAGCTCTTTATATATTCTAGATATCAAGTCATTGTCATATATATGATTTACAAATATATTCTCCCATTCTGTAGGTGGCCATTTCACTCTATTCATTATTTCCTTTACTATGCAGAGATATTTGAGCTTTATGTACTTCTATTTGTCTATTTTTGTTTTTGCCATCTGGGCTTTGGTATCATATCCAAAAAATAACTGTCAAATGCAGTGTCATGAAGTGTTTCTCATATGTGTTCTTCTAGGAGTTTTATGATTTCTGATCTTCAGTTCAGTTCAGTTCAGTTCAGTTGCTCAGTCATGCCTGACTCTTTGCAACAAACATGAATCGCAGCACGCCAGGCTTCCCTGTCCATCACCAACTCCCGGAGTTCACTCAGACTCACGTCCATCGAGTCAGTGATGCCATCCAGCCATGTCATCCTCTGCCGTCCCCTTCTCCTCCTGCCCCCAACGCCTCCCAGCATCACAGTCTTTTCCAATGAGTCAACTCTTCGCATGAGGTGGCCAAAGTACTGGAGCTTCAGCTTTAGCATCATTCCTTCCAAAGAAATCCCAGGGCTGATCTCTTTCAGAATGGACTGGTTGGATCTCCTTGCAGTCCAAGGGACTCTCAAGAGTCTTCTCCAACACCACAGTTCAAAAGCATCAATTCTTTGGTGCTCAGCTTTCTTCACAGTCTAATTCTCACATCCATACATGACATGGAAAAACCATAGCCTTGACTAGACAGACCTTAGTTGGCAAAGTAATGTCTCTGCTTTTGAATATGCTATCTAGGTTGGTCATAAGTTTTCTTCCAAGGAGTAAGCGTCTTTTAATTTCATGGCTGCAATCACCATCTGCAGTGATTTTGGAGCCCCCCAAAATGAAGTCTGACACTGTTTCCCCATCTATTTCCCATGAAGTGATGGGACGGGATGCCATGATCTTTGTTTTCTGAATGTTGAGCTTTAAACCAACTTTTTCACTCTCCTCTTTCACTTTCATCAAGAGGCTTTTTAGCTCCTCTTCACTTTCTGCCATAAGGGCAGTGTCATCTGCATATCTGAGGTTATTGATGTTTCTCCCGGCAATCTTGATTCCAGCTTGTGTTTCTTCCAGCCCAGCGTTTCTCATCATGTACTCTGCATATAAGTTAAATAAGCAGGGTGACAATATACAGCCTTGACGTACTCCTTTTCCTATTTGCAAACAGTTTGTTGTTCCATGTCCAGTTCTAACTGTTGCTTCCTGACCTGCATATAGGTTTCTCAAGAGGCAGGTCAGCTGGTCTGGTATTCCCATCTCTTTCAGAATTTTCCACAGTTTATTGTGATCCACACAGTCAAAGGCTTTGGCATAGTCAATAAAGCAGAAAGAGATGTTTTTCTGGAACTCCCTTGCTTTTTCCATGATCCAGCGGATGTTACATTTAAGTCTTTAATTCATTTTGGATTCATTTTTTATATGGTGTGAAGAGTCCAGTTTTATATTTAGCATGCTATTGTTTACCCAATGGCATTTGTTGAAGAGATCCTGCTTTTCCTATTTTGTTGTCTTCATATTATTGTCAAAAGCCAGTTGAAAACAAATGCAAGGGTTTATTTCTGAACTCTCTTTCTCTTCCATTGTTTGTACATCTGTCTTTATACCAGTACCATGCTATTTTGACTACTATAGTTTTGTAATATGTATTGAAATCAGTAAGTATGAGGCCTCTAACTTTGTCTTTCTTTCTCAAGATTGTTTTGGCAACTTGCAGTTCTTGATGGTCCACAGATTTTAGGATTTTGTCCAGTTTATGTAAAATACACCATTGGGATTTTGATAAATGTGCATTAAATCTGTAGACAGCTTTGCATAGTATAGACACTAACAACATTAAGTCTCCAATCCTTGAATATTGGCTATATATTCTGTTTATTAGTGTCCCCTTCAGTTTGTTTCAGAATCTTATAGTTTTCAATGTATAGGACTTTACCCTCTTTAGTTAAGCTTAAAGCATTTTATTCTTTGGATGCTATTGCAAATGAAATAGTTTTCTTAATTTCCTTTTGGTTTGTTCTTTGCTAGTGTGTAGAAACACAACTAATTTGTATCCTGCAACATCACTGAATTTATTTATTAGCTTGAACAGTGTATGTGTGTGTGTGTATAATCTTAAGGGTTTTCTACTTGTTAAATTACATTATCTGCAGATAGGCATAAGTTTATTTCTTCATTTCCAATTTGAATGTGCTTTATTCCCTTTTCTTTCCTAATTGCTATTACTGAGAATTCCAGTGCTATGTTGCATAGAAGTGATGAGAGTAGGCATCTTTGTCTGCATTCTGATCTTGCAGGAAAATTTTTTCAGTTATTCAGCTCTAGTACGATGCTAACTGTGGGTTTTTCATATTTTTTTGAAGTAATTTCTTTCAATTCCCAGTTTGTTGACTGTTTTTATCATGAGATAATGTTGAATTCCATGAAGTGCTTTTTCTGCACTTCATGGATGATCAGTTGAGATCATCACATAGCTTTGTTATTCTTTCTGTTAGCTTGTCCTATTATATTGATTGATTTTTCTACATTGAAGCATCCATGCATTCTAGGACTAAATCCCACTTGGCCATGGTGTGTGATCTATTTAATGTGCTTTTGAATTGAATTTGCTAGTATTTTTTTTCTGAGAATTTTTATATCAATATTTATCAGGGACATTGCGCTGGCTGTAATTTTCTTTTCTTGCAGTATATTTGTCAGATTTTTTACATCAGGGAAATAAAATGATTTTGGAAGTGTTCCTTTTTCTTCAGTTTTCTAGAACAATTTGGGGATTGGTATTAATTCTTTTTAAACATTTAGTAGAATTCTCCAGTGAAGCCATCTGGTCCTGGGCCCTTTCTTTGTTGGGATGTTTTGTTCTTGTTGTTTTTTTCTTTGGGGAGGGAGTTTTTTATTACTTATTCAATCTCTTTGCTAGTTATAGGTTTGTTCAGATTTTTATTTCTTTCTGATTCAGTTCTGTAAGTTGTATGTTTCTAGAAATTTAGCCATTTCTGCTAGGCCATTCAATTATTTGGATATGGGAGCTCTCTTGTACATAGTGGTCATTTTTCTCTTGAGTCTTTCAAGAATCTCTCTTTAACTTTTGGAAGTTTTATTGTAATGGGTATTGTTGTGGAACTTTTTAAAGACACCTTTGTTGAAGTGTTTTGAACCTTTTGTATGTGGATAACCACAGCTAGCATTATACTGAAGTTGAATAACTGGAAACTTTTCCTACAAGATCAGAATGCAGACAAGGACACCTACTCTTATTACCTCTATGCAACATAGTATGGAATTCCCAGTAAAAGCAATTAGTAAATAAAAAGGAATAAAGCATATTCAAATTGGAAATGAAGAAATAAACGTATGTCTATCTGAAGATAACAATTTTACAAGTTTTCCTTAGATTCAGAAAGCTTCAGTCATTGTTTCTCCAAATAAGTTTTCTGCCCTTTTTCTTCTCTCTTTTCTTTATAGGGTTCCTATCAGTTCAGTTCAGTTCAGTCACTCAGACGTGTCCAACTCTTTGTGATCCCATGAACCGCAGGACGCCAGGCCTCCCTGTCCATCACCAACTCCCAGAGTTCACTCAAACTCATGTCCATTGAGTTGGTGAGGCCATCCAGGCATCTCATCCTCTGTTGTCCCCTTCTCTTCCTGCCCTCAATCTTTCCCAGCATCAGAGTCTTTTCCAATGAGTCAATTCTTTGCATGAGGTGGCCAGAGTACTGGAGTTTCAGCTTCAACATCAGTCCCTCCAGTGAACACCCAGGACTGAGCTCCTTTAGAATGGACTGGTTGGATCTCCTTGCAGTCCAAGGGACTCTCAAGAGTCTTCTCCAACACCACATCAATTCAAAAGCATCAATTCTTCTGCACTCAGCTTTCTTTATAGTCTAACTCTCACATCCACACATGACCACAGGAAAAACCATAGCCTTGACTAGACAGACCTTTGCTGGCAAAGTCATGTCTCTGCTTTTGAACATGCAATCTAGATTGGTCATAACTTTCCTTCCAAGGAATAAGCGTCTTTTAATTTCATGGCTGCAATCACCATCTGCAGTGATTTTGGAGCCCAGAAAAATAAAGTCAGCCACTGTTTCCACTGTTTCCTCATCTATTTCCATGAAGTGATGGGACCAGATGCCATGATCTTCGTTTTCTGAATGTTGAGCTTTAAGCCAACTTTTTCACTCTCTTTCACTTTCATTAAGAGGCTCTTTAGTTCTTTTCACTTTCTGCCATAAGGGTGGTGTCATCTGCATGTCTGAGGTTATTGATATTTCTCTCAGCAGTCTTGAGTCCAGCTTGTGCTTCCTCCAGCCCAGCGTTTCTCATGATGTACTCTGCATATCGGTTAAATAAGCAGGGTGACAACATATAGCCTTGACTTACTCTTTTTCCTATTTGGAACCAGTCTGTTGTTCCATGTTCAGTTCTAACTGTTGCTTCCTGACCTGCATACAGGTTTCTCAAGAGGCAGGTCAGGTGGTCTGATATTCCCATCTCTTGAAGAATTTTCCACAGTTTATTTTGATCCACACTGTCAAAGGCTTTGACATAGTCAATAAAGCAGAAATAGATGTTTTTCTGGAACTCTTGCTTTTTCGATGATCTAGCGGATGTTGGCAATTTGATCTCTGTTTCCTCTGCCTTTTCTAAATTCAGCTTGAACATCTGGAAGTTCGTGGTTGTGTATATTAGTCCCCTGGATTTTTTATTTATTTATATTTTTAACTATAAGGTCCTTAGGTTTTCTTTCTTTCTTTTTTGTTTTTGATCATCTTGCTTGATAGCTTCAAATTACTTATCTTTAAGTTTGTTTATTTTTTCTTCTGTTTTATCAGGTCTGATGTTGAATCCATCTAGTGAATCATTCAATTCAGTTATTGTATGGTACAATAACTGAGCAATACAGTTCAGTTATTGTATTGTGCAATGCAGTATTGTATTGTATCTATAACTTCTGATTTTTTTTTTCATTTTATAGTTCCTATCTATTGTATTCTCATTTTGCTCACACATTATATTTTCCAGATTGTTTTTCAGTTGTCTATCAATATCTTATTTTGTTCACTTAGCTCATTTAAGATAATAGTTTTTAAATTTTGATCAGGTAATTCATAAATTCCCTTTTTTTAAGGATCAGTTTCTGGATTTTTCTGTTTCTTTGATTGGGCTATGCCCTCCTATTTATTATGTACCCTGTTATGTTTTGCTGAGATTTGGGCATTTGAAAAAATACAGTCACTCCTCCTGGTTTTATATACTACCTTTGCATAGGGGGAAAAATAAGTGAAAAAGTGAAAGTGTTAGTCACTCAGTCATGTCTGACTCTTTGCGACCCCATGGACTGTAGCCCATCAGGTTCCTCTCTCCATGGAATTCTCCAACAAGCCTAGTGGAGAATGTAGCCATTTCCTTCTCCAGGATATCATCATATCCCAGGGATCAAACCTGGGTCTCCTGCACTGCAGGCAGGTTCTTTACTGTCTGAACCACCAGGAAAGACTTTAATAGGGAAATAATTTCACAATCAGCCCAGCTAGAGATTCTTAAAGCATTTCCAAATTCTCTTTTTATTTATTTATTTCAATTGGAGGATAATTGCTTTACAAATTGTGATGGCTTTTGCCATAAGTCAATATGAATCAGCCATATGTATAAAATGTCCCCTCCACTCCAAAACCCCGCCCACCTCCTTCCCCAACCTACCCCTCTAGCTTGTCACAGAGCACTTTCTTTGGATGCTCTGTTTTATACATCAAACTCACACTGGTTATCTATATTACATATGGTAATATGTATGTTTATATGCTAGTCTATCAAATCATCCCACTCTCCCCTTCTCCCACAGAGTCCAAAAGTCTGTTCTTTATGCCTGTGTCTCCTTTGCTGGCTTGCAAGTAGGATCGTCAGTATCACCTTTCTAGATTCCATATATATGCATTAATATATGATATTTGTCTTTCTTTTTCTGACTTACTTCACTCTATAATAGGCTCTAGGTTCATCCACCTCATTAGAACTGACTCAAATGCATTCCTTTTTATAGCTGAGTGCAGCTCATGCAGCTTAATAGCAGAAAAATGAACAATCCAATCAAAAAGTGGGCAGAAGACCTAAACAAACATTTTTCCAAAGAAGACATACAGATGGCTAATAAACACATGAAAATACGTCTTACATCACTCATTATTAGAGGAATGAGAATCAAAACCACAATTAGGTATCATTTCACACCAGTCAGATTGGCCATCATCGAAAAGTCTACAAACAATAAATGCTGAAGAGAGTATAGAGAAAAGGGAACTCTCTTATACTACTGGTGGGAATGCAAACTGATACAACCACTATGGAGAACAGTATGGAGATTCCTTAAAACTACCATACAACCCAGCAACCCCACTAATGGGCATTGAAAAAGAAGCCAGAATTGAAAAACACACATGAATCCCAATGTTTATTGCAGCACTATTCACAGTATCTAGGACATGGAAGCAACCTAGATGTTTGTTGACAGATGAATGGATAAGGAAGTTGTGGTGCATATACACAATGGAATATTACAAATTTTTTTGCAGTGTGCCTTTGATAGGTTTGTGCATGCAAATTCATAGTTAAAGAGATTTTTCTTTTTCTTTTTTTTTGTAATCAGGAGGTTATAATATCTTGCTCCCTGGTGGTACTACATGTTCTCTGATGCTGAAACAAGCTGCTTAGCTTTGTTCTTAACAGTCTCTAGGCATTCTAAGTATGAAATTCTTGGTCACCTCTCAAGTCAGATGAGAAAATAAACTAGTCTCTTGGGCAACCCCCAACTAAAAGCTGAAACACTGGATGTATGTTCATGCTTTCCACCCAAGTGAGAAGTTATAAGTAGAGTGCTTTCTCTTTGACTATTCTGAGTTGGACAGGCTTAAGGGGAAAGAAAAAGACTGTTACACATTAAATGCAATCATTTTTTTACTCCTTTTGACGGAGCTGTTCTTGAATTTGTACTTGCCTTGGGTATTGTGACTTCTTAACTGGCTTCTAAAGTTTTCATAAGGACTTTTTGGACCTACATTGTTAAGTTAGTGTCTCTATTCTCATCACTCCTGAATATCCATTGTTTTAAATAATCTATAGATTACTCACAGAAAATTTATTATGCATTATCAGAGAAGAAAATTTCAGTAGATTTCAAAACATCTGCAAATAGAATGAGTTCACATATTAATACAAATATATGCATATTTAATAAATAAAATACATATACGCTATAATTATATATGTGATATAATTAAAATAAACTACATGCATTGATAGAGTAAAAGATAGCTTACAAAACCTCAGTTTTCAAGAAATTAAACATACTACCAAGTAAACTTTGCTTTG
Source organism: Oryx dammah (assembly GCF_014754425.2). NCBI lineage: Eukaryota > Metazoa > Chordata > Mammalia > Artiodactyla > Bovidae > Oryx > Oryx dammah. The sequence continues at coordinate 62,836,995 of NW_024070212.1, read as the reverse complement.
CAGAGAAAAGTTTTAAGGAAATTTGAAAATACTCAGAGCTAAATGAAAATGAAAGTGCTTCTTGTCAAAATTTGTGGGACCATCTAAAGTAGTCATTAGGAAATATTTTTAACATAAAAAAATACAAGAAAGTCTAGATGTAGGCCTGGTGTATGTCAACTAAAGCAGCTAGAAAGTAATCACATGATTAAAACCAAATACAAACCTAGGAAAGAACTAGTAAAGAGAGGGCAGAACTTAATGAAATATAGAACAATTTTAAAATATGAGAGAGAATTAATTTAATAAATCAGAGTTAATATAATAGGAAGGGAGGCAATGTAATTAGAAAAGTAGAGAAATTTAGCTTAATTTTGAAACTTGTGTTGTTTTCTCCAGGGCACTAGGGAGGAAGAATGTGGTAACCTGCAGCAGGAGTCAGGTATTCTTTCTCCACAGCTTGCACTTGAAACACTATGCTGTATACTTTGGTTTTAGTTTTGTCACTTACAAACCTGTTGGCTACACAAGTTACTTAATTTCTCTGTGGCTACATTTCCTCATCTGTAAAGTCCTATGTGTGTGTCTGTGTGTGTGTGAGAGAGAGAGAGAGAGAAGGAGAAAGAAGTTTGATTTAATATCCCCAAGCATTTATTACCAATTATTAAACACAGGTGCACAATAAATGTTGAGCCTTAGTCTGGTAAAACAAATGTTACTTTTCTAGTCAGATTGTGTTTGGACCTCAGATTAGCTACCTATAAATTGTTCAATTTAGGCAAGTCTAAGAGACTTCCTTTTAAAATCCATAAAATGGCAATAATATTACCTTCATCATAAAGTTGAGATAATGTATGAGGAAATTCTTAATAAGAAATTACAATTTCATAATCAAACTTAGTGATTTATTGTCTTTCAATTACTTTTTAAAGAAACATTCCTTACACTCAATGTATATAACTATAACAAAATATGTTTTCTAATAAATCTTTGCTTTTTGGAGGATATATAGATATTAATATTATAAAAAGTAACTCTTGATAGAAAAATAACTGAACTAGGAAGATAAATTCTTTACTATGATTTGTTTCATTATGATTAGTGATGTTATTTCCCCCTACTTAGGAAAATTAATCCAAAATAAAAATATAATATTATACCTAAAGCTAGATTATTAAAAAGAGTAAAACAAGACTAGTGCAGAGTGTTGTTTGTGACATGATTTTCTGAAACGTTAACTGTAATAATAACAAATGTATTGAGTTGTGATCCATAATCTAGTTACACAGGTAACAATCTATATCTTTGGAAATTGAGTTTTGCTTACAAATAAAATAAGAGTAAGGGAATAAAAATTTGATGTTGTTGTACAGATTAGATTGAACTTTTCATATACTTTAAAAATACAATAGGATTAGAAAAGCAATTTGTTTATATGGCACAACTTCAGAATACAAGACATATAATTCTCTGGAGATTAGACATTTCATTGATTCAATATTAAAACTGTCACTAAAGAAATCTTAACCAAGAGATTTCAGTTTTTTAAGAATTGAAACAATAAGAGCAAAATGCTTGAGTTTGTTGCATAGGAACATATTTTAGTTTTACCTGGGAATTGAATATATTAGTTGAGAAGTGGTAAATTTTTTAGGGAAGTAGAAATTTACACCAATAAGTCTCAGTTTCTCTCTGGGGAACTCCATTTACCTGAATCAAACTGTCTCAATGCATTCAACTGTTCATGCCTTTAGTCATTTGAAATGCTCTAGGTGTATTAAGTAGAAACAGAATGAAGACTATTTTTCTTTTATTGCACTGTATATTTTAATGATTTGAATGTATAATTAGAATTTTTATTTGCATTGCTAGATAAAAGAAAGTAAATAATATGCCTTAAGAGTTTTAAGTATTTTATATTCCAAGTTCTATACATTTACTAAAACTCATTACACTAACCACATTGACTCAGTTTGAGTGATGAAATCTGTGGTAGAATGCACACTGCTTGTTTCTATCTATGTTAGACTTTAGCGCCTTGTAACCGGAAATTTGTTTAACACAGAAGCAATAGCAAAAATATATTGATTAATTTATCTTACTCCTGATGAATGATGGCTAAGTTGCTCCTGAATTACAGAAGCATATCTGCTGATTGTTCAAAAGCAAAAAAAAAAAAAAAACAACAACAATTTTTAGAGACAGTTTAGTGCATAGTACTGTTAGAAATCTATTATACAATTATGGTAATTTTTATAACCTCTTAAATTTTATTTCAAAAGACTTAAGAATAAAATGCCCATATTTCTAAAAAAAAAAAAATGAAAACAACATCATGAAAAAAACAAGTAAAACAAGCATGGGTTTTAGCTTCAAGGTCAGTGGTTTTTATAACTCATTATGATTTGTTTGGGTCAAACAATGTTTGTCTCCTTTAAAAGTCATCCTTCTCATTCATCCTGAAAAAAAAAGAAAAGAAAAAGAAAAATCAGAAACGATCAGCCAAACCAAAACCTCTGCTAGTCTTACTTGATGAAAGTTCATAGCCCTCCTTTGCACAGTTTCCAGTGGTCATTGCACTTGTGAACATGCCATTTTCTAAAATCTCTACTCATAAATAAACAAATTTGCAGTTCATGCAATTTAAACACGCTTCTTTATTCAGCATTGTAAGTCATGGTCATGTTGTCTACTTAAGCCATTGATTTTCTTTAAAAAATATTACTTGTGAGAGCCATTAGTGAAGTCATCATTAGAATTATCTTCTCATATTACCCAGTGAGGCAGCATTGAACCCTGGATAGTCTTCACAAGGCAAAAAGAACTGACCTCAGAGCCAAAGAATGGCAAACACCAGCTCTGTGACTTTGGCTAGTCACTTGACCAAGGAATCTTAACCTTAGCATTTATAATAAAGGAGAAAATGGTACTTATCCTCCAGAATTATTCCAATAATCAGAAAACATACATAAACTTATATGTTTGTTGCTCAATAAATGGCAAAAATATTAACTTAGAATTTCCCCTGTTAGAATTCAGGAGAATTCCTGGACTTAATCATGATTTGGACAAAAGTAATAATATGGGTATGGGTGAAAGAAAAGAGATGACTTCTAAAAGTGCTCTTATCAAGGAGAAGACTGACTAAGGCAGACAGGAAATATAAAACTAGCAAACAAAAAAATCTGTGTAGATTTATGCTTTATTATGATCAGATTTGACACAGAGATGCCTTTGTCAATTGTGCTAATTTTCTGTAGCATAGGCCTGGCTGAATTCCTTCTAAAATTCACAAAATTAAAGACTTTGCTAATCTCAGCTGCAGATTCCAAATTCTGCCTGACCACAAAGCAGAAAATGAACAAGCAAACACAAACCAGAAGCAACATCAAGCTGATGAAAATGAGTGAAAATGTTTTTAGCAAATGACCTTGTTGCTTATGAGTTATACTGCAGAACATTGAGTTCCAAGATTTACAAGAAGCATCTCTTTTTCAGAATGTTTATTCTAGTAGGCTCATGTTTTCATATTGCAGAACATTAACGTTCAATTTCATTAGTATACTGCAAACCTGCTCATATAAACTTTTATAAAACTGCATAGTTTAGCAAAGTAATAAAGTGTGACTGCTCATTCAAATGAGAACACTTTGGCAGCCTATTTAAGACATTTAATTATTTGAGAATCCATAACCAAACTTTTTTCCCACTAAGTAGAGCCCTTAAGAGAAATTATATACCTCATCTCATACTAAAAATGTAGAAAATAGTTTATTAGACTGTTCATAATATATCTCAATAATTCTGTTTAAAATTTTTTTGTACTGTAAATTAATATAGTCAATTTAGTGACAATTTTTAGATGTATCATAATTAACGTGCATATAGCTGCAATGGAATTCTTAATTTTCTTCAGAAATGTTTTAAAAAAATCCTCTAACCTTCTCCCCCTGCCCTGCCACCTCCCAATCCCCCATCCTGCTGTGCTTATTCGCTCATCATGTCTGACTCTTTGGAACCAAATGGACTGTAGCTGGCCAGCCTACTCTGTCTTGGGGATTCTCCGGTAAAAATAGGACAATGGGTTGTCATGCCCTCCTCCAGGGGATCTTCACAACCCAGGGATCCAACCCAGGGATCCAACACAGTTCTCCTGCATTGCAAATGGATTTTTTACCATCTGAGCCACCAGGAAGTCATTCCGTGGTGCATCAGACGGTAAAGATTACAGGAGTGGTCAGTTCCTGCAATACAGGAAACTGGGATTCGATGCCTGGGTCAGGAAGATCCCCTGGGGAAGGGCAGGGCAACTCACTCCAGTATTCTTCTATGGATAGAGGAGCTTGGCAGACTACAGTCCATGGGGTCGCAGAGAGTTGGACTCGACTCAGTGATTAACAGTTTCACTTTCATGTATCTATATCTATCTATATATTTATATATATTCAACATACATTTAATGTTAGCAACCTAAAAATTTCTGGTTATCCACACACATTTGAACAAAGTAATACGCTCTGGATGATTATATCTTCTTCCTATTTATTCTTTCAACATTCATTATGCATTAACTGTATGCCAATCAATTCATTAAGCAATGCATTATCATTTAACTCTCAAAGTCTATGACCTATGATTTAGATGTTATTAAAACTTTCACTTTATAAATATTGAAAGTAAACCTGAGAGAGATCAAATTAATCACCTGTAATCATACAGCTAGTCATCATTGGTAGGCATGTAGTTTTCTTCTAGAGCCCATATTCCTCAACACTATTCTATGTCCCCTTTCTACCATACTTCCATAGTATCCACTGGTGTGTGGTCCACACAACATCCACAACTGTATTGAGAACATATCTTTTTCATGGAAATTAATACTGTTAGGGAAAATTAAGCTCCTAGTTGAGCCATCTGAGCCACCTGGGAACCCCAGGTGAACTATACAAACTCAGAAGACTTGTATAACTTAATGAGCAGAAAGATTCTGAGCAAATTTAGGTCAATAATAAGATATTTTTTTTAATATGCTATTTAATGATACAAATAAAAGTACACAAATATGAACTCATGAAATATCTAGTTTGAGGATATATATAAAATAGGAAAAATAAACAGATTAATTACTGCTAAGAAATAGTCAAAGTATGACTTTATCTTTCACATTTTTATGATAATGAAAAACATACTTTAAATAAATTAAACCATAGTTATTCTATTAGAACAAAACACATCAGACTATAATAAAACCAAAACAGATTATTGTCAAATAATCAATGTACTTTTAAATGATGGTTATTACATAAAATATGAACATTAATTTATATCCAGATTTTGAAACTTATATAATCATGAATTAAGAATTACACATTATGTCATACCTGGTTTCCACAATTATGATGACTTTCATAGCCAATTGCATTTTTCTTACCTACATTTAAAAAAACAACATAGAATATGGAACACAAATTTTTTATTAACACTTCTTAAAATTTCCAGAAATACTTGACTGCCCAGCAATAAAGATTGAAAAATAAACAGATTAGATAAGTGGACACATAGAAATATCAATTACTAAATAAAAAGGACATAATCTTGAGCTATCTAAGAATGACCCAACACTTATACACAATTGTTACTCAAAGGAAATATATACTATATTCATTTCAGTCTTTTTATCTACAAAATGAGTTCTTTCATAATAATTATTTTACAGGTTTTTAGTAATACAGAAAATTATATACACCATTTAGCCCACTTTCACGTAATTTTAATTTCTCTAGAAATATTTATTTTTATTATTTATTTGTAAAACCCTATTTGTATGGTTGGAGCACCTTTTTTACTGTGCATGAGGCATAAACCATAGAGATATTCAGTTAACTGCTTCCCTGGTAGCTCAGACAGTAAAGATTCCTCCAGTAATGTGGCAGATCTGGGCTCAATCCCTAGGAAAGGAAATCCCTTCCTTTCATGCTGACCATCTTAAAATCCCTTAAGCAAACCCCTTCTTGACCTCTTTATCCCCTCCAATCATCTCCTTATTTTTATTTTCTCCTTATAAATAAGCTCCATAATAATCATATTTACTGTATTGAGTCACACTGACTGTACCATGCAGTAAGTGTAAGTACAACTAAGAAAGGAAAAACTCTAATTAATCTAAGACCAAAGCTTTCACATCACTTCAAATTTTAATTTTATGTATATTGAAAGAACTTTTATATTTTATTTTTACGTAGCAGTGATGAAAATTTAAACAGCTATGACAAAGATTATGAGTAAGCAGGCCATGACAACTTCATCAGAAAAGATGCCTAGATAGTAATAAGTATAAAATGCTATTAATTTTAATACATCTTCTGATTTCATGGATTTTAATATGAAATAATACATCTTAGAACTGATGAAATATAGTAGATGTCTACACTCTCTGTCTCTGCATCCTGTCTTTCTATTCTCTCTCAACTTTTTGCTAATTAGTCTTTCATCTATGCAATTCCATTTGGAAGTACTTTTGTCAAATTCACCAGTAATCATGTGATGATGTCGTTGTTCTATTAGCAGTATTCGACACATGATAATACTCCCTGATTGAAATGTCTTCTGTTGACTTCTGGAATGCAGATTCCCTCCATTTCTCCAATCTTTCTTTATGTCCTTAGTTTTCTTTGGTAATTCCTTTCTCTTCATCCTTAAATATCACAGCACCAGTGTTCAACTCCCAGACCTCCTCTTATCTAGAGTCCTTTTTTTGGTGATCCAAAAGTATTTTGGCTTAAAAACTACTAACTCTAGCCAGTAATTTCCACATTTTTATTTTTCAATCAAGTCTCTTCTCCAGCTTCCAGGATATTCAGTTATACACTATTTACATGTCTTAATAAAATTTCAAAGTTAAAATAATGGCTATTCTTTTAAAATCAACTTCTTCATATATATTTCCATATCAGGTAAGATCTATTTCATGCTCTGTGTAGCAGAGGCCAAAATACCCTTCACCTCACACTTGATTTCTCTTAACTAATATGTAACAAATTCTTATCCTATCTACTTAAGAATATATTGTGTCTGATTACTTTTCAGCACCTTCACCACTAATGCACTGGCTTAAGCTACAGTCTTTTATCACCTTGTTTTAATGCACTAGCCAGGAGATGGTATCTTTGTTCCCATTCTTATTCCTGTATAAACTTGTATTAATTCAAAATCCAGAGTCTTCTTTTGGACAGGAAGTCATATAAGGCTATTCTTTTTTTTAAGTCCTCAAATAAATTTCTATTCCATCTGATTAAAACACTGGAGTGATTTCCAAGGTCCCTGCAATTACACCACCACTACACCATACACCATGTAACTTCTATGCAGTGTACATCATGAGAAACGCTGGGCTGGAAGAAACACAAGATGTAATCAAGATTGCTGGGGGAAATATCAATAACTTCAGATATGCAGATGACACCACCCTTATGGCAGAAAGTGAAGAAGAACTAAAGGCCTCTTGATGAAAGGGAAAGAGAAGAGTGAAAAAGTTGGCTTAAAGCTCAACATTCAGAAAACTAAGATCATGGCAACTGGCCCCATCACTTCATGGGAAATAGATGGGGAAACAGTGGAAACAGTGGCTGACTTTATATTTGTGGGCTTCAAAATCACTGCAGATGATGATTGTAGCCATGAAATTAAAAGACGCTTACTCCTTGGATGGAAAGTTATGACCAAAATAGACAGCATATTTAAAACCAGAGACATTACTTTGCCAACAAAAGTCCGTCTAGTCAAGGCTATAGTTTTTCCAGTAGTCATATATGGATGTGAGAGTTGGCCTATAAAGAAAGCTGAGGACCGAAGAACTGATGCTTTTGAACTATGGTGTTGGAGAAGACTGTTGAGAGTCCCTCGGACTATAAGGACACTCAACCAGTCCACCCTAAAGGAGATCAGGCCTGGGTGTTCATTGGAAGGACAGATGTTGAAGCTGAAACTCCAAAACTTTGGCCACCTGATGTGAAGAACTGACTCATTTGAAAAGACCCTGATGCTGGGAAATATTGAGGGCAGGAGGACAAGGAGACAATAGAAGATGAGATGGTTGGATGGCATCACCAACTCAATGGACAAGGGTTTGGGTAGACTCAAGGAGTTGGTGATGGACAGGGAGGCCTGGCATGTTGCAGTTCATGGGGTCACAAAGAATTGGACAAGACTTGCCTTGAGAATCCCATGAACAGTATGAAAAGGCAAAATGACAGGATACTGAAAGGGGGACTCCCAGGGTCGGTAGGGTGCCCAATATGCTACTGGAGATCAGTGGAGAAATAACTCCAGAAAGAATGAAGGGATGGAGCCAAAGCAAAAACAATACCCAGCTGTGGATGTGACTGGTGATAGAGGCAAGGTCTGATGCTGTAAAGAGCAATAGTTTATAGGAACCTGGAATGTCAGGTCCATGAATCAAGCAAATTGGACATGGTCAAACAGGAGATGGCAAGAGTGAACATCAACACTCTAGGAATCAGTGAACTAAAATGGACTGGAATGGGTGAATTTGACTCAGATGACCATTATATCTACTACTGTGGGCAGGAATCCCTTAGAAGAAATGGAGTAGGCATCATGGTCAACAAAAGAGTCCGAAATGCAGTACTTGGATGCAATCTCAAAAATGACAGAATGATCTCTGTTCATTTCCAAGGCAAACCATTCAATATCATGGTAATCCAAGCCTATGCCTCAAACAGTAATGCTGAAGAAGCTAAAGTTGAACAGTTTTATGAAGACCTACAAGATGTTTTAGAATTAACACCCAAAAAAGACTTCCTTTTCATTATAGGGGACTGGGATGCAAAAGTAGGAAGTCAAGAAACAACTGGAGGAACCGGCAAATTTGGCCTTGGAGTATGGAATGAAGCAGGGCAAAGGCTAATAAAGTTTTGCTAAGAGAACGCATTGGTCATAGCAAACACCCTCTTCCAACAACACAAGAGAAGACTCTACACGTGGACATCACCAGATAGTCAACACCGAAATCAGATTGATTATATTCTTTGAGGCAAAGATGGAGAAGCTCTATACATTCAGCAAAAACAAGACCAGGAGCTGACTATGGCTCAGATCATGAACACCTTAGGGTCAAGTGGAGAATTAAATTGAAGAACTTAGGGAAAACCACTAGACCATTCAGGGATGGCCTAAATCAAATCCCTTATGATTATACAGTGGAAGTGAGAAATAGATTTAAGGGCCTGGATCTGATAGGTACAGTGCCTGATGAACTATGGAATGAGGTTCATGACATTGTATAGGACAGGGATCAAGACCATCCCCATGGAAAAGAAATGCAAAAAAGCAAAATGGCTGTCTGGGGAGGCCTTACAAATAGCTGTGAAAAGAAGAGAAGTGAAAAGCAAAGGAGAAGAGAAAAGATATAAGCATCTGAATGCAGAGTTCCAAAGAATAGCAAGAAGAGATAAGAAAGCTTTCCTCAGTGATCAATGCAAAGAAATAGAGGAAAAGAACAGAATGGAAAAGACTAGAGATCTCTTCAAGAAAATTAGAGCTACCAAGGGAGCATTTCATGCAAAGATGGGCTCGATAAAGGACAGAAATGGTATGGACCTAACAGAAGCAGAAGATATTAAGAAGAGGTGGCAAGAATACACAGAACAACTGTACAACAAAGAGCTTCATGACGCAGATAATCATGATGGTGTGGTCACTCACCTAGAGCCAGATATCCTGGAATGTGAAGTCAAATGGGCCTTAGAGAGCACCACTATGAACAAAGTTAGGGAGATGATGGAATTCCAGTGGAGCTATTTCGAATCCTAAAAGATGATGCTGTGAAAGTGTTGCACTCATTATGCCATCAAATTTGGAAAACTCAGCAGTGGCCACAGGACTGGAAAAGGTCAGTTTTCATTCCAATCCCAAAGAAAGGCAATGCCAAAGAATGTTCAAACTAATGCACAATTGCACTCATCTCACATGCTAGTAAAGTAATGCTCAAAATTCTCCAAGCCAGGCTTCAGCAGTATGTGAACCATGAACTTCCAGATGTTCAAGCTGGTTTTAGAAAAGGAGAGGATCCAGAGATCAAATTGCCAACATCCACTGGATCATCGATAAAACAAGAGAGTTCCAGAAGAGCATCTATTTCTGCTTTCTTGACTATGCCAAAGTCTTTGACTGTGTGGATCACAATAAACTGTGGAAAATTCTGAAAGAGATGGGAATACCAGACCACCTGATCTGCCTCTTGAGAAACCTATATGCAGATCAGGAAGCAACAGTTAGAACTGGACATGGAAAAACAGACTGGTTCCAAATAAAAAAAAGGAGTACGTCAAAGCTGTATATTGTCACCCTGCTTATTTAACTTATATGCAGAGTCCGTTTTGAGAAACACTGGGCTGGAAGAAGCACAAGATGTAATCAAGATTGTTGGGAGAAATATCAATAACCTCAGGTATGTGATTAGATCTGATGGATAGAATGCCTGAAGAATGATGGACGGAAGTTTGTGACATTGTACAGGAGGCAGTGATAAAAAACCATCCCTAAGAAAAAGAAATGCAAAAGAGAAAAGAAAAGGCAAAATTGTGTCTGCGGAGGCCATACAAATGCCTGAAAAAAGAAGAGAAGCAACAGGCAAAGGAGTAAAGGAAAGGTATATCCATCTGAATGCAGAGTTCTAAACAATAGTAAGGATAGATAAGAAAGCCTTTCTAAGTGATCAGTGCAAAGAAAAAGAAGGAACAAAGTCAAATGGGAAAGACTAGAGATCTCTTCAAGAAAATTAGAGACATCAAGAGGCTATTTCATACAAAGACGGGCACAATAAAGGACAGAAATTTTATGGACTTAGCAGAAGCATTCAATATCGTGGTAATCCAAGTCTATGCCCTGACCAGTAATGCTGAAGAATCTGAGGTTGAATGGTTCTGTGAACACATACAAGACGTTCTAGAACTAACACCTCAAAAAAGTGTTATTTTCATCATAGGGGACTGGAATGCAAAAGTAGGAAGTCAAAACACCTGGAGTAACAGACCAATTTGGCTTTGGAGTACATAATTAAGCAGGGCAAAGGCTAATAGAATTTTGCCAAGAGAATGCACTGGTCATAGCAAACACCTTCTTCCAACAACACAAGAGAAGACTCTACACATGGACATCAACAGATGGTCAACACCAAAATCGGATCAATTATACTCTTTGCAGCCTAAGATGGAAAAGCTCTATGAAGTCAGCAAAAGAAACCTAGGGCCAGACATCCTGGAATGTGAAGTCAAGTGGGCTTTAGGAAACATCATTATGAATAAAGCTAGTGGAGGTGATAGAATTCCCGTAGAGCTATTTCAAATACTAAAAGATGATGCTGTGAAAGTGCTGTACTCAATGTGTCAGCAAATTTGGAAAACTCAACAGTGGTCACAGGACTGGAATAGGTCAGTTTTCATTCCAATCCCAAAGAAAGGCAATATCAGGGAATGTTCAAACTACCGTACAATTGCGCTCATCTCACACGCTAGTAAAGTAATACTCAAAATTGGAGAATTTGAGTATTGTTGAAGCTAGGCTTCAACAGTACATGAACCAGGAGCTTCCAGATGTTCAGGCTGGATTTAGAAAAGGCATGGAACCAGAGATCAAATTCCCAACATCAGCTGGATCATCGAAAAAGCAAGAGAGTTCCAGAGAAACATCTTCTTCTGCTTTATTGACTAGGCCAAAGCCTTTGACTATGTGAACCACAACAAAGTGTGGAAAATTCTTCAAGAGATGGGAATACCAGACCACCTTACCTGCCTCCTGAGAAATTTGTATGCATGTCAAGAAGCAACAGTTAGAACTGGACATGGAACAATGGACTGGTTCCAAATTGGGATATGAGTATGTCAAGGGTGTATATTGTCACCCTGTTTATTTAACTTACATGCAGAATACATCGTTTGAAATGTAGGGCTGGATGGAGCCCAAGCTGGAATCAAGATTGGCAAGAGAACAAAGGTGACACATTAGAAAAGCCCCTGATGCTGGGAAATATTGAAAACAGGAGAAGAAGGGGACGACAAAGTATGAGTTGGTTGGATGGCATCACTGATTCAATGGACATAAGTTTGAGCAAGCTCTGAGAGTTGTTGAAGCACAGAGAACTTCAGCATGCTGCAGTCCATCTTTTGGCAAAGAGTTGGACATGACTGAACGATGGACTACAACAACAGCAATCCTATCACCAAGAATAGCAGTCGAAATATAGTGGAAATTCAATAGATATTCTTAAAAAATGAATGAAGTGTTTTAGTATAATCTTAGAAATCTTAGAAAAAGGTAACTTTACTATTTAAAAACAATAAAGTTCTTTGATTCCAGTAAAAAGAAAATGGATAGTAAGCAGAAACTGTTTTATTACTCTGGAAGCATATATTTAACCTAAAGTTCATATTTAAACTAATTGGAGCTGGAGAGTAAAGTGGGATTGAATCTCAGAGTTGGATTAATAAACTGCATCATTTTGGACACTCCACCCACTCTGTAAGCCTCCATTAGTATTTCATAAGACCAAGAAGTCTTTATCTTAAGAATAAACTTTTTATTTCTTTTACATTATTTGTACAATCAGTTTCTTGGAGGGACAGTACAAAAGTGATGATAATCAAGTTTGATCAAAGGTGTTCAAACATTATTTACTTTGGGTTAGAAAAGTAGTCCTTAAATTGTTTGGTTTCTACACAAACTGTCTTTTTTTTTTTTTTTTCATCGCTGGCTACAGAAAATAATTCAACAATCCTGGTAGATTGTAATGGTGGTAAAAGTAAATATAATTTTTTTAAAATGGGCATTTTTAGTTTTAACCATGATATTACACATGGTGAAGTGAAAGTCATTCAGTCTTGTCTGACTTTTTGCAACTCCAAGCACTATACAGTCCACCGAATTCTCCAGGCCAGAATATTGGAGTGGGTAGCCTTTCCCTTCTCCAGGGAATCTTCCCAACCCAGGGATCAAATCCAGGTCCCCCACATTGCAGGTGGATTCTTTACCAAGTGAGCCACAAGGGAAGCCCTTACACATGGTAGAGAAAAGCAATTCAGATCATTTAAAAAGTTATGGGAACAACATGTTACTGCTCAGACTGGAGAGGGTTTAAATGAAAAATCTTAGTGAAAACTGACCATTTTGTAAGATAATTACTTTTGTTCACTCCAAACAGAAAATTTAAATGATGTTAGTAAGCACAATGGTTGGCAGGCTAGTACTAGCCAGGGAAATGGATTTGTATGACAGTTGTCCCATGCTCAGTTGCTAAGTCATGTATGGTTCTTTGCAACCCTTTGGACTGTAGTATACCAGGCTCCTCAGTCCATAGGATTTCTCATACAAGAATATTGGAGTAGGTTGCCATTTCTTTCTCCAAGGGATCTTCCCAAACCAGGGATTGAACTGAAATCTCCCAGATTGTCAGGTGAGTTTTTCTCACCACCGAGCCACTTGGAAAAACCCAAGCTAGATCTTATTCTCTATCATGTCATCAACCTCATGGCCATCTATTTTTTTCACATGTAGTTCATTTCCTAGAAATGAATATGACTTAAAAGTAAAACATAAAGTGCTTCCAACATATATTCTTCTCTTCATAACACCTACAAAACAAAAGATCTCAAAAATATTTAGACATTAAAACAGTATCTTAACCATGGATTACACTACCTTTGTTGTAATCATTTATTATTTCTATAAATTGCTATATTTCATCAAAAGCAAAAAAAAAAAAAAAAGACCCTACCAATTTTCTTTCTTTAATCATCTTTCTGTTTACTTACTCTCTTTTGAGGTAGTTTCTAACCTCAGCTATATTTTCCTATCACCATTTTGGAGCAGAATTCCACACTGAATTATTTATTTTCTCTAGAACATCACTGAATATGTCTTGTTAAACTCAGAATAACCTTCATGTCGACAGAGTTGGTGGCTAATTTCCAATCCTCTTACACAATCAATTGATATTATTTAATTTGTTAGATCATTTCCTCCTTTCAAACAATTTTTTTTCACTTGGGGTCCAGGACACTCAACTCTTCAGATATTTAAAAAAATTTTTTCTCATGGATTGGCTTTTGACCTGGTAATTTCTCAGTTTACATCTGACTAAAATTTAAATTCCACTTATTTGTTTATTTATTTTTGGCTGTGTTGAGTCTTTGCAGTTGTGGGGGCTTTTCTCTAGTTGTGGCCAGGCAGGGCTCCTCTCTAGCTGTGGTGCACGGACTTCTTACTGCAGTGGGTTCTCTTGTGGATCACTGACTCTAGGTACATGGGCTTCAGCAGTGGTGGCTCTCGGGCTCTAGAGCACAGGCTCAGTAGTTGTGGCACACAGGCTTAGTTGCTTTGCACCATGTGGGATCTTCTTGAACAAGAGATTGAGCCAGTGTCTCCTGCACTGACAGGCAGATTCTTCACCACTGAGCTACCAGGGAAACCCTACACCTGACTAAATTTTGGATTTTGCTAAAGATCTCTGTCTTAAATCTTTAGACCTGTTTTCATTTCTGTCTATACTCATTCTCTAGGTTATCCCATGTAGCCTCAAGGCTTGAAATAACTTCTCTATCTTAGTCATAATCATTCCAGCTTTTTATCATTGGTTCCTCTTTTTTTCTTAGATACTACATTTAATCCATCAGTAAATCATGTATGGGCTTCCCTAGTGGCTCAGATGGTAAAGAATCTGCCTGCATTGCAGAAGACCTGGGCTCAATATTTGGGTCAGAAAGATGCTCTGGAGAAGGAAATGGCTACCCATTCTAGTATTCTTGCCTGGAGAGTTCCATGGAAAGAGCAGCCTGGTGGGTTAGAGTCCACGGAGTCACAAAATATCAGGCACTACTGAGTGATTAACACTACTACTACCAAGTCCTGTGTACTCCAGTTTCAATATGTATTTTTCACTTTTCCACTGTCACCAAATTCCTGTAAGTCAATAATACGATTCATCTTGATTGCAATAGTTTTCACAATTCTCTGCCCTTCTTCCACAATTCAGTTCTATCCATATTACAATAGATGCAGTCATTGGAGGTGTCTGAAATCTTTACTCAATTCCCTCTATATGCTTTCCATCTGAATAAGTGCAAAGGCCAAAATCCTTACACTCGTCTATAATATGGTATTCCATTATCTTTCTTACCTCTCTCTGTCTAATTTCTCTTTTTCACTTGTTATACACTCTTCACCTATCTCCACCTCCCCCCTTCCGGTATCTTTGTGACTAAGTTCTCTACCATCTTAAGGTTTTCTGTCAAATTTTACATTCAGAGTAAGGTCTCCCACTGACTAACCTACCTGAAAATAAACCTGTAAGCTCTGCCTTAATATCTAATCTCTATCCCCCTGACTGCTTCATTTTTATCCACAGTACTTTTATTACATTAACATACATTTTGCTTTTTATTTTGGTTTTCTTTATTGAATGTTTTCCATTCTAGAATGTGAGCTTATTGAGGATGGGCATTTTTTGGTATATTTCATCCTCTGTGGTTAAACCATGCCTCACACATGGGTGGAATTTAATAAGTATTTGTTTGGAGAATAAAATTGGGGTAATATGATATAACTTATGCATTTTCGCAGAAAAAAATACATATGCAAGCATATAAAGAAATATTAAGAAATAGTAAAAATAAAAAACAATGTCTAAGTAGAATATTCTATAATATCAATGTATTTAAAAATCAAATCTATTTATCTAAGTAAAATATGTCATAGTTTAATAATTATAAATTATATAATAATAACTATATAAGAAATAGATTAATTTGAAAAGTTTGAGAGATCTTTTTCTTTTTTTCCCTAAACTTTAAACTTTTTGTTTTGTATTGGGATATAGCCAATTAAAAATTTTGTGTTCATTTCAGATTTTGAGGATATGAAGAAATCATTACTATCTAATGTTTTAAAATGTTATGGAGTTTTAAAGTTTTAAAAGGGCTATATATAAAATAATTTTAGAATACTTTTGATATTTTAAGACTTGCTTTTCAGTATCCATCAGGATATTCTCCATATTCTACACTCCTGGTAGAGGTAAGTAAATTTTTTTTCACCTGTTATGAAAGTTTGAAATAATCATAAATTTAAATAATAATAGAAACTCCATTTTTATAGATATTAAAGTATTGCATAAAACATCTCCAAATGCAGTTTTTTATTACATATTAGATGTGAAGTATAATTTTTTGGTTTACTTTTCAAATAGAGAGCACTAAAATTTTTAATTTAAAATGATCAATAAGTAATAGAACTATTTCCCACCACTTTCACTTCTTAAACTGACACTCAGAATTTTTTATTATTTGTAATAAGTATGAGAACAAAAAAAAGAGAATTAAACATTGATTCCCAATAAATTGAAAGGGTTAATGTTTTCTTTAGCAAAGAAACTTGTGGAGAAAGTTTCAAGATAGACTGGTATGTTTTAAAATGGTAATTGATGTATCAAAAACATACAGTGTTATAGGTTTAAAAATGAAGCCTTGTAGATGAAAAAAAGAAAAAAAAGACAAAATAGCTCCTTGAGAGGAGCTGATAATATTATCTTTCAAATAGCTGAATAAGTAATGCACATTTTTAAATGAAAGTTGATGATGTAGTGACAATATAGTTTCTACTAAAATAAACTATTTACTTACTCTATTTAAGATAGAATTTGATTCATTGAAAAGCATTTGAGACTTCAGAATGAAAGACTGTGGTAGCTGTAAGATTACTATCCACAAATGAATAATTTAAGAATAAAACACCTGCACAAGAGCTTTATTTTCATTTTTTGGTATTGTTATATTTTGGTAAATATGATCTTGACTTCAAATTATTTGGATGATCAAATCATAGTTCTAAGGGTGACTTAATAAATGGATTCTTATGGTGAGGCCTACTTAATAGGTGAGTATTGTGGCATGACTTTTCCTTGATAACCAGGAACTCTGTAATGGCTTATCATTTAACTTCTTAACTTCTCCCTGATGGCTCAGATGGTAAAGCATCTGCCCTCAATGGGGGAGACCTGGGTCTCAATCCCTGGTTCATGAAGATCCCCTGGAGAAGGAAATGGCAACCCACTGCAGTACTCTTGCCTCAAAAATCCCATGGGCGGCAGAGCCTGGTGAGCTACAGTCCAAGGGGTTGCAAAGAGTCGGACACAACTAAGCAACTTCACTTTCTTTCTTTCTTTCTTCAGCAAAATGATAAACAATTATAGAGTTCCTGGTTATCAAGGAAAAGAATTTTTTGGGGAAAAAAAGTGACTTGATAGATTTTCAGAAGGCTAAGGGGATGTATATATTTTATAGAAGGTGAAGGTCTTGATTTGAATTCCAGCTTTGCCAATCCCCATTTGCGAGATCTTGGACAGATCAATTATCATGTCTCAGTGTCAGGGTTTCAATATAAATAACAAGGATAACAAGCCCAGTTCAAAGTATCTTGAGAAAATGCATGTGAAACTCAATGTAAAAAGCACAGTGTTTATAGTAATATGCAGTAATATCATAAAGAAAGGTACTTAGACATATTTGTGATCATTGAGTAAATTATTCATGAAATAAAGACGTAAGTAAAGACCTTATCTGTGCTCCTTGTGCCCTTGGTTTACATGTGATAGGTATCATTGAGAAGTGAACAGCTATTTTTAGAGATTAGGAGAGGTACAATTGGTTTTTCAGGTTTAGAGTACCAAGGCTATTTTCTAGATGATGTCAAGAACTCAGATGAAAAAAAGACAGTTTGTTGTTGTTGTTGTTTTTCCTCCTAATTTGGGGCATTTTAAGGATACTACAAATTTTAGTTGCTTCTTCAACTAGTGCCAGTCAACCATTTCAAGTGAATTTTTCACTCAGACTAGTTGATTTTCTGGCCCATTAAGACAGCTGATTCAATTCAACTGAGTTTATATAGCTTAATCCCCCATGCATGTTGATTGTCCTACCAAGTGGCAGCAGGCTACAGTTACAGGTAATCTTTCATGTAATTCTCTTATCTCCGTTTGATATTTCTTTGGGTTTTAATATGGGGTTGAAAGTGAGATTGCTTTGGGGCCTGAAGTCCTTGGAATTGCATCATTGATTCCAATGCTGAAAAGGATAGCTAGAAAGCCAGCAAACTTAATTCTTTTCTTTTCATGAAAGCATATTTCTGTTAATAGAGAGCTGGCTTGATTCCACTGTTAGGCTCCGCTTCAAGTTAAGACATAATGTTGCACCACTTGCCTTTAAAGTGCTTTGGATTTTGGAAAATTTATGTTTTTTTAACTTTACTGACTTTAAGAAGATGATAAAGGATTTTAGGTCAATTGACATATATGGAATGGATACATCTGTTTAGTGATTTATTGATTTCAATAAATATGTCCAGAAAAATCTGATAAGGGCAAAACTGTCTACAGGATTATCAATTACCTTAGTATAGTGTTATAGATTATAATAGTTTGGATTTTACACTAAGTACAACAGGAAATCAACAGCAAGAGGGTGACATTGTCTTGGTTACATTTTTAAAAGATTTCTCTGGCTACTTTGTGGAGGATGGGTTGCAAAGAAACATGAATGGAAATAGGAGATTATTTAAGATTCTCTTGCACTAATATAAATGAAAGATTAGGGTGAGGTTGAGAGAAATGGAGAAGGTGGAAATGTTTATATTCTACACATACTTTGCAAGTGGAGCTGAAATGTGATGTGAGCAGATTGGTTGTAGAGTTTAGTTCAGTTCAGTCGCTCAGTCATATCCGACTCTTTGCAACCCCATGAACAACAGCACGCCAGTCCATCACCAACTCCTGGAGTCTACCCAAACCCATGTCCATTGAGTCTGTGATGCCATCCAACCATCTCATCCTTTGTTGTCCCTTTCTCCTCCTGCCCTCAATTTTTCCCAGCATCAGGGTCTTTTCCAGTGAGTCAGCTCTTCACATCAGGTGGACAAAATATTGGAGTTTCAGCTTCAACATCAGTCCTTCCAATGAACACCCAGGCCTGAACTCCTTTAGGATGGACCGGTTGGATGTCCTTGCAATCAAGGGACTCTCAAGAGTCTTCTCCAACACCACAGTTCAAAAGCATCAATTCTTCAGTGCTCATTTCTTGTTAGTCCAATTCTCACATCCATACATGACTACTGGAAAAAACATAGCCTTGACTAGATGGACCTTTGTTGACAAATTAATGTGTCTGATTTTTAATAAGTTGTCTAGGTTGGTCATAACTTTCCTTCTAAGGAATAGAGGGTAAAGAGCAAAGAATTATGGCTGAGTTGTAGGCTCTTTGAGATAAAGAGAGTAAGAGATGGAAAAAATTGTACAGCCAAAGTAGAAGTTTGTGTGTATATGTGTGCTCAGTTGTATCCAACTCTTTATGACTCCATGGATTGTAACCTGTCTGGTTCTTCTGTCCATGGGATTTTGCAGTCAAGAATACTGGAGTGGGTTCCCTTTCCCTACTCTAGGGGATTTTCCCTATCCAGGGATCAAACCCATGTCTCTTTTATTTCCTGAATTTGCAGGCGAATTCTTTACCACTAGCACCACCTGGGAATCCCAAAGCAGTTTTGAGGATAAATTAATTAAATATTCTCTTTAGAATAAGATATTTGTGATGACTGAGTGGAAATGTTAGGTGATTGGTTGAATATATGAATTTGGAATTCAAAGAAGAGTTTAGGCTTCTGATAGGAATTTGTAAGGTGGGTCTTTTAAGCCATGAGATTGATTAAAATTGCAGAGAAAAAGAGACAAGGAGAAAGAGAACAAATGTAAAATGGAAGAAAGCCAAGGACAGGGTCCAGAAATTCTTCAGCATTTAAGGTTTGGGCAGATGAGGAGTTAATAAAGGAGATTAAGAAGATACTGGAGAGATAGTAAATTTTGTTGTTATGGAGAACAAGAAGAGAAAATACTAATATACAGAGAGAAAGGGAGAGGTCCAGTACCTCAAATGTGGTTAAGAAATTCTTAAGGAATGGGAAGAGAGAGGATTCTGGGCTTGTCAGTATAAATTCCTTTTGAATTTTCTAATGTCAGTGAAATCTAAGCCACCAGGGAAGCCCAAAGTGACAATAGCAAACTTTTACTGAAATGTGATGAAGATAGAATATGAGGTAAAGAAGGAGAGACTGAAGGAGCAAACCATTTTTATTAATTCTAATGGACTTAATGTCAACCATAGGGGCAACAAGATATATGAAAAAATAAAATTCTTTAGAATATATTGAAATAAGATGTCAATATAAAGATGATATTTGAGTCATTTTTATGAAAGGGATTATAATTTGTTTATAATTATTTACTCCATTCTTAGTTTTGGTAGACATTTTACTATGTATGTGGTTATTAGCATCTGAACTCTACTTGGGGTAAGGGAGAAAATGGAAAAACTCTGGGTAGAGTTATATGTGAGACAAGAAACATGTCAAAGGAGTAGTGAAGTTTTAAACTATGAGGTATGTAGTATAAAATCTTTGTCTCTCCCAATAACAATTAGTAAAATTTACTTTTCTCAATAATGTGGCAAAGAATGCATTTTCTTTTGATGATATGAGAGCCTTTGGACTTACTTGCCTTCAAGTTTTTGCTTAACTTTCTTTTTCTCTGCATGACCTCAGAGCTGATCTCTGTAGGCTACTTTCACAGTCTTCTTTATTAACTAGCTTCTGTTGTCTTTTGTAAATGGGAAGCACCAACAGGGACAGGGGAAAAGTGGAAGGATACGCTGTGAATCACTGTCCAATACCTTCTTTGGGGGGTATGTCCAGCAGTGGCTGAATCTCCCCTGAGGATTTGGCTCTGACCTTGTAGATCTCCCTTGGTTCTGAATTGTTTCCTTATCTCTTTGTCCTTCTAGCCTAAGAATGGTAGCATCTACTCTCCTCAAGTTCACAATTTTGTCATCAATTCTGTAACAAATTCATTGTATTAATTCCATCTGTTTGAAGTAGTTAAAATTGGCTTCATTTTGTTAACTTGGATCCTGACTGATAAAGAGAATATAAATAAGTTATATGTATATACACACACACTATATACACACACATGATATAATATGATATAGCTATACTTACAGCTGACAATATTAATAACACGGGACATTTCATTGTCATTCCTAATGAAGAATTGTTTTGTTTTTTTGGTACTTAAATATTTTTTTAATTTATTTATTTTTTGATTTTTTATTTTACTTTACAATTCTGTATTGGTTTTGCCATACATTGACATGAATCCACCACGGGTGTACATGTTTGAAGAATTGTTTTCATATAATTTCTACATAACATTAGATTATCAAATATACTGAAATCAATCTTACAATCTTCTTTTGGTCTTCTCACTAATTTTTAGTACAATTATTTCTTTCAAAGATGCAACTTTAATGTCATTTATGATGTTCTAATGGTAACACACTTACTAGATATCTTCCCTAGTATTTCCCTTCATTATCTGAACTGGAGCTTCTTTGTTGGAGTTTTTTTTTGTTTTCTTTCTCCTCCCCATAGTTCTTTCTCTCTGAACTTATAAAACTTTATACCTTGATAATCTTTCTTTCCTAGTAACCTTTCCTCTTTTCTGGGTCACATTTATCTGGGCATTACAACAACTACTGTTTACTACATATTTATGGCTAATTCAACCTTGCCTCTCTCTTCAGATTAGCCCTGGAATATATTTTCAAATTTCTACACATCAAGCATTTGCCCTTAGATTGAGAAGCTTTGATGAGAGAATTTTAAAAAGAAATATAGCCATTTATTGTTTGCACACTTTAAGAATTTTTTAACTGTGCCTGTTGGCCAAATTTTATAGTGTTTATTTCATATAAATAGGGTAGTGAATAATCCCTCCTAGTGCAGAACTATAACTTATTAATAGAAACAACAGAAAATAAATTCCAGATTGATAATAAAACTGTACAAAGATAGAGTGAACCATCAGTAGACAGAGGTAGTGAGTTTTGCAGATCTTCAGGATGGGGCAAGATCAGTAGGATGACTGCTTGGGACATATATCAATGATGAGAATTAACTCTCAGGGAAAAGACAATAGAAAAATATGATTGAAATCATAGATTTGGCAGAGGCGAGTAGGAGAGAGAGACCTATAATTAAATCCAAGATAAGATACTATAACCATGTGCCCAAGTGCAAGATACTTGACATCTGTAAACCTCAAACTCTTCTACTGAAAAATGAGATGAATGACATTGGTGGATGTTGTGAGGATTAAATGAAATTCAGTAGGAGACTGTAAAATAACTGTCATAGTCACTAACCTATAGACAGCTCTAAAAAAGGCAGTAGCTGCTATTATTCTTAGTGAGCCAAACTGGTTGATCTTATAGGCCTTCCTACTATAACGGTCTGTAATTATATACTTTTACTAAAACAGAAACTTCCTTGAGACTCAAAATTATATTTTAGGACATGTCAAAATAAATGCAAATAATTATTTAACAATCAGAAATAGTGTTACAAGGGACATTAATGTCTCTCTTTGTAATTTACATACAAATGCAACTCTATATCTGTATGTATATCTAGATTTAGGTCTACTTAAGTGGAGCATAAATATCCTTTAACAGTTTACAAATTAATATGTAAAATTAAAGAGGAAGAAAAAAATCCTTTTCATGATGTTATACATTGGGTTTATTAAGTAAACATTACAAATTTGAGTTTATAGGTGAAATTCACTTTTGTATAGAATAATATCAAAAGGTAGACCATAAAAATTTGTGAAGATAACACTAATTTACTTGTCTTAAGGTAACTAAAAACTTAAACTCTGTGTTATTGATCCTCTTCACCATATTAGAAATGCATATATCTTCATTTTTACAGATGAAGAAACAGGTTTAAGAAGGTTTAACAAGTTCCCAATGTCAAGTTCCCAAAGCTTTAATAAATAAACACATTCAGATAAATTCAGGTTTTCAGCTTTTAATATCTAGGTTTGTTCTTAATCCCTTCATAGTTGTACACAAAAGAGTTGTTCAAAATTGGTAGAGTCTACATATTTATACATAAAAGGTCAATTCAAGGAGATGATAATTCAAGATTTTTATATTTGTTGTTTTTCAATTTAAAAGTTGGTCCTATTTCTGGATTTTAGATTACATTTTCTAGTTAACTGCATTAAAGTTTAAAGTAAACAAAAGATGAAGAGCATGACAGTGTTGATTTTTTCCACTGGACATTTTCCCCGATATTGTTCTCTACCACTGTCAATTTCCCTTCTACAAACATGCAGCCCTATTCACATTCTCTCATACATGTTCTGGGCTGGCTATAGGATGATGATGCTTGAAAAGCACAGGGATTCCAAACCAAATACAAATATCCCCATGAAAGTGAAAGTTGCTCAATCATGTCTCTTTGCGACTCCTGCCCTCCCTCTCCCATAGAGTCCATGGAATTCTCCAGGCAAGAATACTGGAGTGAGTAGCCTTTCACTTCTCCCGGGTACCTTCACAACCCAGGAATCGAACCCAGGACTCCCACGTTGCAGGCGATTCCTTACCAGCTGAGCCACAAGGGAAGAGGTGGATTCTTTACCAACTGAGCTATCATGAATTTTATATTTTAATTTTATGGAATATAGTTGAATATAGTCCATAATCTGACTGTGGCTCAGCTCATAAACTCCTTATTACCAAATTCAGACTGAAAGTGAAGAAAGTGGGGAAAACCAATAGACCATTCAAGTATAACCTAAATCAAATCCATTATGATTATACAGTGGAACTGAGAAATAGATTTAAGGGATTAGATCTGATAGAGTGCCTGATAAACAATGGACAGAGGTTCATGGCATAGTACAGGAGATAGGGATCAAGACCATCCTCAAGAAAAGAAATGCAAGAAAGCAAAATGGCTGTCTGAGGAGGCATTACAAATAGCTGTGAAAAGAAGAGAAGCAAGAAGCAAAGGAGAAAAGGAAAGATATAAGCATCTGAATACAGAGTTCCAAAGAACAGCAAGGAGAGATAAGAAAGCCTTCCTCAGTGATCAGTGCAAAGAAATAGAGGAAAACAATTAGAAATAGAGGAAAACAATAGAGGAAACTCTAGAGATCTCTTCAAGAAAATTAGAAATATCAAGGGAACATTTCAGGCAAAGATGAGCTCAATAAAGGACAGAAGTGGTATGGGCCTAACAGAAGCAGAAGTTATTGAGAAGAGGTGGCAAGAAAACACAGAAGAACTGTACAGAATAGATCTTCATGACTCACATAATCACGATGGTGTGACCACTCACCTAGAGCCAGACATCCTGGAATGTGAAGTCAAGTGGGCCTTAGGAAGCATCACAACAAACAAAGCTAAGGGGAGGTGATGGAATTCCAGTTGAGTTATTTCAAATCCTAAAAGATGATGCTGTGAAAGTGCTGCACTCAATATGCCAGCAAATTTGGAAAACTCAGCAGTGGCCACAGGACTGGAAAAGGTCAGTTTTCATTCCAATCCCAAAGAAAGGCAATGCCAAGGAATGCTCAAGCTACCATACAATTACACTCATCTCACATGCTAGTAAAGTAATGCTTAAAATTCTCCAAGCCAGGCTTCAGCAATACGTGAACCATGAACTTCCAGATGTTCAAGCTGGTTTTAGAAAAGGCATAGGAACCAGAGATCAAATTGCCAACATCTGCTGGATCATGGAAAAAGCAAGAGAGTTCCAGAAAAACATCTCTTTCTGCTTTATTGACTATGCCAAGCCTTTGACTGTGTAGATCATAATACACTGTGGAAAATTGTGAAGGTGATGGGAATACCAGACCACCTGACTTGCATCTTGAGATACTGTATGCAGGTCAGAAAGCAACAGTTAGAACTGGACATGGAACAACAGACTGGTTCCAAATTGGGAAAGCAGTATGTCAAGGCTGTATATTGTTACCCAGCTTATTTAACTTATATGCAGAGTACATCATGAGAAATACTGGGCTGGATAAAGCACAAGCTGGAATCAAGATTGGTGGGAGAAACATCAATAACCTCAGATATGCAGATGATACCACCCTTATGGCAGAAAGTGAAGAGGAACTAGGGAGCCTCTTGCTGAAAGTGAAAGAGGAGAGTGAAAAAGTTGGCTTAAAGCTCTACATTCAGAAAACTAAGATCATGGTATCCAATCATCACTTCATGGCAAAGAGATGGGGAAACAGTGGAAACAGTGGCTGTCTTTATTTTTCTGGGCCCCCAAATCACTGCAGATGGTGATTGCAGCCATGAAATTAAAAGATGCTTACTCCTTGGAAGGAAAGTTTTGACCAACCTAGACAGCATATTAAAGAGGAGAGAAATTACTTTGTCAAAAAAGGTCCATCTAGTCAAGGCTGTGTTTTTTCCAGTAGTCATGTATGGATGTGACAGTTGGACTATAAAGAAAGCTGAGGACCAAAGATTTGATGCTTTAGAAATGTGGAGTTGGAGAAGACTCTTTAGAGTCCCTTAGACTGCAAGGGGATCCAACCAGTCCATCCTAAATGAGATCAGTCCTGAGTATTCATTGGAAGGACTGATGTTGAAGCTGAAACTCCAATACTTTGGCCACCTTATTCGAAGAGCTGACTTGTTTAAAAAGACTCTGATGCTGGGAAAAATTAAAGGTAGGAGGTGAAGGGGATGATAGAGGATGAGATGGTTGGATGGCGTCACCAACTTGATGGACATGAGTTTTAGCAAGCTCCAGGAGGTGTACAGGGAATCCTCACATGCTGCATTCTATGGGGTCTCAAAGAGATGGACCCAAATGAGCGACTGAACTGAGCTCAACTGAAGGGCCTAAGAAATATACATACTCAGCCAAAGTTTTTGATCCTTTTTTGGGGGGCAGGGAGGGTAGAAACTTTTAAATCATGGCATTAACAATTGTTTTTTTATTTTTATTTTTACTTTTGCTTTATTTTACTTTACAATACTGTATTGGTTTTGCCATACATTGACATGAATCCGCCACAGGTTTACTTCTTAATTGTTTCATATGACTCTAGTCCTTCCAAAATAGTTGTTTTAGAAAAAAAATAACCATACCGTTAAAATCTTGCATCACAAGAACCCATCTACAAATGTATGCAGTTCTCCACAACCTGCCACATATGATTTCTGTATTTTTCCTTGGATTGTTTTCCCTGAACTGAATACACTTTTCTCTCTCTTGACAAAAAGCTCTCCTATCTCTCAGCTTTTTTTATCATTATTTTTCCTCTGAAACTTTCCAGTGCCCTCTTTGAAAGTAAGTTTGCCTAGCCCAGTTGCTACATTTGAACTCTAGATATTGTATTGTTACCTAAGTGGTAAAAAATCTGCCTGCCAATGCAGGAGACTTGAGTTTGATCTCTTAATTGGGAAGATCCCGTGGAGAAAATAATGGCAACAACACACTCCAGTATTCTTGCCTGGGAAATTCCATGGACAGAGGAGCCTGGTAGGCTATAGTCCATGAGGTCTCAAAACAGTTGAACATGATTTAGCAACAGAACAATAACAACAATACGTAAAACATAAGCATGTACCTGTTTTAAATATCCTGCTTATATTCCACTTTATGATTTGCAGCATCTGGGGTCTTATTTGTTCTGGGTACTTTGTAACTTCTGCATTTCCTGAAGCAGTGTAAATACTTAATCACATTTATTAAATTAATGAACTATAACAATAACATAAATACAATTTTAACATTTATATTCAGTTACTTTTTTTAAAGTTTTCCTATGATCCTTATAACTGAGTAGTACTTGCATCAACAATATTATGCCTAATACACATCACTGCATATTTTAAAAATTATAAACTCATATAGAATGATAAAATAGTTTTCCTTTAAAATAAATAATATAATAACCAATTTTTATATGGTTTTTCCAGTCACTTATAATGTATATTACTAAACTAACAAAAAATAAATCTTCCCTGAGCTGCTTAGATGAATTCTCTGCACACCGGAGCAAGGGGATTGATAAATGTGTGGCATCTGAACCTGATGTAGCTAGCATAGCTGCAAGTGTTATTCATAGTCATTTAAATATCTAATCCCTGTGATTTGCTGAACTATTTGACTCAATGATTTACTTCACTAGTGAATTACGGATTGATTTGAGTCATATTGAAGGTATATCTGTTAAAATGTAGATTTTAGTTCTTCCAATATCATCTTATCTTCATATTTTAGTATTTATTGAAAAGAAATGGCCAAAGATTTTTGCTGAACCACTCATTATTTTTTGAGCCTATTAAATCTGTGTCTTGCTGCAATTGTACCCTTAAACAAATGCACAATCTATTTGTCCACTTTTAATTTAAAAATTGAACACACTTGCCAACTATACCTTAGTATTTTCTGATAAACTACCTAAAATAAGTATAGCCAAGTATGAGAATTCCATTGATTTATGTAATTTCATGTTAATAGTTTTCATATTATTCCACATGCTCAAATTAATACCCATAAGTGTTCTATTGGCTACTCTAAATGCTCTTCCACATTGAGCAGCTTTCTCATTGAACTATCCATAATGACTTCTAAATGCTTTCCCTAAGAGGTTCAGGCTAATTCAGAACCCATCAGTGTGCACGGAAAGTTTAAATTATGTTTCTCAATATGCCTTACCTTGCACTTATCTGCACTAAATTTAATCTGTCATCACACTGCCCAATCACCCAATTTAATTAGATCCTTCTGGATTTCCTCATAATCCTGCCTGTTTTTTCACCAACCTAAGTAATTTTTGGTGATCAGCAGAAATTTAGCCCCTCTCTGTCTACTCCATCCCCTAGATCACCATGCAGTTTAATAGCCCTGCTTCTGCTTTCAGAATCTTTCGCATCCTGCTTGATGCTGTTTCCTCTAGAGAAATATGCACTCTTCATTTCAAATCACTTAATCCATACTTAGCCATAAAAAACCATACACTTCTAATTTTACCAGTTTTATGTAATCTGTCAATACATTTTTAGGGAATTTCAAACGTTTCCCCAAGTGTGTATTGAAATGTCTATCATTTCAGAATATTATATAAGAATTGCATTGGGAAAGGATCCAGAATTAATAGAATGAGTTTTAGGATTTCATCCAAGTGTAAGGATATCATGTGTTTATTTTACTGTGGGGAGGGAAGGAGGAAATGAAGATTTACTCAGTACCTAGTAGTAGTTCCTGCTGTATATGCTTGGTATTGCCCCATGCACTTCATATGGATGAACTCTATGAGAATTTTATCACATGGTGTCAAATAGGGAAACAGAATTTCAGAGATGTTGATCCTAGTACAACCAGAGTTGTAAGCCTTCCCACTAGACCATACAATTTTCCAAGTGGTTTATAATATAGTTACTAAATTCATCTCTTATTTTATTATCTTTAACTCATTTTGAGAAATTTTATAGTTTCTGTAAGTATAAACAAAATTAGTATATTCATTCAGTCATTTTATGGTTTGTCATGTGGCATTATAGTGGATAGATTTTTCTGGAAATTTATTTCTAGAAAGTGTTTAATGATGGATTTATATTTTCTATGTCCCAAAAATTGTATCTCAAATCATTCATTGTTAACAGATAATATATTTTTTGAATAGATGCCTATTTAAACTTGTGTATAATGAAAACATTGTATTACTAATAACATATTTATATATTATATTAATACTATCAGGGCTCTTTTGACTGGGTCAAGAAAACAAATTGACTAACAATGGAAACCTTCTAATTAGTGTACTTTTAACTAGCTAACTTAAATAATAAAAAGGCTTAATGCAGAGGAAGGTTTAAATGAAGCAAGACAGCCCATCGCCCTCTATTTTTGGCTCAGTTCTCTGCCATATTAATTGTATGTCCAGGTGCTACATGATAGCAAAGTGGCTACAGGCAAGTTTAAATATGTCCTTCAAGGTTAAAGCCTGGTAGTAGAAAACAGAATATCTCTTCTATCTATAGCCTGGACAAAAGAATAATTTATTTTGTGGGGTTGAGTCATATGTCCAATATTTTCCTTTTTTCCCAACTTTATTGAGATACTATTTATTACATTATGTCAATTGAAGTTTTGCAAGATGATAATTTGATATACATATATTTCATAAAATTATTACTACAATAAGGTTAGTTAACATATCTAACACCTCATGTAGTTATAATTTGTGTGTTTGTATGTATGTGTGCATTGTAATAACATTAAAATCACATCTCTACTCTGAGTGATGCAATTGGAATTAACTGTACCAAAGAACATAGCTCAAGAGTGAAGGAACTGGGCATTAGTTTTCTCTTAACAAATGTATACCTTATCTGGGGACAGGTTTCTTTCTACAAAATCAGTGGTCATGATAAGTGTAGGCATATTGTAATAATAGGAATCATGTTTTTCCAATATTACTTGCAGAACTCTTGTATCCTACAAATTCTCCCAACCAAGAGTTTTCCCTCTGGGCCTAAATCTTCTTCATAATTATCACTTAACTAGCACATTTACATAACACTGTGTTGAAGTGAACCTTCATATATAGAATTTCAGATGTTCACAGACACATAAAAACAAAATATTTCAGGTAAGATAGTATGAATTCCCATTATGCAGGTAGAAAATTGGATCTCAGAGTTGATGAATAAGTAGATCTAGTCCTCTAGGTTGTATATCCTTGAGCCTAGACTAGACTGTAATTCTTTTTGACCTACACTCTGTGTTTTCTCCACTATAATAGTCTGCCTTATCCATTTCATATCGATGTAAGATTTTACTCTCCCATTTTGAACAGATACTAATCCAGAACCCTGTTTGCTAATTACTATGTCTGTCACAGACCATATTGAATCAATTTACATAATTTAATCATGCCACTATCACATGACTACCACAATATTTAACCCCTTCTCTATTATTGAATATAAAGGGTGGTATCAATTTTTGTTCCTGCAAGTAACATAGCCGTGAAGGTTTTGTACATAAATCTTTGTTCATGTCACCTTAGGAAAAATTACTTGAGAAGGAATTGCTGGTTTAAAGAGTATGAACATTTAAACATTTTTTGATAGTATAATGCCAAATTGCTTTCCAGAAAGGTTGTACCAATTTATGTTCCTGCCAGAAGTGAAGGAACATTGCAGTTTTAATTTCCTTTGGGGTGGGGTTGGAATTAATAGTATCACATTATTACAGTGCTCTGGGGGAATTTTATTGCCTCACCTTTGTGTTACTCTCATGACTAAATGGTTTGTTAATGATAAGAAAAGTACCAAATCAGGTGCTTCTAATTCAAAAAAGACAAAAGCTTTTCTGATTCTCTCATAGATTGGCTAAAGAAGGGAAGAATGAAAGGCAAATCATTAGATTAGATACAGAGGTGAACCTAAAAATGGGGTTATTTCACTGAATGTTATTTCAAGTTTCTCCTGTTTTACCCACAAGTCTTCCTTTTCACTAAACAAAATGCACATAAGAGTCTATCAAGGTAGACTGTGCATTTTCAGAGCCTAGGGCTGGGCCCATAATGCTTGCCTTTTCTGACTTGGCTTTGAGTATGGGAAGTGCAGAACATCAGAAAAGCAGCCTCTGCTAAAACCGTTTCCCCAGCTCTGGGAGTTTGGTGCATGCCATCAACTAGGATGCATTCGGTAAGTTTAAAATGCTCAGTTCCTAGAATACCCTTCATATTTATTTAAATACTCCTAGGATGGCCCTCACAATAAGTTCATCTTTAAAAAAAATGTTGCTCGGGATGTCAGTGTCCTAATCAACTAGGATAATTGTTTAGTTGCAAGTTTCTAGACACTTACTGGAGACTTGTTGAAGCAGAATCTCCAGGTAGCCTACTCAAGAATCTGAATTTTTAATAAGTGGTACTTCTCAGACATTAATGTACTAACACATCTCCTGGATATCTTGTTCAACACAGACTGTGATTCAGTTTTTCTGGGATGGGGCCAAGGATTTAGTGTTTCTAACAGAACTCCAGATGGGGCCATGGGCTATACTTTGAGTGAATCACAGGAGTTTGGGAACCAAAGCTTAAATTCATTATCCACTTTCTACTTTAATCAGTTTACATGATTAGCGAATCAGGAGGAACTGGTTTAAAAATAAGTGATTTTTAAATTATTTTTAAATTTTAATACTGTGAATTAAACCTGAGCAGAGATGCTACCACAAGCATACCAATAAAGCATGGGATTCTGGCAATGAAGACAACCAAAATTCATAAAAACTAGGGAAGAAGAAAAATTATTAAGATATTGTTGCCAGTGGTATAGTTCAAGTCATACAGGAGCCATAAAACTTATTTAAGGTAACTTTTCTCCTGATTCTTCCCTCTCCACAGTTAATGTCACTTGAAATCTCAGTCTTACTTATTCCTTAATGTTCTCTCCTTGATGTGGAGAGACTTTGCCATTTATGCTTCTTTTTCTTTTGTTGGCTAAAATTTAAATTATATTATTAAGCAAATTCTAGCTCTACTTATGGATACTACCTTGATTCTCTTTTAGCAGAGGTCAGGTATCTTATTAGACCCCTCATTTTTCAAAGAAAAATAATAATCCTACCTAAAATTGTCAGATGCATATGGACTATATGAATCTCAGATACTTAAATGAAATATGATCTTGAATTCACTCTGGCCTTAAAACACTCTGATAAAAATACTAAATAGTCTTTTGAACAGATATATGTAGGAAATCTGTGCATACTTATATGCCATAGTTTCTCTGGAATATCTACAGGCAGATTACCACACTAAGGCATTGAGAATTTAGCAACCAATAAAATAAATTATTTTAGATACTGTCAATATTGTTCCAGACATTTAAACAATCTACTTTTGTATTAGGTGAAATCATCAGAAATCTTGGTATCTATTCACAGTCATACTAATGACTCGGCTAACGTATGTTGAATATTATGTACTAATCCTTACTCTTAAGTATTTTTGGGGTGTGTTATTTATTTTTCCAAGTAAAACTAGAGTGAAAGTACAATTCATTTTTTCCATTTTAGAGGCAAACAATGGAATTTTTAGAAATCACATGCAATCAAAAATGCATTTGTGAAATCAAATGCAATACTATAATTTGTACTCTGTTGTTTAATTGGGTGCCATCAGACTATTTTATGTTGTTATATATTTTAAACAACCTGTGAATACTAACAGGAAACATTTATTAAATGACCTCATGTCTCTCTATCTTCCCGCCTTCATAAGGAGGCATTGAATAAAATTAACTCTGATTTCAATAAGAATTTCAGTATGAATTATGCTTTTCCTAAATAACCATTTTTATTTTTATCATATGAAAACTATGAGACAGGACATTAATTGTGTTTTGCATTTTTCTTGTTGCTTCTGGTGGAATTAGAGCTAACATTGACTAGTACTACATCTGCTATTCTAAGAATACTTTTGGAATCCTTAGTCCTTTCCACAATGTCACTACAATGCCATATAGAGGAAAATAAAATATTTTGACTTGGATTAAACTAGAGTCACCAAATTGCAGATAAAGGAATGGAAGATGACTGAAAGTCTTTTGGATTCATGGATTTTAGAGTTGTAGGACACATACAAATTTTTAGCCTGAATACTGTTTCCTAAAAGAAAACATGGATACTTGGTATTTTATAGAAATAAAGGACAACAAGTTCACAACAAAACCATTTCTGTTTAGATAGCTCTTGACTATTCAAATACTGTTTATATTGTGTCTTTATCAAGTTTATTTATCAACAGAGTGTGGCCTGTTCTGGATTTACAATAAAACTCAGATATGACAGGGTCTCTGCTTTAAAGACGTTTATAATCATTTTTTTCCCTCCCCGTTTTATTGAAATACAACTGACATGCTGCTGCTGCTAAGTCGCTTCAGTCGTGTCCAACTGTGTGCGATCCCATAGATGGCAGCCCACCAGGCTCCCCCGTCCCTGGGATTCTCCAGGCAAGAACACTGGAGTGGGTTGCCATTTCTTTCTCCAAAGCATGAAAGTGAAAAGTGAAAGTGAAGTTGCTCAGTTGTGTCCAACTCTCAGTGACCCCATGGACTGCAGCCCACCAGGCTCCTCCGTCCATGGGATTTTCCAGGCAAGAGTACTGGAGTGGGGTGCCATTGCCTTCTTTGATAACTGACATAGATCACTGTATAAATCTAAGGTATACAGCATAATGATTTGACTAATATACATCATGAAATGATTACACAGTACGTTTAGCAAACATCTACCATTTCGTATAGATATAAAACAAAATAAATAGAAAAAAAGACGGTTTCTCTTGATATGAGAACTCAGGATTTACTCCCTTAACAACTTTCATACATAATATCCAGTAGTGCTAATTATATTGTGCTGTACATTACATCCCTAGTATTTTTTTCCATTATTGCTGTAAGTTTGTACATTTTTGTTGCCTGCATCCAATTGCCCTCACCCTACCTCCTACTTCTGGTAATCAAAAATCATTATATTTTTTTTCTTGAGTTTTTTGTTTTGTTGTTGACTTAGTATATTATGTTATGTTCTGGCAGACAATATAGTGATTCAATATTTGTATACATTTTAAATGACCACCACCATAATTCTAGTTATCATCTAACATTATACAAAGAGATTACATAATTATTAACTGTATTTCCCACATTGTATATTCCATGCCTGTGACTTATTTTGTAACTGCTGCTGCTGCTGCTAAGTCACTTCAGTTGTGTCCGACTCTTAGCAACCCCAAGGACTGCAGTCTACCAGGCTCCTCCACCCATGGGATTTTCCAAGCAAGAGTACTGGAGTGGGTTACTATTGCCTTCTTCGATTTTGTAACTAGAATTCTGTATTTCTTAATCTTCCTCACCTATTTCTTTCATCTGCCTATCCTCTCTCCTCTCTGGCAACTATTTGTTCTCTGTATTTATGACTGTTTCTATTAATCATGTTTTTTCATTTATTTTGTTTTTCAGATTCTACACATAAATTAAATAAAACAGTATTTGTCTTTCTCTGTTTGACTTATTTCATGTAGCATAATACTCTCTAGATCTATGCATGTTGTCACAAGATTTCATTCATTTTATGGCTGAGTAATAGTCCGATG
This sequence comes from Oryx dammah, assembly GCF_014754425.2. NCBI lineage: Eukaryota > Metazoa > Chordata > Mammalia > Artiodactyla > Bovidae > Oryx > Oryx dammah. The sequence continues at coordinate 62,802,905 of NW_024070212.1, read as the reverse complement.
TTTATATATATATATCTTCTTCATCCATTCATCTATTGCTGGACACTATGGTTGCTGACATATTTTGGCTACTGTAAATAATGTTGGTCATTACAACCAAGTAAATTAGCAACAGTACAAAGCAAGATGAAAATGTACTATTTTAACTACTGTCACCAGAATTCTTTTCATTTAACTGTTCTTGTTCAGCAAAGTAACAAAGTAAGATCTTTGAGGTGGAAGATAAGATAAAAGCACAGCAAAAGAGACAATTGACTTTTTTTTTATTAGAAATAAATATGAATGGGAAAAGTAGGAAGAAAGGATAGGTGAAGTGACAAGACAGAGATGAGAGGTAAGGAACACGGCTTGACTTTATTAAATATGGAAATAATATGAGATTTTTAAGGAAAACGGCATCAAACAATGGATGGAACTTCTTTCTCTTCCTCAACTACAAATCCTTCTGTATCAGTTAAGAGTGTTTTGTGGGCAAAAGCCATAGGTACTTTTTGCAAAAGAAAACTGACAAGACCAAGTATAGGTTTCAAATATGATCTGACATTGGGTATAAACTATATGAATAATATTGTCTCTTCTTCTGCAAAGCTTTCTTCTGTTTGTCTGTGTGTGTTCCTCTTCTGCTGGAGTGGCAAGATGTGCTTAGCAGTATTAGCCAGTGTCTCTGATTCAAGTCTAGTTGGAAAGAAAAATTGACCTCTTGTAGCTCCCATATAAATTCCAGTGCCAGCCCTGAAGTCATCACTCTGATTAAGGGATTTTAGTGCTCTGATAAATCAAAGAAACTGAACAAAAATAGTTGCTTTATGTTTATATTTTAAATGGAGAACATTGCTTGAAAATGTACAAAGACCAAAACCTGAGGATTCCTGGGCTAACTTTAATTCTCAAATATTTGCAATGGTGATTCAGACACATTATTATATTGAACTTCAAAGAGGAAACCTACAAAAATATTTGTATATAATCTTATTAAATAACTTTTTTATTTTTGACTGGGTTTAGACTTACAGAAAAGTTGTGTCGGCAGTGTATAGAGTTCCCATACACCTGAACAGTGAGTTTTCATTTTATTAACATTTTACATGAGCATGATATCTTAGTTACACTTATTAACTAAATTAATAGTTATTTAGTTTAGTTCTTACCTAATGTTCTTTTCCCCTTCCAGGAGCCTATCCAGAATATATTACATTTAGTTTTCATGTCTCCTTTAAGTGTTCTTTTGTCTGTGACACCTTCTTAGACTTCTTGTTTTCTATGAACCTTGACTGTCAAAGAGTAATAGTCAGATTTTTTTTTAATAAAATGTCCTTAGACTGGGATTTATCTTATGTTTCTCATGGTTAAAACTAAAATTATATGGTTTTGGCAATCAGAACCAAAAGGTAAAGTGTCATTTTTTTCACGTGATATTACAAGGGTACCTACTATCAATATGACTTTCACTGTTCATGTTAACCTGTATTTGTCAGCTTACTGAGTTTTGTCAGCTTACTGAGTTTTTGTCAGAATTCTCTACTCTAAAGTTCTTTCTTCCCCTCTATGTTTTGGAAGAAAGTCACTATGTATAGCCCACATTTCAAGAGTGCAGAATTATGTTTCACTTCACAGAGTGGGCTGTATCTATAAAAATTAATTGAAAATTTTCTACATGGGTTATTTTTCTATTCTCCCCCTTTTATTTATGTATCAATTGTTTATTCACATCAGGGAGAAACACACATATTTATTTTATACTTTGGATTATCATCTGTTGCTACTTTATTTACTTTGTTTTTCAAACTGTTCTATATTTGGATATCAGAAGGTTTTTCATTGTTAGTACCTCTGTCTATTTTACATACCTTCTCCATTGTGTGTGTGTGTGTGTTAGTACGTGCTTACTTCTTTCTCATAACGTAAGATTCCAGACTCATCTTACACCATAAGATTCCAGACTCATCTTGCACATTTCCTCCTGCACATAGACATTAACCATGTCTCCTAGAGAAGTGTTTCCCTTTTTATTTAAGAACCATATTAGAAATACGCTAACACATGAAGCTTAATATTTAAAGCTCAACATCTTAAATATATATTTAAATATATTACATCAGTTCACTTAGTTCAGTCACTCAGTCATGTCCGACTCTTTGCGACCCCATGAACCGCAGCACGCCAGGCCTCCCTGTCCATCACCAACACGCCAGGCCTCCCTGTCCATCACCAACACCCGAAATCCACACAAATCCATGCCCATCGAGTCAGTGATGCCATCCATCCATCTCATCTTCTGTCATCCCCTTCTCCCCCTGCCCTCAATCTTTCCCAGTGTCAGGGTCTTTTCCAATGAGTCAGCTCTTCGCATCAGGTGGATAAAGTATTGGAGTTTCGGCTTCAACATCAGTCCTTCCAATGAGTACCCAGGACTGATCTCCTTTAGTATGGACTGGTTGGATCTCCTTGCAGTCCCAGGGACTCTCAAGAGTCTTCTCCAACACCACAGTCCAAAAGCATCAATTCTTCAGCACTCAGCTTTCTTTATAGTCCAACTCTAGCATCCATACATGCATACTGGAAAAACAATAGCCTTGACTAGACGGACCTTTGTTGGCAAAGTAATGTCTCTGCTTTTTAATATGCTGTCTAGGTTGGTCATAACTTTCCATCCAAGGAGTAAGCATCTTTTAATTTCATGGCTGCAGTCACCATCTGCAGTGATTCTGGAGCCCAGAAAAATAAAGTCAGCCACTGTTTCCCCATCTATTGGCCATGAAGTGATGGGACCAGATGGCATGATCTTAGTTTTCTGAATGTTGAGTTTTAGGCCAACTTTTTCACTCTCCTCTTTCACTTTCATCAAGAGGCTCTTTAGTTCTTCGCTTTCTGCCATAAGAGTGGTGTCATCTGCATATCTGAGGCTATTGATATTTCTCCCAGCAATCTTGATTCCAGCTTGTGCTTCCTCCAACCCTGCATTTCTCATGATGCACTCTGCATATAAAAGTTAAATAAGTAGGGTGACAATATACAGCCTTGACATACTCCTTTTCCTATTTGGAACCAGTCTGTTGTTCCATGTCCAGTTCTAATTGTCGCTTCCTGACCTGCATACAGGTTTCTGAAGATGCAGCTCAGGTGGTCTGATATTCCCATCTCTTTCAGAATTTCCCACAGTTTCTTGTGATCCACACAGTCAGAGGTTTTGGCATAGTCAATAAAGCAGAAATAGACACTTTTCTGGAACTCTGTTGCTTTTTCGATGATCCAGTGGATGTTGGCAATTTGATCTCTGGTTCCTCTGCCTTTTCTAAAACCAGCTTGAACATCTGGAATTTCACTGTTCACATATTGCTGAAACCTGGCATGGAGAATTTTAAGCATTACTTTACAGGCATGTGAGATGAGTACAATTGTGAAGTAGTTTGAACATTCTTTGGCATTGCCTTTCTTTGGGATTGGAATGAAAACTGACCGTTTCCAGTCCTGTGGCCACTGCTGAGTTTTCCAAATTTGCTAGCTTATGGAGTGCAGCACTTTCACAGCATCATCTTTTAAGATTTGAAATAGCTCAATTGGAATTCCATCATCTCCATTAGCTTTGTTCATAGTGATGCTTCCTAAGCCCGACTTGACTTCACATTCCAGGATGTCTGGCTCTAGGTGAGTGATCACACCTTGATTATCTGGGTCATGAAGATATTTTTTTGTACAGTTCTGCATATTCTTGCCACCTCTTCTTAATATCTTCTGCTTCTGTTAGGTCCCTATCATTTCTATCCTTTATGGAGCCCATCTTTGCATGAAATGATCACTTGGTATCTCTGATTTTCTTGAAGAGATCTCTAGTCTTTCCCATTCTATTGTTATCCTCTATTTATTTGCATTGATTGCTGAGGAAGGCCTCTTTTCTCTCCTTGATATTCTTTGGAACTCTGCATTCAGTTGGGTATATCTTTCCTTTTCTCCTTTGCTTTTCACTTCCCTTCTTTCACAGATATTTGTATGGCCTCCTTAGACAGACATTTTGCTTTTTTGCATTTCTATTTCTTGGGTATGGTCTTGATTCTTGTCTCCTGTACAATGTCACGAACCTCCATTCATAGTTCATCAGGCACTCTATCAGATTTAGACCCTTAAATCTATTTTTCACTTCCACTGTATAGTCAGTCATAAGCGATTTGACTTAGGTCCTACTTGAATGGTTTAGTGGCTTTCTCCACTTTCTTCAATTTCAGTCTGAATTTGGCAATAAGGAGTTCATGATCTTAGCCACAGTCAGCTCCCAGTCTTGTTTTCACTGACTGTATAGAGCTTGTCCATCTTTGGATGCAAAGAATATAATCAACCTGATTTTGATGTCGATCATCTGGTGATATCCACGTGTCGAGTTTTCTCTTGTGTTCTGACCTTTGCAGTCTCTTGGCAGAATTCTATTAGCCTTTGCCCTGCTTCATTCCGTATTCCAAGGCCAAATTTGCCTGTTACTCCAGGCGTTTCTTGACTTCGTATTTTTGCATTCCAGTTCAGTTCATTTGCTCAGTCGTGTACGACTCTGCAACCCCATGAACTGCAGCATGCCAGGCCTCCCTGTCCATCACCAACTCCCAGAGTTCAACCAAACTCATGTCCATCGAGGCAGTTATGCCATCCATCCATCTCATCTTCTGTCATCCCCTTCTCCTCCTGCCCTCAATTCCTCCCAGCATCAGGGTCTTTTCCAATGAGTCAACTCTTCTCATGAGGTGGCCAAAGTACTGGAGTTTCAGCTTCAGCATCAGTCCTTCCAATGAACACCCAGGACTGATCTCCTTTAGGATGGACTGGTTGGATCTCCTTGCAGTCCAAGGGACTCTCAAGAGTCTTCTCCAACACCACAGTTCAAAAGCATCAATTCTTCAGTGCTCAGCCTTCTTCACAGTCCAACTCTCACATCCATACATAACCACAGAAAAACCATAGCCTTGACTAGACAGACCTCAGTCAGCAAAATAATGTCTCTGCTATTGAATACGCTATCTAGTTTGGTCATAACTTTTCTTCCAAGATGTAAGCATCTTTTAATTTCATGGCTGCAATCACCATCTGCAGTAATTTTGGAGCCCCCAAAAATGAAGTCTGATACTGTTTCCACTGTTTCCCCATCTATTTCCCATGAAGTGATGGGACCGGATGCCATAATCTTTGTTTTCTGAATGTTGAGCATTAAGCCAACTTTTTTCACTCCCCTCTTTCACTTTCATCAAGAGGCTTTTTAGCTCCTCTTCACTTTCTGCCATAAGGGTGATGTCATCTGCATATCTGAGGTGACTGATGTTTCTCCTGGTAATCTTGACTCCAGCTTGTGCTTCTTCCAGTCCAGCATTTCTCATGATGTATTCTGCATATAAGTTAAATAAGCAGGGTGACAATATACAGCCTTGACGTACTCCTTTTCCTATTTGGAACCAGTCTGTTGTTCCATGTCCAGTTCTCACCATTGCTTCTTGACCTGCGTACAGATTTCTCAAGAGGCAGGTCAGGTAGTCTGATATTCCCATCTCTCTCAGAATTTTCCACAGTTTATTGTGATCCACACAGTCAAAGGCTTTGGCATAGTCAATAAAACAGAAATAGATGTTTTTCTGGAACTCTGTTGCTTTTTCAATGATCCATTGGATGTTGGCAATTTGATCTCTGGTTCCTCTGCCTTTTCTAAGACCAGCTTGAACATCAGGAAGTTCACGGTTCACATATTGCTGAAGACTGGCTTGGAGAGTTTTGAGCATTACTTTACTAGCATGTGAGATGAGTGCCATTGGGCGGTAGTTTGAGCATTCTTTGGCATTGCCTTTCTTTGGGATTGGAATGAAAACTGACCTTTTCCAGTCCTGTGGCCACTGTTGAGTTTTCCAAATTTGCTGGCATATTGAGTGCAGCACTTTCACAGCATCATCTTTTAGGATTTGAAATAGCTCAGCTGGAATTCCATCACCTCCACTAGCTTTGTTCATAGGGATTCTTTCTAAGGCCTACTTGACTTCACATTCTAGGATGTCTGGCTCTAGGTCAGTGATCACACCGTCGTGATTATCTGGGTCGTGAAGATCTTTGTTGTACAGTTCTTCTGTGTATTCTTGCCACATCTTAATATCTTCTGCTTTGTTAGGTCCATACCATTTCTGTCCTTTATTGAGCCCATCTTTGCATGAAATATTCCCTTGGTATCTCTAATTTTCTTGACGAGATCTCTAGTCTTTCCCATTCTGTTGTTTTCCTCTATTTCTTTACATTGATCGCTGAAGAAGGCTTTCTTATCTCTTCTTGCTATTCTCTGGAACTCTGCATTCAGATGCTTATATCTTTCCTTTTCTCCTTTGTTTTTCACCTCTCTTCTTTTCACAGCTATTTGTAAGACCTCCCCAGACAGCCATTTTGCTTTCTTGCATTTCTTTTCCATGGGGATGGTCTTGATCCCTGTTTCCTGTACAATGTCATGAACCTCATTCCATAGTTCATCAAGCACTCTATCTATCAGATCTAGGCCCTTAAATCTATTTCTCACTTCCACTGTATAATCATAAGGGATTTGATTTAGGTCATACCTGAATGGTCTAGTGGTTTTTCCTACTTTCTTCAATTTCTGAATTCCAAATTCAGTCTGAATTTGGAAATAAGGAGTTTATGATCTGAGCCACAGTCAGCTCCTGGTCTTGCTTTTGTTGACTGTATAGAGCTTCTCCATCTTTGTACCCTTGCCTAGAAAATCGCATGGATGGAGAAGCCTGATATGCTACGGTATATGTTGTACTTTTCAGGTACATCAGCTGATGAATCCTCTATATTATAAAAACCAGTTTGATCTGGGTTCTCTTTTCCTTGCAGCAGGAAAATTTTAGAATGATTTGGTTACTAACAGGTGTAATCAAGATTCTGTCTGAAACTGAAGACTCCTGACAAAACCACATAACAAAAATCCTAAAATATAGTAAAAGAAAAGGAGATATAAAATCATAAAATATAAACAGATTACAAAAAGAAAAACTTCAATTATAACTGTATTTTACTTGCTATAATTAATATATATATCTGTCATATATATTATCTGTGCATAGTCTGAGATTATGCAAATTATTTATGACTTTTGGAGTCAAGATGACAAGATGGAGGATTACATAGCTCTGAGTCAGACTGAGTGGCTTTAGATTCTGGCTCTATCTCTTTCTAGCTGGTGACCTTGAGAAAGATACTTAATGTATCTCAGTTTTAGTTTCTCATATTTTGTGTGAGAAATATGATATTAACATCAAAGTGTTATGGCAAAGATCAACTTAGCTAATATATGTAAAGAATTTAAAACTGTGCCTGAATATAGTCATACTTCAAAATATTATTTATAATTTTAAATTGGTAAATTACTTTATCAAAAGCTAATATCCTCAGATTGATTTTGTATATTGTTTATCTTTTTCACTTTCAGATCTACTTGCTTTTTCCCCTCTTGGTCTCTTATAAGCAGTGAGGGACTTTAATCATTGTTCTTGAATTCAAGAGAAGAAAAAACAAGTAGATCTGAAAGTGAAAAAGAAAAACAATATACAAAATCTTGAGAAAACCTCAGGGCCCTTATAAACAGGTAGGAGTTTGTTGCTGCTTTCTTTAGAAGAAAATGTCTGTTTTTGATCATTGTATCCACATTAAATAGCATAGTACCTGACAATAAATATTTGGTGAATGAAAGAACTCTTAGATGAATGGTTAAAGTTGAATTCATGTGTATTAGTGTAGATGTTAGACACACAACAATCACATCCATTGAAAGAGGCATATGTAACTCAATAAATGTGTACTGTTTGATAGATTTGACTGATTCCCAATCTCTGCTCAGATTTCCTTTAGGAATTTGATTAAATTTGTAATTGTGTGATATTTTTTCTTTACATTTTTTGTTTCATGACTATAAACATCACCTTTTCAACTACGCTGAGTTTGAGAAAGATTTCCTAGTTCTCCAAAGTAAATATATAATTGATATTTATTGATTTAAATTGAAGGATCATGTTTGTGGTTTTGTTTACATCTTTTTTTTTTTAAAGCAGAAATACTTCTGCATTTGACTCTCTGAGGAAGGCATAAACTTTATGAAAATTTTAAGATTCATATTATTGTGCTTTCATCCTGGTTTTTATTCTCATTCTCTTCTTACCCACTATAAAACAGATAGTTCAATTAGGGAGAGTATTTTATATCTCGAGTCTCACTGCTTTTAGAATTGCAAGTTAAAATAAATGAATACATGCAAAATAAATGTTGTATATTGTACTTCAAAACCATGTTTTGATCTGAATTCAATATTCTATATTTTACAGGGAGTTTACTATAAGGAGTAGACTTTTTCTGGATCTGATTCTTTTTTGCATAGAAATTGGAGTTTAATATTAATTCGTCTTAGCACTAAAGTATAATCAAATAAACATTATTCATTTTTACTCTAAACTTTAAATAATACAAAGGATATTCATCAGATATATTTCATAACTGTAGTGAAAGCATCTGACAGTTTTTCACGTAAAATATAGTGCTGCATATAAATTATATTACTGCTTATGTTTTATTTGAAATATTCATAATATTCATTTTGTAAATACAATATGTAGCACAAGAAAATGACAATATTGTAATTGAACATCTATGAAAAATCTTGCCTCTGAAAATTTTAGATGAAATCAATCTTGCATGAATTTTACTGGGGGATATGAAGACTAATTTGCTCATCTTCTTTCTTATTCTGGGAAGTGGTTTATGTAAGATATTAATGTCACTTCTTGATTTCACTTTAATCAATAACTTGGTAGAAGTATAGCACAATTGTAAACAAATATCAGTTACATTTTACAGACCTCACCATACTATTAATAAATCCACACAAATGTATATATGTCAACCTTCTCTATTAGACTGTTAAAAAATTGAATTAAATAAAGGAAGAGGTAGTAACATAAGATTATATGAAATATTGTAATATGTATCTAAAACGGAAGTTTTAATTTTGAGGAATATGTCATTAACAGATAATATGCTTTCACCATTAATGTAACTATAAAATAATGAAAAGAAAATAATCAAGTAGCCTTTGTGTGAATAATAGATTGAAATAAATTAAGGGCAAGAATTGATTCAAGGTAATATGATTAGAGTGTGCTAGGTCATTGAAAAAGAACATACATAGAATTCTCACTATTTTTTCTCCTTGACATTAGCACCTTTTCCTTGTAAAGAAGCACAATTTCCATGTGGTAAGTCTGTAAAAATGTATATCCATACCTTGCGTGCTAAGTAGCTTCGGTTGTGTCTGACTCTCTGCAACTCAATGGACTGTAGCCCTCCAGGCTCCTCAGTCCATGGGATTCCTCAGGCAAGAATACTGGAGTGGGTTGCTATGGCCTCCTCCAGAGGATCTTCCTGATCCAGGGATCAACCTGGGTCTCTTAAGTCTCCTGCATTGGCAGGTGGGTTCTTCACTACTAGCGCCACCTGGGAAGCCATATCTTGGATGTTAATTTTTCTTGATTTAATTAAGTCAGGCAATACTAGCAATGCAACTGCTTTTTAATTAATCTGCAGTTTTCCAAAAAAGAATCTCTTGAAAACCACTGAACAAGGCAGCTTTTTAATAATTAAAGCCAGAAATGTGCTGTGTGCTTAGTTGCTCAGTCACGTCCAAATCTTTGAGACTCCATCGGACTGTTGGCCACCTCTGTCCCTGTGGATTCTCCAGGCAAGAATGCTGGAGTAAGTTGCCATGCTCTCCTCCAGGGGATCTTCCCATCCTAGGGATCAAACCCAGGTCTCCCACATTGCACGCAGATTCTTTACCATCTGAGCCACCAGGGAAGCCCAAAGCCAGATATATTGTTAGATGTTCTTTCTTAGAAAGTTTTCAAGGTTATCAAAATTGGAGACATCCTAGCATTTCAAATTATTTTTCTAAAGTTGTAAAACTGAAATATCAAGGTGATCAAAATTGTTCCCCTCCTAAAAAATTAAATCATCTTCCCAAAATATGTGGAAATTTGAGAATATCTATTTAGTTAGGAAGACTGTATTATGTGGGAAATGAAAAACAGAGAAACAATATATTTTGCCTGGGCTTTTAAAGGACACCTTGCATGATTTCATAACATGTGAAAGGAATTATTGTAATGCCAAACCACAAAGAATTTAAATCTAGAAGTTAAGAAATAATAGGACACTAATTTGAAACATGATTTATATTATCTACACTTTTGGAGTCCGTGAATTACCTCCACTGAGTGAAGTTTATTACCTGGCCCAATCAAGTTATTCTTTTAAATGAAAGCAAACTAGGAGACTCCTGAAGTATAATAACAATTAAGATCACAAATTAGATTTCTAAAACCAACTTTCATTTTTTTATTAACATCTAAAGCTGGAGAAAGAAGGGAGTGTTCAGAAAAAATACTGGATTATGCTCACATTTTGGATACTTAAGACAGTGAAACTATAGGCTTTCACAACAAAAAAGTCTGAAATATAGTACTTGTGCAACCTCAAAAACAACAGAATGATCTTGGTTCATTTCCAAGAAAATCATTCAACATACAGTAATCCAGGTCTACACTCTAATCATTACACCAAAGAAGCTGAAGTTGACTGGTTCTCTGAAGACCTACAACACTTTCTAGAGCTAACACCAAAAAAAAAAAAAAAATGTCCTTTTTATCAAAGGGGATTGGAATGGAAAGTAGAAAGTCAAGAGCTACCCTGGTCATAACAAATACCCTTTTCCAGCAATCCAAAAGACAACCCTACACATGAACCTCATCAGATGGTCAATACTATATCAGATTGATTACGGTCTTTGCAGCTGGAGTTGAAGAAGCTCTAATAGTTAGTGAAAACAAGAACTTCAGCTGACTGTGGTTCAGGTTATGAGGTCCATATTGCAAAATTGAAGTCAGCAAGAGAAACCACTAGGCAATCCAGGTATGACCTAAATCAAATCCCTTATACAGTTCAGTTCAGTTCAGACACTCAGTGGACTCAGTTGCTCAATCCCATGGACTGCAGCACATCAGGCTTCCCTGTCCATCACCAACTCCCAGAGCTTGCTCAAACTCATGTGCATCAAGTAGGTGATGCCATCCAAACATCTTATTCTCTGTCATCCTCTTCTTCTCCTCCCTTCAATCTTTCCCAGCATCAGGGTCTTTTCAAATGAGTCAGTTCTTCACATCAGGTGACCGGAGTATTAGAGTTTCAGCTTCATCAGTCCTTCCAATCAATATTCAGGACTGGTTTCCTTTAGGATTGACTGGTTTGATCTCCTTCCATTCCAAGGGACTCTCAAGAGTTTTCTCCAACACCATATTTCAAAAGCATCAATTCTTCAGTGCTCAGCTTTCTCTATAGTCCAACTTTCACCTCCATACATGACTACTGGAAAAACCATAGATTTGACTATACAGACCTTTGTTGACAAAGCAATGTCTCTGCTTTTTAATATGCTGTCTAGGTTGGTGATAGCTTTTCTTCCTAGAAGCGAGCATCTTTAGATTTCATGGCTGCCGTCACCATCTACAGTGATTTTGAGCTCAAGAAAATAAAGTGTGGGTGACAATACCATGTTACTTTATATTTATACTTTATACACTTTTATACAGTGGGGGTGACAAATAAATTCAAGGGATTAGATTTGGTAGACAGAGTATCTGAAGAATTATGGATGGAAGTCTGTAACATTGTATAGGAGACAGTGACCAAAACCATCCCAAAGAAAAAGAAATGCAAGAAGGCAAAGTGGTTGTCTGAGGAGGGTTTACAAATACCTGAGGAAAGAAGAGAAACAAAAGGCAAGGAGAAAGGGAAAGATATATCCAACTGAAAGCAGAGTTCCAGAGAATAGCAAAGAGAGTTAAGAAGGCCTTCTTCAATCAACAACATAAAAGAATAAAGGAAAATGATAGAATAGGACAGACTAGAGATCTCTTCAAGAAAATTGGAGATCAGTTCATTTCAGTTGCTCAGCCATGTCCAACTCTTTGTGACCCCATGGAGTGCAGCATGCCAGGCTTCCCTGTCCATCATCAATCCTGGAGTATGCTCAAACTCATGTCTATTGAGTTGGTGATGCCATCCAGTTATCTCATCCTCTGTTTTCCCCTTCTCCTCCTGCCTTCAATCTTTTCTAACAGCAGGGTCTTTTCTAAGGAGTTAGTTCTTCGCATCAGGTGGCCCAAGTATTGGAGTTTCATATTCAGCATCTGTCCTTCCAATGAATATTCAGAACTTATTTCCTTTAGGATTGAATGATTTGATCTCCTTGCAGTCCAAGAGGCTCTCAAGAATCTTCTTGAACACTACAGTTCAGAAGCTTCATGGCTTAGCTGATAAAGAGTCTGCCTGCACTGTGTGAGACCCAGGTTCAATACTTGGGTCCAGAAGATGTGATGGAGAAGGGAATGACTACCCACTCCAGTATTCCTGCCTGGAGAATTCCAGGGGCAGAGGAGCCTAGCGAGCTAGAGTCCATGGGGTTGCATAGAGTTGGACATGACTGAGCAACTAACAGCAGAATTGTAAGTGTTCTTCTCAGCAGCACATACACTAAAATTGGAGATATCAAGGGATTATCCATGCAAAGGTTGGGACAATAAATGACGGAAATAGTGACAACCTAGCAGAAACAGAAGAGATTGAGAAGAGATGGCAGGAATACACAGAAGAACTATAGAAGGAAGGTCTTTATGAGTTGGATAACTGTGAAGGTTAGAGCCAGACATCTTGGAGTCTGAAGTCAAGTGGGCCTTAATGAAGTATTACTATGAACAAAGTTAGTGGAGGTGATGAAATTCCAGCAGAGCTATTTAAAATCCTAAAAGATGATCCTGTTAAAGTGCTACATGAAATTTTTTAGCAAATTGGAAAACTCTGCAGTGGCCACAAAAATGGAAAAGGTCAGTTTTCATTCCAATCCCAGAGAAGAGCAATGCCAGAAAATGTTCAAACTGCTGAACAATTGTGTTCATTTCACATGCTAGGTTAGCATTTCACAGTGTTATGCTCAAAATCCTTCAAACTAGGCTTCAGCAGTATGTGAACTGAGAACTTTCAGATGTATAAGCTGGATTTAGGAAAGGCAGAGGAACAAGAAATCAAATTGTCAATATAAATTGGATCATGGAAAAAGCAAGTGAATTCCAGAAAAAAAAAAAATCTACTTCTGGCTTATCTAGTATGCTAAAGTCTTGATAGTGTGAATCACAACAAACTGTGGAAAATTCTTTAAGAGATGGTAACACCAGACAACCTTATCTGGCTCCTGAGAAACGTGTATGAGGGTCAAGAAGCAACAGTTAAAACTGGACATGGAACAGGGGACTGGTTCCAAATCGGGAAAGGAGTACGTCAAGGCTGTATATTGTCACCCTGTTTCTTTAACTTATATGCAGAGTACATCATGCAAAATGCTGGGCTGATTGGTCACAAGCTGGAATCAAGATTTATGGAAGAAATATCAATAACCTCAGATATGCAGATGATACCACTCTAATGGCAGAAAGTGAAGACAAACTAAAGAGCTTTTTAGTTTAGATGAAGGTGAAAGAGGAGAGTGAAAAGGCTGTCTTAAAACTCAGAATTCAAAAATTGAGATCATTGCATCTGGTCCCATCACTTTGTGGCAAATAGGTTGGATAAAGTGGAAACAGTGACAGATTTTATTTTCTTGGGGTCCAAAATCACTGCAGACAGTGACTACATCCATGTAATTAAAAAATAGCATATTAAAAAGCAGAGACATCACTTTGCCAACAAAGGTTCATCTCATCAAAGCTATGGTTTTTCCAGTAGTTATGTACCAATGAGAGAGTTGGACCATAAAGAAGGCTGAGCACCAAAGAATTCATTCTTTCAAACTTTGGTGCTGCAGAAGACTCTTGACAGTCCCTTGAACAGTATGGAGATCAAACCAATCAATCCTAATGGAAATCAACCCTAGATAATTAATTATTGGAAAGACTGATGCTGAAGCTGAAGCTCCAATACTTTGCCCACCTGATACAAAGAGGCAAGTCATTGGAAAAGACCCTGATGTTGGGAAATAGTGAAGGCAAAAAGAAAAGAGGGTGGCAATGGATGAGATGGTTAGTTAGCATTGCCAACTCAATGGGCATGAATTTGAGCAAATTCTAAGAGACAGTGGAGGACAGAAGAGCCTGGCTTGCTGCAGTCCATGGGCTTGCAAAGAGTTGAACACAATTTAGTGACTGAACAGCAAAAAATAGGTTTCCTCATGTTTTAATATAACTCAGGTCCGCCTCTATTAATTGCTTTCTAGCTGTTAGATAAAGAAAGGCCTCGTAATACTTGGGTGTAGGAATGAAGACTTTGTTATACTCAGTGGGGAGGGATGATGGATTATTTAATCATAAATTAGTAAACTTTAAAAAGGCAATCAAAAAAAGTACAGAGAATCTACATTTGAAAGACTCCAAGTTTTCCAGTAAAATGTTAATGCTTTATTATTTAAGAATTTAGTTTCTTTTCTCTACTTCAGTTCAGTTCAGTTGCTCAGTCATGTCCGACTCTTTGCAACCCCATGAAATGCAGCATGCCAGGCCTCCCTGTCCATCACCAACTCCCACAGTTCAACCAAACTCAGGTCCATCGAGGCGGTGATGCCATCCAGCCATCTCATCCTCTGTCGTCCCCTTCTCCTCCTGTCCCCAATCCCTCCGAGCATCAGGGTCTTTTCCAATGAGTCAACTCTTTGCATGAGGTGGCCAAAGTATTGGAGTTTCAGCTTTAGCATCAGCCCTTCCAATGAACACCCAGGATTAATCTCCTTTAGGATGGACTGGTTGGATCTCCTTGCAGTCCAAGGGACTCACAAGAGTCTTCTCCAACACCACAGTTCAAAAGCATCAATTCTTTGGCACTCAGCTTTCTTCACAGTCCAACTCTCACATCCATACATCACCACTGGAAATACCATAGCTTTGACTAGATGGACCTTTGTTGGCAAAGTAATATCTCTGATTTTCAATATGTTATCTAGGTTGGTCATAACTTTCCTTCCAAGGAGTAAGCGTCTTTTAATTTCATGGCTGCAGTCTCCATCTGCAGTGATTTTGGAGCCCCCCAAAATGAAGTCTGACACTGTGTCCACTGTTTCCCCATCTATTTCCCATGAAGTGATGGGACCAGATGCCATGATCTTCGTTTTCTGAATATTGAGCTTTAAGCCAACTTTTTCACTCTCCTCTTTCACTTTCATCAAGAGGCTTTTTAGTTCCTCTTCACTTTCTGCCATAAGGGTGGTGTCATCTGCATATCTGAGGTGATTGATATTTCTCCCACCAATCTTGATTCCAGCCTGTGCTTCTTCCAGTCCAGCGTTTCTCATGATGTACTCTGTATATAAGTTAAATAACCAGGGTGACAATATACAGCCTTGATGTCGTACTCCTTTTCCTATTTGGAACCAGTCTGTTGTTCCATGTCCAGTTCTAACTGTTGCTTCCTGACCTGCATATAGGTTTCTCAAGAGGCAGGTCAGCTGGTCTGGTATTCCCATCTCTTTCAGAATTTTCCACAGTTTATTGTGATCCACACAGTCAAAGGCATTGGCATAGTCAATAAAGCAGAAAGAGATGTTTTTCTGGAACTCTCTTGCTTTTTTCATGATCCAGCAGATGTTAGCAATTTGATCTCTGGTTCCTCTGCCTTTTCTAAAACCAGCTTGAACATCTGGAAGTTCATGGTTAATGTATTGCTGAAGCCTGGCTTAGAGAATTTTGAGCATTACTTTACCAGCATGTGAGATGAGTGCAATTATGTGGTAGTTTGAGCATTCTTTGGCATTGCCTTTCTTTGGGATTGGAATGAAAACTGACCTTTTCCAGTCCTGTGGCCACTGCTGAGTTTTCCAAATTTGCTGGCAAATTGAGTGCAGCACTTTCACAGCATCATCTTTCAGGATTTGAAATAGCTCAACTTGAATTCCATCACCTCCACTAGCTTTGTTTGTAGTGATGCTTTCTAAGGCCCATTTGACTTCACATTCCAGGATGTCTGGCTCTAGGTGAGTGACACCATAGTGATTATCTGGGTCGTGAACATCTTTTTTGTATAGTTCTTCTGTGTATTCTTGCCATCTCTTCTTAATATCTTCTGCTTCTGTTAGGTCCATACCATTTCCATCCTTTATCGAGCCCATCTTTGCATGAAATGTTCCCTTGGTATCTCTAATTTTCTTGAAGAGATCTCTAGTCTTTCCCATTCTATTGTTTTCCTCTATTTCTTTGCATTGATCGTTAAAGAGGGCTTTCTTATTTCTCCTTGCTATTCTTTAGAACTGTGCATTCAGATGCTTATATCTTTCCTTTTCTCCTTTGCTTTTCACTTCTCTTCTTTTCACAGCTATTTGTAAGGCCTCCCCAGACAGCCATTTTGCTTTCTCTACTTACTAATATGTGAAATGTATAAAAGTTGATTTCTTCATCATGCATCTTTGCTTCAACAGAAAACTTTAAATAGCCACAAATACAATTATCTAGAGTGTTATTTTTCTCATGTGATCTTTTTAGTATGTAGATGAAATATAAAATTTACTTCCTGTAATTTTTAGTTCCTTGGAATGGGAAACCAGACAACAAACTACAATGCCTTAACTGAAGCACCTCTTTTTTATAGATGAGAAAATACAATCTCTAACTGAAATGAAAAATACTAACAGTGTTCATGAGAGCAAACTGGTTTGCCTGTAATAAATTTGTGTTTAGTCATCAAAGGAAATATTAATCAGTTGCTAATATAATGGAGTTTGTAATATGAAACAAAATAGATAAATATTTTTGTCTCTTATTATAATGTTAATATCTTAGACATAGAATTGAAGAATTTTTCAATCAAAATAGAAATTAGTTTAATTGGAAGAAGTGCTTTTTTTGCATGTATTATATATTGATAGCTAATTAAGCCAAATTTATGTTTTTCAATATATCTAAACAACACAATCCTAATCTTTTATTCCATCTAAACAAATATCACTAATATGCTTGCCAAATCTATAAATCTAATTGCAGAAAAATATTAGAGTAATGTCTTTATCCATTTATAGACAATTTTCTTTTAAGTTTGGAAGGGTATAATTATTCAAATAGAGAAGATTAGGAGAAATAACTGTTACTTTTTGGCAACAATCAATAAATGAAAAGCTTCCACTGTTGTTGGATGTAAAGCTGGCCCACTTGTATGCTAATAAAACTAATCATGATTTTAGTAGCTTTAGAACTTCCTTTAGACTTTCAAAACTAATCAAATTCTGTATGATTTTACAATGGAATTGACAAATAGATTCAGTTCCATGGGTTTGCAAAGAGTCAGACATGACTGAGTGACTGAACTGAACTGAACTGAGAGATTCTAAACAGAGAACTACAAGTGCAAAGTCAGTAGGTTGGGAGAGATTTTTCTGCAGTGAATATATGAAAATGTCATGGTAAAACTGAACTATGAAGCATCAAACATGTATTCCAATAATAGGAAACTAGCATGTAGATTTAGTGTTTCTAATCAAACAAGGTGTTATTGTTCAAATAAATTTGTATTGATTTTGTACTTGATTTTTGTCACATTTTCACTCACCTTGGTTGAGTCACCTTCTATTGCTACATCCCAGGTTTGGAGTTTAGAAAATTCAGTGAATTTACATGAATATGGATTCTGATTTCTTACATAAACATGCTCCTATTGTCTGAATAGTCAAAAGTTCTTTTTATAGAGAGATTTTAACAGGAGTTTTGTTTCCTGGGAACAAAACACAGAGAAATCCAGGAGGTTTAAGGAATTCCCTGGTGTTCTAGTGGTTAGAACTCTCTGCCTTCACTCCTGAAGACTTGGTGTCAATCCCTGGTGGAGTAAACCAGGGTTGTAAACCACACAGTGTGGCAAAAAACAACAGCAGCAGTAATAACGACAGGAAGTCTGAAAAGAATGAATATATAACTTCTTTCCATCTAAATTCACAAACAACAATATTTTTGTCAGACTTAGTGCTCAGAGGAGAAAATAAAAATGAGGACTAGATTATTTTCATTGTACACATTGCCTCATGAATGTGTACTGTTTACTTTTCCTCTCTCTAAACCATGAACATCCAGAGAGGAAAAGTACCTTTATTAATCTGTATTCCCCAAGATCTAGGAAGGTACTTGTTAAAAATACCTATTAATGAATACCTATACTTCACTAGATGTCTATGTCAAAGATATATTCAGAAACATCATCATGGGGTGGTTAGACAATGGGCAAGTGATGAAATAACTATTGTACCTAAAAGAAATAGGTAAGGGAATCAACAAACTCTCCAGTTCCAGGAAGGAAAGTGTTTGAAAATATCTCTTTAAACAAGCAACCCAATCTCCATCTTACACCACCAGATATAGTAATCTCACACCTTAAAAAACAACTGTTCCATATTTAGACAACTAAATGTTACACAGATCTAACCTCATGTCCTCATGTCTTTTTCTAATAGGTGCAGACTCTGTAATCCTGAATACTGCAGCCTTTCAAGGATTTGATACTCAGATCTGCCACTGTACTGAAGTAGACTCACTTAAATACTTTCTTCATAAGAAGCAGTTTTTATATTCATTTTCTCACCCATACTGTATACATTCTGTACTTGTTCACTGCTCTCTTATAAAATGAGATCTATAGGTATCACTGGGCATTACTTTCATCACCAGTCACATTCACAACCGGGCACTGTTTTCACTTTGGCTCCATCTCCTCATTCTTTCTGGAGTTATTTCTCTGCTCTTCTCTAGTAACATAATGGGCAACTACCGACCTGGGAACTTCATCTTTCAGTGTCATATATCTTTACCTTTTCATTCTGTTCATGGGATTCTTAAGGCAAGAATATTGAAGTGACTTGCCATTCCCTTCTCCAGTGCCACGTTTTCTCAGAACTCTCCACTATGACCCATCTGTCTTGGGTGGCCCGACATGACATGCCTCATAGTTTCTATGAGTTAGACAAAGCTGTGGTCCAGGTGATCAGTTTGGTTAGTTTTCTGTGATTGTGGTTTTCATTCTGTCTGTCCTCTAATGGATAAGAATAAGAGGCTTATGGGAGCTTCGTGATGGGAGAGACTGACTGTCGGAGAAACTAGGTCTTGTTCTGATGGGTGGGGCCGTGCTCAGTGAATCTTAAATCCTAAAAGTTCTACAAGAATTGCTAGAACTAACACTAAAAAAAGATGTCCTTTTCATCATAGGGGACTGGAATGCAAAAGTAGGAAGTCAAGGGATACCTGGAGTAACAGGCAAGTTGAGCCTTGGTGTACAAAATAGAGCAGAGCAAAGGCTAAAAGTGCTTTGCCAAGAGAATGCACTGGTCATAGCAAACACCCTCTTCCAACAACACAAGAAAAGACTCTACACATGGACATCACCAGATGGTCAATACTGAAATCAGATTGATTATATTCTTAGCAGGTGAAGAGGGAGAAGGTCTATAGAGTTAGCAAAAACAAGACCAGGAGCCAACGGCAGCTCTGATCATGAACTTCTTATTGCTAAATTCAAACTTAGATCTAAGAAAGTGGGAAAAACCACTAGACCATTCAGGTATGACCTAAATCAAAATCCTTATGATTATACAGTGTAAGTGACAAATAGATTCAAGGGATTATATCAGTTAGGCAGAGTGCCTGAAGAACTATGGATGGAGGTTTGTGATATTGTACAGGAGGCAGTAATCAAGACCATTCCCAAGAAAAAGAAATGCAAAAAGGAAAAGGGTTGTCTGAGGAGGCCTTATAAATAGCTGAGAAAGGAAGAAAAGCTAAAGGCAAAGGAGAAAAGGAAAGATATACCCTACCAAATGCAGAGTTCCAAAGAATAGCAAGAAGAGATAAGAAAGCCATTTAAAGACATTTTTAGACATGGTTCCTGTCTAAATAAACTCATACTCTAGAACAGTTTATCAATCTTTCTGTTTGTTTGTTTCATTATCACCCTTGTAAGGAGAAAAACAAAATATTTAAATTAAAATTTATATGAAATATTCTAATCAGTAAATCAAATTAGCTTGAATCCAATTTCTCTCTACTGAGAGAAATTTAAAATAAATAAAATTTTTTCAGGTAGGGTTGAACTCGTGAGGGCCAAAAAAAAGAAGAAGAAAGACTTCCTTAGTGATCAATGCCAAGAAATAGAGGAAAACAATAGGCAGGGAAAGACTAGAGATATCTTCAAGAAAGTTAGAGATATCAAGGGAACATTTCATGCAAAGATGGGCACAACAAAGGACAGAAAAGGTATGGACCTAATAGAAGCAGAAGATATTAAGAAGAGGTGGGAAGAATATACATCACTAGACAAAAAAGATTTTAATGATGCTAATAACCATGATGGTGTGATCACTCATCATGAGTGATCTAGAGCCAGACATCCTGGATTCCAAAGTCAAGTGGGCCTTAGGAAGCATCACTATGAACAAAGTTAGTAGACGTGACGGAATTCTAGTTGAACTATTTCAAATCCTAAAAGATGATGCTGTGAAAGCACTACACTCAACATGTCATCACATTTGGAAAATTCAGCAGTGGCCACAGGACTGAAACAGGTCAATTTTCATTCCAATCCCAAATAAAGGTCATGCCAAAGAATGTTCAAAGTACTGCACAATTTCAGTCATCTCACACGCTAGCAAAATAATGCTCAAAATTCCCCAAGCAAGGTTTCAACACTATGTGAATCATGAACTTCCAGATGTTCAAGTGCTGGATTTAGAAAAGGCAGAGGAACCGATATCAAATTGCCAACAATTGTTGGATCATAGAAAAAGCAAGAGAATCCCAGAAAAACATCTGCTTCTGCTTTATTGAATACATGAAAGCCTTTGACTATGTGGATCACAACAAACTATGGAAAATTCTTAAAGATATGGGAATATCAAAACACCTACTCTTCTTCTGAGAAATCTATGTGCTGGTCAAGAAGCAATACTTAGAACCAGACATAGAACAATAGACTGGTTCCAAATCAGGGAAGGAGTATGTCAAGGCTGTATATTGCCACCCTGTTTATTTAACTTATATGTGGAGTATATCATGTGAAATACTAGGCTGGATGAAGCACAAGCTGAAATCAAGATTGCCAGGAGAAATATCAAATACCTCAGATACACAGATGACACCAGCCTTATGGCAAAAATTGAAGTGGAACAAAAGAGTCTCTTAATGAAAGTGAAAGAGGAGAGTGAAAAAGCTCGTTTAAAGTTCAGCATGCCAAAAAATGAAAATCATGGCATCTGGTCCCATCACTTCATAGCAAATAGATGGGGACACAATGGAAACAGTGAGAGACTTTATTTTCCTGGGCTCTAAAATCACTGCAGATGATGACTTCAGCCATGAAGTCAAAAGGTGCTTGTTCTTTAGAAGAAAAACTATGACCAACCTAGACAGCTTATTAAAAAGCAGAGACATTATTTTGCCAACAAAGGTCCGTATTGTCAAAGATATGGTTTTTCCAGTAATCATGTATGGATGTGAGAGTTCGAACATAAAGAAAGCTGAGCACTGAAGAATTGATGCTTTCGAACTGTGGTGTTGAAGAAGACTCTTGAAAGACCCTTGGACCACAAGGAGATCAAATTAGTCAGTCCTAAAGAAAATCAGTTGTGAATATTCACTGGGAGGACTGATGCTGAAGTAGAAGCTCCAATACTTTGGATGCAAAGAACTGACTCATTGGAAAAGACCCTGATGCTGGGAAAGACTGTAAGCAGGAGAAAGGGACAATGGAAGATGAGATGGTTTAGATGGCATCACCGACTTGGTCAGTATGAGTCTGAGCAAGCTCCGGGAGTTGGTGATGGACAGGAAAGCCTGGCATGCTACAGTCCACCGGTTGCAAATAGTTGAACACATCTGCAGCACTGAACTGAACTGATAGGTAAAATCTGCAGAAGTGCAAATCTGAATAAAAATAGTGAATTATAGAAAAAAAAATAGCCTTAGAAAAGAACAAAACAGAAACTAGACAATATGGGAAACACAACCATGTTAGTTTATTACACAAACATTTTTACCAAGCATTTTTATATCAGGTTAAAGGTTTTAAAGAATGGATAAGGCACATTTTTTATTGAAAATCTAGGAATCTCATGAGAAAGAAAGAACCATTAGTAACTACAGTGCAATGTAATATTCATTATAACAGAATTATTTACTCTGAAATTGTTACTTTACTATTAATTAATGGCGCCTGTGGGGTGTCCGCACCCGCCCTGGCGGGTTGGCGCCGGATGCCCCATTGTGTGAAACCTTTCCCGAAGGGGCTTCCCTGGTGGCTCAGAGGTTAAAGCGTCTGCCCGCAATGAGGGAGACCTGGGTTTGATCCCTGGGTCAGGAAGATCCCCTGGAGAAGGAAATGGCAACCCACTCCAGTATTCTTGCCTGGAGAATCCCATGGACGGAGGAGCCTAGAGGGCTACAGTCCACGGGGTCGCAAAGAGTCGGACACGACTGAGCGACTTCACTTTCGCTTTCAATGTACCTTAACCTGGTTTCTTTGAGGGTTCCAAAAAAAATGTAAAAAAAATCATTCTCTTGAATCGTTTACTTTTGCTTTGTACTTGTACTTTTTTCTTTGTACTTGCCAAGTTAAAACTTCACTGCCTAAAAACTAACCATAAGTCCCTCTACCACTTTGTAACATAGACCAAAGACCGTAGATGGGGTTCTAGCAAAAGTCTCTGGGTTGTTTCCCTTCACCTCCTCCTGTTATTTCAAAATAGTTAAGATTCTCTTTCATAGTTAAGTCTCTTTCATGCCTTCTTCCTCTAGATCAGTTTCTCCAAATTTATTCTAAATGAACCTTCAGTGGGTATATTATGCATTATGCTTGATTACATCTTTTATTTGGAACCTAAGAAAGCCAGATATATACTCTCATCTTCTTTAATGAATGGATTCTTTTTTATTTTTATTAGATTTGCTGGAATTTGAGACATAAATATGTAGAATGTTTTTAATTTCACTGAATTCAAAAGAAAAACACACTAAGAGATCAGGAGTCTCCCCACCTCCCCATATGTTCATTGAATTTAAGTGCGAGTGAGTAAATGAAAGGAAAACATAAAAACAAAGGATGTTGCTTGGAGTTTTGTAATTAGAATTTCATTCCCCTTTGTCTTTCTCTTTCACCCCTTTCACATAATTACTGTTCTTATGTTGATTTTTTTTTAAATTTTGTTTTGTTTTTAATGGTTAACTTAAATCAGAGAAATAAGGCATACTGGTAATAACTTTATTTGTAAATGAAGGAAGTGATTTATTCACTCAGGTACCTTTTAAAACTGAACAGATCTTTATCAGGTGCTTTTGACCTATCATAGAATGATATATGTATTTTATTTGAATAACGTGCTCACTTTATTTGGAATAGATTATATAAAGAACACACTTCTACTAATACCTGCAGAAGAATAGTACACATTACTGTAAATCAGATTCTTATTTTGTACACAATCAGGGAAGTGATCAGAAAACATGCAAATTGAGAAAGTATTATTTAATAACTGTATCTTTAACCTCATTTAAAAATTAATCCAATAGGCATATAATCAACTATCTTTTTAGTTTTCTCACCCAACTTCCAAACATATTTTGTGTTCATATTTTGGGAGTAGATACACAGTTAGACAAACCAATTACCTCTTCTTTATCTGCTACAGATAAAGCATAAGTTATTAGATTTATTCTGTAGGTGACTTACACAGCAGCTCAAGGAAAAAAATAACTTTTAATAAAGTTTTGAGCCCATGCTTGTTTTCCCAAGGTACAATATAGCTGTTATTTATAGTTTTACTGAAAAAGCTGGTCGTGAATTTTCAGCAGTTCATGTAACTAGCTTTCTGCTTGTTGGGAAGGCAACATTACTTTCCAAAAGTTGTCTCTGACAGCAAGATTTTCGAGAAAAGATCTTTTTCCCCAGAAATCCATAATTAAGTGATAACAGTGCCTGTATAAATCCAGTTATAGTTTTGTAAAATATATGTCTTTACTATGACTACTAAGAGAGCTTATTTCTTTAAATTGTGTAATATCCAAGTAATCCAAGTGAGGTAAAATATTCAATAAAGTTTCTTAATGGACATATGAGTTTCCTTTAGACTAGGTGTAGAAATTCTTACCTAGAAGAGCCAGTGATATTCAGAAACATGTTACATATTTCATTTTACTTAGAGAGCTCTTAACTCAGCTCTTATATCTGTATTTCAAACATTAGCCACTAACCACCTGGACCATTTTACTTCCCTTTAATTCTCACTTATTTCACTTATGACTAATGCTGCTCTTGGCTATCTGATAAAATCTACCAAATTATCACCCTCCTCCTTTCAGTGTGCTTTATTCTGTACATAATGTTCTTTTAAAATCACCTTTCTGAGGTATAAATGTGATGTATCACTTCCCCAGCAATTTCATCTCTACTATCTCCACAGTTTTGTTTTGATCATTCTATTGAAAATAATACTCTCAAGACACAAAACTATTTTACAGAATTCAATGTGCTTTTTTTTAACTAAGCCTGCAAGATATTTCTCAATAAATTCTCCCTCTTTTCATACCAAGAATATTTCTAAATTTTAGATACATTCTTCAGTATCCCTTTAGGTGGTAGTAGATTTCCCAATGGACATAGTCATTGATCAGAAATATCTTGATATATTTCTAAAATATTTCTTTCAAAGGAGAAATGATACTCTGCTTCATCCCTTCCTTCTTGCTGTTGGCTGTAATATACACATGATATTTGGAGTCTGGCAGCCACACTGGAGCATGATTTGGAATCAACATGAAACAGCTTAAAGGAAGGAAACTAAATCATTATGATTTCATGTAATCACCCTATACTGGAAGTCTAATCTACAAGCTTCTTTTATGTGAAATAGAAGATAATTATTTTGTGTATAAGCTAAATTTTCTTAAGTTTAGTAGACATTTGACCTTATCCAAAATATCCATAAGTTATTTGGTCCACACGAAAGGTTCCTTGATTTGGTCCATTTAGTCCAATTGGCTGGACCAAGTATGCTCAAAGACATTTTCGATAGGACCAAATTTCAAGGACCTTTTGCTGTAGACCAAGTGTCTTATATGACATTCTGGGCAGGACCAAGTGTCTTGCAAGTCTTCTTAATAGAGCACACCATGGCACTAACCCTCACTAAATCAATCTTTTGAGTCTGGCAGTACTACATATTTTGTTTCTCCTACACAAATTCTTTGCTCCAGAAGACAATTAAATTCAATATAATGAAATAACAAATCTGACACACTACCTAACAAATATTTGATAATTACCCATTTCTTCCCCTCTATTCAGATAGAACCAATATTTTCATCATTGCACAAACTTGCCTTCTGTTTTTCCTTCTTTAAAGTTTTATATATGTGGTTTTTGACTGATTGAAATATGTTCTTTCTAACTTAATAACAACTAGAATTCATCACAGGATTGAAAAACCATGTGAAAGGATACTTTTTGTATGACAATTTTGTCTTGAAGCAATTTTGCTTTGTTTTTTTTTAAAGAACCATGTCTCTTACTGAGTGGACCTTAATTTGATACTTCATATTTAATATTTCACCTTACTACTTGCTTAGTTCCAGTAAAAAAAATAATATTTTGATCCCTCATTCTCTAGAAAAGAAAACACAATCTAGTATAGGTAATAATTTCACAAAAAGAAAAAACATGGCTACAAGAAAAAGTGAAATTAGAGATACTAGAGGTTAGATTATAGAAATAGTTTATTTATATACTTACATTTATATAATATTTAAATAAAATTTATGTACTTATACTATTCATCTAATGAAATATATCATTATATATATAAATTCTGTATTTATATAACAAAATAAATATACTGTTTCTATAATCTGACCTCTAATACCACTTTTCACTTTTATTGTAGCCATACTTTCTTTCTTTTTATGAAAAGAGACTTCAAAAATCTTGGTATTTGAAGAGCCTTGTTAGATTGACTATGGCTTTTACAATAAGTTGTATAGATACTGAGGATGGCATGACAATCCAGTTAAGTATTCTTACCTGGAAAATGCTATGGACAGAAGAATCTGGTAGGTTACAGTCCATGTGGTCACAAAGAATTTGACACAAATGGAACGACTTAGCCAACACACACATATAGAGAGATATAAGGCATATGTTAAAAAGAGAACCTAGCAAAGAGCTGAAACTTTACTGTGAATTTTGAAAAAATAAGAAATTCCTAGTTTCCCTATATTATAGCTATATATGAGAAGAAAGATAAGTTACATAGAAAACATGCTGGATAGTATTGCTGAAGGTTCTAATTCCCACTGGAGATACTTATACTTAATTAGATTTAGATTCAATATAAACCTTGAAGATCTTTGATCAGAGAATTGTTGTGACTGGAGCTTTGTAGAAGAAAACTAATTTGTTACCAATGAATAAGATGTTCAGAGAGACTGAGATAAGAGGTAAGGAAATATCTGAGGAAGTTACATTTTTGCATAGGTAGTCTTCCTTTTGTATATAGTAAGGTTGTCTAATAATATATCCTTGTAATGTATCTTCATGTCTTTGTATGTAGTACAAAATAAATTCAGCTCAGTTCAGTTCAGTCACTCAGCCATGTGTGACTCTTTGTGACCCCACAGGCTGCAGCACACCAGGTTCACTGTACATCACCATTTTCCAGAGCTTGTTCAAATTTATGTCCATCGAGTTGGTGATGCTATCTAATCATCTCATCCTCTGTTGTCCCCTTCTCCTCCTGCCTGCAATATTTCTCAGCATCAGGATCTTTTCCAATGAGTCAGTTCTTCACATCAGGTGGCCAAAATATTGGAGCTTCAGCATCAGTCCTTTCAATGAATATTCAGGACTAATTTCCTTCAGGGTTAATTGGTTTGATCTCCTTATAGTCCAAGGGACTCTCAGACTCTCAAGATACTCTTCTCCAACACTACAGATCAAAAGCATCAATTCTTTGGCGCTCAGCTTTCTTTATGGTCCGACTCTCACATCCATACATGAGTACTGGAAAAACCATAGCTTTGGCTATATGGACCTTTTTTGGCAAAGTAATGTCTCCAATTTTTAATATGCTGTCTTAAGTTGCTCGTGGCTTTTCTTCCAAGGGGCAAGAGTCTTTTAATTTCATGGCTCCAATCATGATATGCAGTGATTTTGGAGCCCAAGAAAATAAAATCTCTCACTGTTTCCATTCTTTCTCCATCTATTTGCCATGAAGTGATTGGAACTGAAGTCATGATCTTCAGTTTTTTTATGTTGAGTTTTAAACCAGCTTTTTCACTCTCCTCTTTCACTTTCATTAAGAGGCTCTTTAGCTCCTCTTCACTTTCTGCCATAAGGATGGTGTCATCTGCATATTTGAGGTTATTGATATTTCTTCTGGCAATCTTGATTTCAGTTTTCACTTCATCCAGTCCAGCATTTGCATAATGTATTCTGCATATAAGCTAAGTAAGCAGGGTGACAATATGCAGCCTTGATGTTCTCCTTTCCCAATTTGGAACCAGTCAGTTGTTCCAGGTTCAGTTCTAACTGTTGCTTCTTGACCTACATACAGATTTCTCAGGAGGCAGGTGAGGTAATCTGGTATTCCCGTCTCTTTAAGAATTCTCCACAATTTTTTGTGATCCACACAATAATAGGCTTTGGCATAATCAATGAAGTAGATGTTTATCTGAGATTCCCTTGCTTTTTCTATGATCCAACGGATGTTGGCAATTGATGTCTCGTTTCTCTGCCTTTTCTAAATCCCGCTTGAACATCTGGAAGTTCTTGGTTCATGTACTGTTGCAGCCTCTTGGAGGACACAGACAAGACCTTGTGTGCACCAGGAGCCAGTAGAAAGAAGCAGTGAACCAAAAGGAAACTAAGCCAGACTTACCTGTGAGTGTTCAGGAGTCTCTAGTGGAGGTGTGGGTTGGCAGTGGCCTGCAGTAGGGTCAGAGGCACTGAATAAAACAGTACTGGGAGGTGCCTCAGGGCAAACAACAGTGAGGGAACACAGCCCTGCCCGTCAACAGAAAATTGGATTAAAGATTTACTGAGCATGGCCCCACCCATCAGAGCCAGAGCCAGATTCCTCCATAGCCAGTCCCTCTGATCAGGAAGCTTCCATAAGCCTCTTCTCCTTATCCATCAGAGAGCAGACAGAATGAAAACCACAGTCACAGTAAACTAACCAAACTGATCACGTGGATCACAGCCTTATCTAACAATGAAGCTATGAGCCGTGCCATGTAAGGCCACCCAAGATGGACAGGTCATGGTGGACAAAACGTGGTCCATTGGAGAAGGGAATGGCAAACCACTTCAGTATTCTTGCCTTGAGAACCCCATGAACAGTATGAAAAGGAAAAAAAAAAAAAAAGACACTGAAAGATGAACTCCCCAGGTTGGTAGATGCCCAATATACTACTGGAGAAGAGTGGAGAAATAACTCCAGAAAGAATGACGAGATGGAGCCAAAGTGAAAACAATATCCAATTGTGGATGTGGCTGGTGATAGAAGTAAAGTCCGATGTTGTGAAGAGTAATATTGCATAGGAACCTGGAATGTTAGGTCCATGAATCAGGGTAAAATGGAAGTGGTCAAACCAGGAGATGGCAAGAGTCAGTACCAACATTTTAGGAATCAGTGAACTAAAATGGACCAGAATGGGTGAATTTAATTCAAATGACCATTATCTACTACTGTGGGCAAGAATCCCTTGGAAGAAATGGAGTAGCTCTCATAGTCAACAAAAGAGTCTGAAATGCAGTACTTGGGTGCAGTCTCAAAAATGACAGAATGATCTCTGCTCATTTCCAAGGCAAATCATTTGACATCCATGGCCAACCATTTGATATCACAGTAATCTAAGTCTATGCCCAACCATTAATGCCAAAAAGCTAAAGTTGAATGGTTCTATGATGACCTACAGGACAAGACACATATAGAATATTTAAATAAATTCTTCTTATTAGCTTAAATCAGAGCTCCAGGAGAGAAGCTATTAGGGGGAAAAAAAATGTGGGATGCTGAATCCAAAATTGGACTTCCCTGGTGATTAGTAGTAAAAAACCTGCCTGCAATGCAAGAGATGTAGGTTTGTTCCCTGGCTTGGGTAGATCTCCTGGAGGAGGGCATGGCAACCCACTTCACTATTCTGACCTGGGAAATCCCATGGAGAGAGGAGCCTGGAGGGCTACAGTCCATAGGGTCACAAAGAGTTGGACATGACTGAAGTGACTGGGCATGTACACATGTTTGACAGCAAGACTTGAACCATTGAGAATTTACTTTCCTCTTCTTTCTAAAATCCAACTTTTGGTATTTACAATAAAAAAGTACTTCATGTGTGCTCATTTAAACATATAGTTCACACATCTGGGAAATGCAACATAAGATAAAATATCCATATACTTAGGATTTTACCATGGCTCAAGGGAAAGCATTACAAGGATACAGTGCTGAACTGCAAATGGGAATAATTTATAGTGCAATTACATAGTTTAGTCAAGGAAATAAAGAAATAAGAAAAACGTGTTACAACATAAGGAATAATATTGCAAAGGGAAAATAATTAAGAGGTTTTAAATTATAAACAG
This sequence comes from Oryx dammah, assembly GCF_014754425.2. Taxonomy (NCBI): domain Eukaryota; kingdom Metazoa; phylum Chordata; class Mammalia; order Artiodactyla; family Bovidae; genus Oryx; species Oryx dammah. The sequence goes on along the minus strand of NW_024070212.1, from coordinate 62,773,217 downwards.
ATGAGTCTCTTTATGGTTATGTATCAGTTTCATCGTCATTTAGCCAATGGCATTGATTTGGTTGCTTCATTTACCAGCCATTTGATTCATACACAGTCTCTGTCCTCAAGAATATCCCTTGATTCAACTTTAATAGTTTTCTAGGCTCAAAAAACAAACAAAAATTGCCTCCACTTTCCACCCTGACTCAAACACTGCTGATAAACCATTATGTTTATCTTGCTGATAAACCATTACATTAAATGTAAAAGTAAAACCATATTCCACAGTTTTCTTGACTATCCCTCCCAAAACATAGTCAGAAAGATTACCTTACCTAGAAAAGTGATTCCTATTTAAGTAAAAGTTATAGTGCTAAAATTTTTAAACAAAACTTTCAGTTCAGTAGCTCAGTCGCGTCCAATTCTTTGCAACCCCATGAATTGCAGCACGCCCAGCCTCCCTGTCCATCACCAACTCCTGGAGTTCACCCAGACTCATGTCCATCAAGTCGGTGATGCCATCCAGCTATCTCATCCTCTGTCATCCCCTTCTCCTCCTGCCCCCAATCCCTCCCAGCATCAGAGTCTTTTCCAATGAGTCAACTCTTCACATGAGGTGGCCAAAATATTGGAGTTTCAGCTTTAGCATCAGTCTTTCCAAAGAACACCCAGGACTGATCTCTGGACTGGTTGGATCTCCTTGCAGTCCAAGGGACTTTCAAGAGTCTTCTCTAACACCACAGTTCAAAAGCATCAATTCTTCAGCGCTCAGCTTTCTTCACAGTCCAACTCTCACATCCATACATGACCACTGGAAAAACCATAGCCTTGACTAGATGTTAGAATGTGTTTAAAGGAGAATGTATGTTAGTCACTAAGTTGATATTTCATATGTTAAAAAAAGATTAGATCTAATCTCAATAATATTTTTTAAAAATGATATGACAATGCACTATTTAACAACATTTTAGAAGAAAAAGCACCTAAAAAGATAATTCATTGCCTTTAAAAATACATTTGAGCCTTGAACAACTTAGGAGTTAGGGATGCTGATTCTCTGTGTAGAAAATCCAAGTGTAGTTTGTAGTTGGTCCTCTATATTTATAGCTCCAGATCAGCAGATTCAACCAACCATGGATTGTTTAGTAACCTAGAATTCACTATTGAAAGGAATCCAGGTATAAATGGACCTATGCAGTTCAAACTCATATTGCTGAAGGGTCAACTATATATGCTAAATGTAACACTACCACCAATTGTAGTATGTCTTAGCACACATTAATATTTATAGTAGAGGACTCACACTGGATGTGCAGGTTATTGAAATTTCAATGGAAGACTATACATAACCACCACTTCTTCCACCTTAACTTGAAGTTGGCCACTCACCCTTCTCCAGACTATATCAAGCCCCTTTGCTTCTATATCTCCTATATGTCTCAATCCTGCTTACCTGTGCCATGCCTAGTTGTATCCATCTCTTTGTGACCCCATGGAATGAATCTTACCAGGCTCCTCTGTCCAAGGCAAGAATACTGGAGTGGGTACCCTATGCCTTCTCCAGGGCATCTTCCCAACCCAGGAATCAAACCGGGGTCTTCTGCATTGCAGGCAGATATTTTACCAGCTGAGCTACCTGGGAAGCCCCCTGTTTACCTACTGTTCTCTATTTCCTTAACTATCATGTAACTACAGAGTATTTTACTTTTGTACTTGCTCAAGACAATTGATTGGCAAGCAGAAATAAATCCATCTTCAATGAAAATATTTCTTTGGTGTATCTGAAAATTAGCATATAAAATTGTATAAAGATAAAAGCCTTTTTTACCCTTTCACAATTTTTATCATAAATTGATACTATCCCTCATAGTTTGTGTATGAATCAAAATACTCAGGAAAGTAGGTGTTCAGATGTTACCCAATGGTTGTCAGATTTTAATAATGAGTACGTAACCATCCTCCTTCTCTCTTTAGACATAGATAATTCAATCTAAACAATGGATATACAAAAATTTTGAAATGTGTATGAGACCCACAGATTATTAAATGAGTATCAATTCTTAGTATTTTGGAAAGGGGATTGTCAGGTAGCTCTAGTGGTAAAGAACCCCCTTACCAATGCAGGTGACATCAGAAATGTGGGTTCAATCCCTGGGTAGGGAATATAGCCTGGAGGAGGGCACAACAACCCACTCCAGTATTCTTGCCTGCAGAATCTCATGGATAGAGGGGCCTGGCAGGCTACATTCCATATGGTTGCAAACAGTTGGACACAGCTGAAGCAGTTTAGCACATAACACTCTCATACACTGTCATATGATATCATCTTTTATTATTCAATTTATTATTATACCAGAAACTTTTAGCTTGTTAATATCATTTGTGCTGATAGAGTAAAATTACTAAGGTAGCTGTTCTGTTCAAAATCACTAATTGGGGAGGTAGCAAGTATCATGAACACATATGCAAATGAAAGAAATTACAAAAAGTAGTGGTATTCTTTTGGAGTTTTATTTTCCTTTGAGAGGCTCACATACACCACAAATTTATTTCTATTGGAGATTTCAGAGTAAAGGAGGAGAAAAGTTCTACATTGTTTCAAAAACTGGCCTTAATATATGTCAGTAAATTGATGATAGTTTAAAATGATTCTCTAGGCACATATTAAAGATCTCATGGTACACAGAGAAATAGAGTGAGTAATAGTGGTGTCATGTCACACACTTAATAAAGTAGCTCCTGATAGCATTATTAATGATTTCCGCATTCTTAGAGTGCTTCAAACACATTTTTTATAATGCCAAATGCTTTCTGTCTTGTGACTAAGCAGATAATCATGGCTATTTTTATTCAGTAAGTCACTTCTTGAATTGTTTGGTGTTGCCATGTGTATAAAAAACATCATGTAAAACACAATTCTATTCAATAAACATTTGCTCCCTTTTTTTCCCTCTAGAAAAACTGAAATGTAGAAAAATACCATAAACTAAGGAGGCTTTCAGTGGAGTTAGACTTTCTAAAGCATTGTTGACCTGTTGCACATATACCTCTCATGTTCTAGTATAAAGTACTAGTTCAATTAGTAAATTTATTGTTATTCCTTGTGAAGTTTCCTCTAAAAGTGACATCATTACTTCAAGATACTTTAGTTGGAAGTCTCCTAGAATGAATTTATCATCTTTAAATATTCATATAATTTTTCAACTTTGAAATCAACATCTTTGTTGATTAGGATTATCTATATATTTAGAAGTACCATTATGACCAAAAGAAAAAGAGGATTGCTACATAAACAATATTCTATACACTGCTTATACTACTCGGTATCCTTAGATTAACATTTAAATCTACATACCTGGCTTAGAAATGCAGCCTAAGCAAGATCTGGCTTTTTCAGTTACTAGTTATGTAAACTGTCAAACTTGAGATTAGGTCATTATTATTTTTAAAATCTAGACACATATTCTCACATCAACTGAGAAGTCAATATTTATATTTAATTCTTACTATGTTAACAAATAATTTTTTGTGCCTATGCCATGTCTGGAATTGTGCTAAACCAAAAAAAAAAAAAAAAAGACCCATCCTTTTCCTTTGTAAAACTTAATCACAGTTCTATGGAGGCATAATTATAAATTTTGCTAGTTTCTACTATTAAAAAGTATGCAGTATCAACTAAATATATTGCTGGTTGGAATGTAAAATAATGCAACAAGTTTGCAAAAGACTTTGGCAGTTTCTTTTAATATGAAAGATACTCATTAAGACCCATCAGCTCTCATTCTGCCCAGAGAAATGGAAACCTGTGTCTACACAAAGACTTTTGCATGAATATTCCCAGCACCTTTATTAGTAGTATACAGAAATTACAAACAATATAAATGTTCCTCTGTTCATACATGAATGCATAAATTGTAGCATATGAATAAAAGGGATGCTTCTCAGCATTAGTAAGGAACAGATGGCTGATACATACATCAACACCAATACATTACAAAATATATTGAAGAAGCCAGACACAAAATATATTGAAGAAACCAAACACAGAATATGAAATTTTTTCTAATTTATTAAAGATTCTAATGTATGGTAAATTTTAATAATTCTAGCCTACCATAAGGCAAACATATTTTCAGTGGCTCTGACTGAAAAAAAAAAACAATAAAAATTTCTGGGGTGATGGAAATGTTCTATATGTTAGATTCATTAGTGATTATACAGATGTATAGATCTGTCAGAATTCATAGAATTATACCCTTAAACTGAGTAAACATCACTGAAGTTGTTATATTTCAAAAAGTCTATTTTGAAATGTGTACGGTAGTATAAAAGGGAATAATAGGGGATATAGCTTATCTTGGGAAGTCAGGAATGTCCTTTTTTTTTTTTTTTTTTAATAGTTGCCTTACAATGTTGTTAGTTTCTGCTGCACCGTGAAGCGAATTGGCCATATGTATACAAATGTGCCCCTCCTCTTGCACCTCCCTCCCATCTCCACCTTATCCCATCCATCTAGGTCACCACAGGACACTTAGTTGAGCTCCCTGTGCTACACAGCAGGTTCTCACTAGCTATCTATTTTAAACATGGTCGTGTATATGTGTCAATCCCAATCTCCCAGTTTATCCCTCTTCCTTTTCCCTGCATGTACCCTGAGAAAACCATAATTTGAAAAGACATATGCACCCCAATGTTCATTACAGCACTATTTAAAATAGCCAAGACTTGGAGTCAACCTAAATGTCCAAGACAGATGAATGGATAAAGAAGATGCAGCATGTATGATATATACAATGGAGTACTTCTCCCCCATAAAAAGGAACAAAATAAGGATATGGATGAACCTAGAGTCTGTCATAGACAGTGAAGTACGTCAGAAGGAGAAAAGCAGATATACTATATTAATGCATAAGTATGGAATCTAGAAAAATGATACAGATGAACATTTGCAGTGCAGGAATAGACATGCAGGCATAAGGAAGCAGAGAGTACTAATGAAAACTGAATCTGGTGAATTAGAGAGTCAAATAGTATTGAGGGAAGGGGAGGCAGAAAAGGGAGAGGAACAGGTCATATGCCAGTAGTAGGGAGACACTGAAGGAACTGGTAGAAAATTGCAGTTAGAACTCAATGACTGGTGGAGACAAAGAGGTGTGAAAATTTTGGAGAAGTAAGTGTATGACTGAGGATCTGTGTGCCATATTAAGAATTGTGTGGGGTCTGTAAGGAAGCTTGGCTAGAAAGAGTAGAATAAACTGTAGCCCACCAGGCTCCCCTGTCCATGGGATTCTCCAGGCAAGAATACTGGAGTCGGCAGCCGTTTTCTTCTCTAGGGTATCGTCTCAAGACAGGGACTGAAACTGTGTCTCCTGCACTGAAGGTTTTTCTTCACCAACTGAATCGCCAGGGAAGCCCAGATAAACTCAGAATCACTTCCTATTGTTGACTGACTATCTTGTGACAAGTAGGTACCTTCTGCATATTTTTTGTAAAAATCTGATTAAGTTCTTTATTATCATCAGAATTTCAGTGGTTTGAAGATTTATGCCCTATATTTGATGTAGTTTTGTTTTATTTTTAAGATGTGTAAGTATAAGCTCCTTGATATTCATCTTGGCAATGGCTTTTTGGAATTGATAATAAAATTAGAGGCTAAATAAATAAATGAGTGGGACTACCTTAAACTAAAAAGCTTCTGCCCAGCCAAGAAAACCTTCAACAACATGAAAGCAATCTATAGAATGGAAGAAAATATTTGCAAATATATATGTGATAAGGGGTCATATCCAAAATAGATAAATAACTCATACAACTTAATGAAACAAAAACTAATAACCCAATTAAAAATAGGTTGAGGATCAGAATAGACATTTTTCCAAAGAAAACTTAGACATACAAATGGTCAAAAGGTACCAGAAAATGTATTCAGCATCACTAATCATCAGGAAAATGCAAGTCAAAAATCACATGATATCACTTCATATTTGTTAGAATGACTATTTCAAAAAGAGACAAGAGATGACAAATGCTGATGAGGATTTGGAGATAAAGGAATCCTTGTACACTCTTGGTGAGATGTTCCTCGAAATATGAAAAATAAAACTACTATATGATACAGAAATCCCACTTCTGGGTGTATATTCAAAAGAACTGAAAATATGATATTTAAGAGAGTCCCTTGGACTGCAAGGAGATCCAACCAGTCCATTCTGAAGGAGATCAGCCCTGGGATTTCTTTGGAAGGAATGATGCTAAAGCTGAAACTCCAGTACTTTGGCCACCTCATGCAAAGACTCGACTCATTGGAAAAGACTCTGATGCTGGGAGGGATTGGGGGCAGGAGGAGAAGGGGATGACAGAGGATGAGATGGCTGGATGGCATCACCGACTCTATGGACGTGAGTTTGAGTGAACTCCGGGAGTTGGTGATGGACAGGGAGGCCTGGCGTGCTGCGATTCATGGGGTTGCAGAGTCAGACACAACTGAGTGACTGAACTGAACTGAAACTCTCATGTCATTGTGGCATTTTTCAGTACAGCCAAGATATGGAAATACCATATGTGTCTATGTTAGTCAATGGAAAAACAAATAGGGTGTATTGGGTGTGTATGTATATATATAATATTACTCAGCCATGAGAGAGAAGGAAATCTTACTGTTTATAACAACATAGATGAAAAGTGAGGGTGTTATCCTAAATGAAATAAGCTAGATAGGGAAAGACCTACTGTACGGTATCACCTCTATATAGAATATAAAATTCAAATTCATAGGAGTACAGAGTAAAATAATTAACAGGCTGAGGGTGGGGAAAAGAGAAAGATGTTGGTGAAAGGGTGCCCATTTTCAGCTACAAGATGAGTTACAAAATGACTAAGATTTGAGGACCTTTATATATGAGGACCAATGTAAACTTTAAATACCTTACAATTTTTTGTGAATTATACTTCAGCAATTTGAAATTTTCCTTCTACATTTTCATAGAAATTGTTGTGGAACAAAAAGCCTATGCTATATACTACAGAGTTTGTATTCTTTTTAACCTTCTGGGGGCTCTCAGTTGATATTGTTAATTTGAATATAGTTTGAAATGAGGAAAAAATAAGTAAATGAGAGGAAAAAAAAACAAATGCTCTTGTTGTGTTCACTCTATAACAAGCCTTTAGCACACAGAGTATGCTGAACACTGTATTAAGAATAGCCCCTCATCTGAATCCCAACCATTCTATAATTGAGTATTTTGGAATAAGTTATGTAGTTTCAAATTTCCCAAAACTGTAATGAGAGTACTGTCCTCACGAGTTAAATCAAAATCCAAATTTCTTACCAAAGCCAGAAATCATGCTTATGAAGTTACTGAAATATGTCAGGGTGGGATACTATGGTAGGCAGAAATTTAGTGACTCCTTGAAAGAGATCTACACTCTAATCTGTGAATCTGAATATATTACCTTACATAGTGAAAGGGATGCTGGAGATGTGATTAAGGTTAGGGACATTGATATATAGGGAATATCCTGGATTGTTTGGGGTACATACAAGATAAAAACATGATTCCCTTAACGTGGAAAAAGAGTAAATCAGTGAGATTCAAAATATGAGAGAAACTCAAGCTGGACCATGAGCCAAGGAATGTGAGTGGCCTCTATACATTAGAAATATATCTCAGTTCAGTTCAGTTCAGTTGCTCAGTCGTTTCCGACTCTTTGCGACCCCATGAACCGCAGCATGCCAGGCCTCCCTGTCCATCACCGACTCCCGGAGTTCACTCAGACTCACGTCCATCGAGTCCGTGATGCCATCCAGCCATCTCATCCTCTGTCATCCCCTTCTCCTCCAACAAAATACAGGAATCCCAATCCTACAATTGATAAGGATAGAGTAGGATAATTAAATAGTTTAGAAATCCCACTAGGAGATTAAGAGCAGAAGGGAATTTTAAGGGAGTTTGGGAGACAGTTGTGAGCTAATAACCACTCAAGGATATAATAAACTAGCAACAATCTACTCTATTTCTTTTTTAAAAATTTTTAAAATTTTATTTATTTTAATTGGAGGCTAATTACTTTACAATATTGTAGTGGTTTCTGTCATACATTGACATGAATCAGCCATGAGTTTACATGTGTTCCCCATCCAAAACCCCCTCCCACCTCCCTCCCCATCCCATCCCTCTGGGTCATCCCAGTGCACCAGCCCTGAGCACCCTGTCTCATGCATCAAACCTGGACTGGCAATCTGTTTCACATATGATAATATACATGTTTCAATGCTATTCTCTCAGATTATCCCACCCCTGTCCTCTCCCACAGAGTCCAAAAGACTGTTTATAGATCTGTGTCTCTTTTGCTGTCTCGCATATAGGGTTATCATTATCATCTTTCTAAATTCCATATATATGTGTTAGTATACTGTATTGGTGTTTTTCTTTCTGGCTTACTTCACTCTGTGTAATAGGCTCCAGTTTCATCCACCTCATTAGAACTGATTTAAATGTGTTCTTTTTAATGGCTGTGTATTCTACTTGTTGAAGGAAGACTAAGTGCATCCAAGCACCAGCACAAGCAAGACATAAACACTGATAGTCAAAGTGTTAGTTGCTCAATCATATCTGACTCTTTGCCACCCCATGGACTGTGGCCAGCCAGGCTCCTCTGTCCATGGAATTCCCCAGGCAAGAATACTGGAGTGGGTAACCGTTCCATTTTCCAAGGGATCTTCCAGACCCAGGAATCAGAGCCAGGTCTCCTGCATTCCAGACAGATTCCTTACCATCTGAGACACCAGGGAAGCCCAAAACACAGCATGGTAGATAGTGGGATTAGAATCTTACATGAAGTCAGAATTAATTGTCAATTAATTAATTGAAGAGTAGCATTTCTGCATGTAGCCAAGACAGGAATATAGGTGAAATGGGAGAAACTAGATGAAAGGTGTCCTTATATGGAAACCTGGGATAAGTTACCATATTTACCATGTTTCCACCCTTTTGGAGAAAGTAATGACAACCCACTCCAGTTTTCTTGCCTGGAGAATTCCAGGGACAGAGGAATCTGGCGAGTTACAGTCCATGGAGTCCCAAAAAGTCTGACATGACTGAATGAGTAACACACACACACCAACCTTTTAGGGGATGACGGAGATGGTTGGATGGCATCACCAACTCAATGTTGAGTTTGAGCAAACTCTGGGAGATGGTGAAGGAAAGAGGAGCCTGGTATGCTGCAGTCCAGGGGGTCACACAGAGTCTGACATGACTGAGCAGCTGAACTATGACCACCCTTTTGCTAATATGCATGTGATTTGAATAGTGTCATGACTGTCCTGGTTAAATCATAAAGGGCCAAAGGAGGAACTAATGATGTAAGTCTTGATGTCTACTCAAGAATGAGAAAGAACTTCTTCCTTTTTCCTTCTGCTTTTTCTTTGATCATAAAAATGTAGCCCTCTTTATTCTCAAGACTGCTGCATTCCTTTGTTAGCCTGCTTGTCTCTCTCACAAGTGTTCTATGCTAGTAAATTCATTATTTGCCTGATACTTTGCCTCAGACTGAATACTTGCTAAGAGAAATAAAGCACCTGAGCTTCTAAGTCCTAACACCTTAGGTTAGCAGTTTTAATCAAATGATAGTGGGTTGGATTACCCTCCTCATCAGGGATTGTGGGGTCAAGTCCCAACCTGATTTTAGGGTGAGTTTGAGTCCCACCCCAGGTGTGTGGTTTTACAACCATAAGAAATTGAGTTCTGCCCGTAACTTGAATGAGCAAGAAAACAGATTTTCCCTTAGAATCTCCAGAAAGAAACTCAGCTCCACTGACACTAATTTTATCCTTGTGAGACCCACACTAGACTTCAAGCCTGGTCTTCTCTGGTGGCCCAGACAGTGAAGAATCTGCCTGCAATATGGGAGACCTGAGGTTGATTCCTGGGTCTGTAAGATCCCCTGGAGAAGATCCCCTGGAGAAGGGAATGGCTATATAAAATTTTAAAATAATATATCTGTGGATTTTTAAATCAGTGTTTCTTAACTTTGCCAAATTGTAATACTTCCTAGATTTGATTTTCACAAAAAATAACTAATGTATGATGACTGTATTATTCTCCTCTTGTTTTTTTTCTAGTGTTTCTCCTAGTCTTTTTTACAGTAGAACTATCTATGTATATTAAAATTAATATTTTTAATCTCAATTAAACTGCATGACATTAACCCCAAAGTTTTGATAAGCTTCTCTTTCTAATCAGGAAAAGACTACAACCCGGCATTCAGAGATGTTCATATTAAGGTATCAATCTACTCTTTTTCATATTATTTCTCATTATTCCATACAGAAAACCTGGGTTTTCCATTTGTATCTGAATATATTCTGTAATTTCTTTCATCTCTATCTCTTGGAATTCTATACTAATGCTTGCTTTCCTAACATATCTCTTTTCCTATTCCTTCCTACTTTAATTTGTATCCTGAACTATGTCAATTTTAAGGAGCCTTTCAAAGCCATCCATTCCTTCAATGATTCTACAATGTATATCAAAGCTGTATTTTGTTTTTTAAGTTAAATATTCACAATCATGTTAGAAGTTACTTATGTCAGCATAATAAAGATAGCAACACTTGACAGGCAGTAAACACACACAACAATTACATTCATTTACAAACATACAAGCATAATAGTAGCAAATTAATTTTCAAATGTTTTAGAGAAAAGAAAAAAATAACAGTGAAGTTTATTCAGATAACCAATATAAATGTACAACATAAAATCTTGGAAAATAGTTTTATAAATATGAAGCCATAACATTTCTACATATTAAAATGTATTTTGAATCTACTATTTCATATCACTAAAATGAAATTGAGTAGGGAGTTGTAAAAAATCAAAATACATTTATGACATAAGCATAATTTTAATTAATGGGAAAAATTCAGTAGAGTGTTTTTTGAAAGCAGACTACCAAAATGGAGAAAAGACTACACTGAATTTCCCATGTTATGCCCCATATCGACACACACATTTGTTGATATTATGAATATTTTTTTACAAGGGCAGTCACCTTTGGTTCAGTGATGTAGTCCTAGCCCCTTGCAAAGTACCTGCCATGCAAAGAAGCCAATAAGTTTTACATTTATAAAAATAAAATCTAGAGGAAGAATAATAGACTGTATATAAGAAAATGTTTGTAGGGGATAAAGCTTACAAGTATTTAAATGAAAAGCACAGAAAAAAACACAACTCACCAAGAATAAGATTGACAATGAGCTAATTTATTTAATTTACAATGAATTCATATGAAGTAATAGGAAAATCAGGCTGCCAGAGCAACAGATAAGTTGAATAAAAAATAATTGCAAATACTCAGTAAGCATTAGAAAATATTTCCATCTCACTTTTAAGGAATGCAAATAAAAATAAGATATTTTATTTTGTTTTTTAACCAATTAAATACAGAAATATGCAAATGTTTGGTAATATTCAAGCTTATTAAAGAGTGAAGAAATATACAGATTGAAACACTATAGTTGCCAACTATTTGCAATTTTGGCAAAATCTATTAAAATTACAAATGCATATATCAACTGACATAGATCACATTGCTGGAAATTTACTCTGCTGGAATTCACACAAATTATATAAATGTATTTACCATCAAGTGATATTTATTGAACTCCTCATGAAATAGGAATATTCATGGAGCTGGTGTGAAAGACATTAATAAGGAAGATTACATCATTTGAACACAATATATGTAACCAGCCAAGGGGTTCACAGTCTAGTCAAAAGGTAATATGGTATCTGTATAAGTATGATCAGCAAATTACTATTTATAATAACAAAATAAGCATGAACCACATAAATTATCCATCTGTATAGTACCTATTATTAATTTTTACATACCCATCCAACAGAATATTAAGTAACTAGTATAAAGAATTTGGTAGATATATATTTGCTAACATAAGAAGATAGAAATCATATACACTTAAATGAAAAAAAAGTAAGATGTGGAATCATACATCTGATATTATTTCTTTTATGTATATACAAAAATTCCAAAAAAAAAAAAATGAACACAGCTATATTGGTAAGAGTAGTGCCTTTCTTGGAAAATATGGGCTAAGAGGGTAAACTTCTTTTTAAATTTGTTTTATTGAAGTATAGTTGATTTACAATGTTGTGTCAGTTTCTTCTATATAACACAGTGATTATGCTTCATATTTTATTTTTATTATACCTGCCTGTAATGTCTGGATTTTTAAACCATGTCTAAGCAAAGCCAGCTTCCCTGGCTTTAGTAAAGCTTCCCTGGTAAAGAATCCACCAGTCAATGCAGGAGACACAGGTTCAATCCCTGGGTCAGAAAGATACCCTGGAGAAGGAAATGACAACCCACTCAAGTAGTCTTGCCTGGGAAATCCCATGGACAGGGGAGCCTGGTAATCTATAGTCCATGGAGTCACAGAAGAGTTGGACATGGTTTAGCAACTAAACAACAATGACAAAACAATATCAAGAGAGACTTTTGGACAGCAGCTTTATCTCCCAATTTGATTTCGTCTTTACACACATAAAATTGTTTCTAAACATTAATATATTTTGCAAAATAATTAAAATAAAACTATAGAAAAAAATAAGCTTGCATTTTTGAGGCCACAGTTTGAAAGAGGGAGAGAAACTGTTTCTTTTTTGGTCCTAGGAATGATGCATTCTCAAATTTATTGTAAGTAGAGATTACTTCATGTTTTCAATTTCCCAAAAAGCAGGCCACAGAAGTATACTTCATTTGTTTAAGTCTGAGCTGTAATCTGAAATGAAAGTTATAATTCCATCCGTGCAATCAACAGAAGCAGGAGTTGTGAAACTGCTGACACCATACAAACTAGTCTTGTGCTGAGAACGATGCTATAATGAGTTGGGCTCATTGTGTCTTTCTCAGACATATGCTTTTTATTTATTTATATTTTCAATCATTATGTTGATGGCCTGTATAATTTGCACTATGTAAAACCTTATGATAAAATATTTTATCAGTTATTTGAAAAGAGAATCATTTTCTTCAGTTAGCTTTTAGTTTGCCAAAGGTTTTAAAAATGTGCAAATTGATTTTTACAAATAATTGAGAAAAGAAAAAAAAAATCTTTCAGCATTCTCCATCAAGGTGCTAGGTGTTCATTTCATCTTTTTCCTAATGAGATACTTTAGATAGCTCCCTTCTCTGCTCTGTAGCTCATGGAGGGTAGATGTTACCTGCATTATTCATTATTGAAACGGTGGTATATCTTGGTTAGATTCTAAACTCAAAGTAGTTCTTATGACTAACCCTATGTTTCCCATAAAAATCATGAATTATGTAATGTGCAAATCTTTTCACTATAACATCACTGTTTCTGGCAAGATAGTCAGTTATTTTTATTAAATGCTGCTCATTTACCATATGGACCCCCATTTTCAAGGTAATTATGCAACAGAGATAAGGATATATTAAATGTACCAAGTATCTTTCCAATTAAAAATATTTTAGACCACACATATAAAATCATTTCTGCATAACTCCAAACATCAAGATCAAGTGTTCTTTCCCCTAATTATGTCTAAAATGACACAAAATGCTAAAATGTTTTCTTCAGGTGGAAGTTATAAACTATTTAAAAATATACCGTTACTTCAAACTAAAAAAAAAAAAAAAGTTGCATTCTGCACTGTACAGATATATAGAGTCTACAGCACTTTTAATTGTCTATAGTCTTTATAGTGATCATTTAAGTTGTTGTTAAATATTTATAAGCTTGAAAATTTGTCATATCATTGATTAAGACAGCATTGATGCACTACAGTCATTTTAATGTGTTAATAAATTATGATTAGTTCTCCTTGAAATTTCAAACATTGCATTTCTTTCTTCATCTCAAAACTATATTCTTTAGCTGCATACATCCCCTGAACTAAGTATCTTTATTTTAAATAACCTATTTTCCGATTTGTATCTAGAATGCATTTCCTGAACTAAAACTCTTTTTCCCCTATGGATCTTGTTTGAAAGAAGGCTGTTGATCTTTCTAGCCATGTTACTTCCTGAAAATCACCTTCTCTAAATTATCTGACTTTTCTGTGTATGCTTAATTATTCAATTACTTATTATATTGGTGGCTAGTATTATCATACTATTTTTGCTAAGATAAGGGTAAAATCCTGGATCTTTTTCTTTCTTCCTCAGTTTACAGAAGTGTTAAAGAGGGAACAAACTTTATATGCACTCATTCATTTATTCTCCAATTGCTATCCATAAAGAAGGATGAATTAAGCCCCCCAAAAAGGAAAAACCTGAAGTCAGGTAAGGGTTTCTCAGATCAGTTATGAGTTAAGTTGGTAGTTAACTAGAATGGCTACTATTATGATCTGAAATTACTAATAACTTTTCTTTCCAGGAAGTGACATATTTATATTTAAGAAGGAGGAAATGGATATGTGGGCTTCCCTGGTAGATCAGACAGTAAAGAATCTGCCTACAGTGCAGGGGAACCAGGTTTGATCCCTGCATCTGAAGATCCTCTGCAGAGGAGAACGGCTACCTACTCCAGTATTCTTTCCTGGAGAATTTCATGGACAGAGAAGTCTGGTGGATTAAATCCATGGGGTCACAAAGAGTCAGACACGACTAAGCAACTAATAGTTTCACTTTCAAATGAATATATGTTGAGCACTAATAGTTTCTAATTATGTCAAATTATATATTATAATCTTATTAAATCACAGAAAAAGCCTAAATAACTTCTTCATGTCACACAATAATCAACCAAATAAATATATCTGATTCTAAAATCTATGCTGTGCAACCCTTCTGAAATACTGTTTCAAAAGCTGTAATTATCAATATGACTGTTATTTTTTTCTCCTTTCCAGTGTAAAAATTATCTTAAGAACCAGTATGTAATCTATTATTTATAGGATTCAGTGAGGTATGAGACAGGGGCTTCTGTCTCCACTTTACTGACCAGAAAGTTAAAGAGGTAAGAGTTTAAGGAACATGCTAGATTATCATATTATACAAGTGAATAGAACTTTATTTGCTATAGTATGATCCTTAAACATTAGTTATTTAACCCACAAAAGAGGTATTGCTTAGCCAAGCAAGTCCAAATTTCATTTGTTCTTGTATTTGGGAGCTGCTCTATGTAGTCCTTCAATTCTTCACCATGTCGTTTCCAGGATCATCCTGGACATCAACTCCCAAGAAACAAAAGAGAAAGGGTGGTGGATTACACAGAAATTCTTTTTTCTGAGCCAAGTCAGAGGGTACTTTTTACCATCTTGAACACATATTCCATTGGCCAGAACACAATCATATAGCTAGGAGATTGGGAATGGTGTTGTTTGATCTATTCTTGCATAACAAACTACTTCAAATCTTAATGCCTTCAAAGGATTAGTGATTCTGACAGTTGACCGGACTCAGATGGATGGTTTTCATGTAGGGTCTCTTAGGATTATATTTTGATGTTGGCTGGGTCAGTAAACATAAGAAGATAGCTTACTTTCAAGATAGTTCACTCACATAATTGACAGCTGATATTGCCTATGGACTGGTAGCTTGACTGAGGCTGTAAATAAGAATACCCACAGGTAGACTGTTCACATGATGTGGGATTCTTAGAACATGATACCTAGGTTCCTAGAGGAAGCATCCTAAGAACAAGCATTCAAGAAAGCAGGAAAATGAAGCACTGTATAATTTAGAACTATGCTGGTATTGACACAGTGTTGCCTCTGCCATATTCCATCAAGTAGAGGCCCCACCCTGTTTCAAAAGAGGAGAGAAATAAACATCACTCCTTAAGTGGGAGAGTGGCAAAATCACATTGAATGAGCATGGAAGGTGGGAGAAATTATTGCCAACATCCTTATAAAATACAATCTGCCACAGTAATCTAGCTATGTACCCAACAAAAAAACAAATTTGTTTAGAAATAGCCAGCCTTTTTCTGCTACACTGAGTTAATAAGATGTACACCCAGGACATAAAATCAAGTATCTTGAATATTCAAATTAAATACTATATAATCAGGGTGGAATAAACTTTTATGATTATTTTGTTAACTATTAATATGACCAACCCAGACACCCATGTTAAAAAGCAGAGACATTATTTTGTCAACAAAGGTCCATCTAGTCAAGGCTATGGTTTTTCTAGTTGTTATGTATGGATGTGAGAGTTGGACTATAAATAGAGCTGAGCACCGAAGAATTGATGCTTTTGAACTGTGGTGTTGGAGAAGACTCTTGAGAGTCCCTTGCACTCAGGGAGATCCAACCAGTCCATCCTAAAAGAGGTCAGTCCTGGGTGTTCATTGGAAGGACTGATGTTGAAGCTGAAACTCCAATACTCTGGCCACCTGATGTGAAGCACTGACTCATTTGAAAAGACCCTGATGCTGGGAAAGATTAAGGGCAGGGGAAGAAGGGGACTACAGAGGATGAGATGGTTGGATGGCATCACCAACTCAATGTACATGAGTTTGGGTAAACTCAGGGAGTTGTTGATGGACAGGAAGGGCCTGACATGCTGTGGTTCATGGGGTCGCAAAGAGTCAGACATGACTGAGCAACTGAACTGAACTGAACTGAATCTCTACTAAAGTTTGATGAGTAATAACTCATCAAAGTGGCTAATCACCATTTGTAATGGATTAGCTGCTACCTTCTTACTAAATACTAGAACTCTACCAACAAATGGTAAGCAGGTTAATTTAATTTGATCCCTTCCATCATAGAAGGAATTTTTATTCCTCACTAAAAAAACAAAATTACTCTGAATGTATATTTGCCTTTTCTTCCTGCAAAACTTCCCTAAGCACTAACAGTGATAGACTTACTTCATCGTACATCTTACATGAAAAATTCTGCTTCTACTCTAGGAACTAATTTTACAGAAAAAGAAATTAAGCAATTATCTCACCCCATACAATGTATGGTTCTTAATGTTTACTCCATTACCCAGATATAACTAGCCCTAGAGAATATTGAAATAAGCTTGTTGAAGACTCAGTTACTCTCCTAATTGGGAGCAAAACACTGAATCCTTATAAACCATATGCCATTATAAACATGTTTGAATGAGTAACCACAGTATGGTGATCTTTCTCTTATAGCTACACTGTATTTGTCTGATAGTCAAAGAATGAAAGTCAGTTTAGCTATAGACCATAACTCATAATGTTATATATACTGTCCTCAAAATTTTGGACTTCACTGGATTTGAGTTTGTCATAATGATGGTAATTAATTTTAGTTATTCAGTAAGTGATCTCCAATATGTCATTGGCTTAATTCTACAAAGGTTTATTTCTCATTCATGTAAAGTTTGGTAGAGTCACTCTTCTATCCTTGGAGATGGAAATGGCAAACCACTCCAGTATTCTTGCCTGGAAAATCCCATGGAGAGAGAAGAGGAGCCTGGAGGGCTACAATCCACATGACTGCAAAGAATCAGTCAAGTCTGAGCAATGGAGCACACACACACACTCTTCTATCCTGTGATTCAGGAAGACTAAATCCAACTATTTTGTAATTCTTCATTCTCAACGCACTGTTTCCAAAATCTGGCTGATGAATGAAAAGAGAGATGAAGAAAGTATGCCAACTCTAACGTGCCACAGACTAGCTATGATACAACTCCACTTACATTTCCATTGGCTAGAACTCAACCACATGGCCTTAAATCAAGTTTGAGAAATCTCTCTCTCTCTAACCGCTCGGTTGTGTCCGATTCTTGCGGTACCATGGACTATAGCCTGCCAGGTTCCTCTGTCCAAGGGATTCTCCAGGCAAGAATACTGGAGTGGGTTGTCATTTCCTTCTCCATTGAGAAATATAGGGAGTGTGTTGATATTTGTTGGCCCTAAGTTTTTCTGCCACAAAGACCACAGTGACCAACAGACAAATGATTCCACTAGAAGACACATCAATACTTCTACTGAAATTAAGTAAATTGAAACTCTCACCTTCTGGGATCCTCATGCCATTTAATCAACAGGCAAATAAAAATGATTACTGTTGAGGAGATTAAACCTCATTCAGTCAGTTCAGTCAATCGGTTGTGTCTGACTGTTTGAGACCCCATGTGCTGCAACACAGAGGCCTCCCTGTCCATCAACAACTACTGGAGCTTCCTCATATCATGTCCATTTAGTCAGTGATGCCATCCAACCATCTCATCCTTTGACATCCCCTTCTCCTCCTGCCTTCAATCTTTCCTAGCATCAGGGTCTTTATTTTCAAGAGAAAATAATATTGCTACTATACAATGGCAGTAGGAAAATCTCAGCCAGATGTCTAAGGACTTCTAAGGATAGATCCTAGTATTGCCATTCCCAAAGGAAGAACAAGAATAAAGATAGTTACAGACTACTGTAGCCTGGCAATTAAGAAAATAATGTGAGAGTTGGACTGTGAAGAAAGCTGAGCCCCGAAGAATTGATGCTTTTGAACTGTGGTGTTGGAGAAGACTCTTGAGAGTCCCTTGGACTGCAAGGAGATCCAACCAGTCCATTCTGAAGGAGATCAGCCCTGGGATTTCTTTGGAAGGAATGATGCTGAAGCTGAAACTCCAGTACTTTGGCCACCTCGTGAGAAGAGTTGACTCATTGGAAAAGACTCTGATGCTGGGAAGGATTGGGGGCAGGAGGAGAAGGGGACGACTGAGGATGAGATGGTTGGATGGCATCAGTGACTCAATGGACATGAGTCTGAGTGAACTCCGGGAGTTGGTGATGGACAGGGAGGCCTGGCGTGCTGCAATTCATGGGGTCGCAAAGAGTCGGACATGACTGAGCGACTGAACTGAACTGAACTGATATTAGCTTTTGCTACATAACAGTAAAACAACATCAACTACATAAAACCACAGAATTTCAGTAGCTAACAAAACAAATATCACATATACAGGTTTCCTGGCTTGTAAATTAGCAGAAACATTACTTTGCCAACAAAGGTGCATCTAGTCAAAGCTTTGGTTTTCCAGTAGTCATGTATGGGTGTGAGAGTTGGACTATAAAGAAAGATGAGTGCCAAAGAATTGATGCTTTTGAACTGTGGTGTTGGAGAATACTCTTGAGAGTCCCTTGGACTGCAAGGACACCCAACCAGTCCATCCTAAAAGAAACCAGCCCTGAATATTCATTGGAAGGACTGATGCTGAAGCTGAAATGCCAAAATTTTGGCCACCTGATGCAAAGAACTGACTCATTTGATAAGACCCTAATACTGGGAATTATTGAAGATGGGAGAAGAAGGGAATGACAGAGGATGAGATGGTTGGATGGCACCACTGACTCAATGGACATAAGTTTAAGTAAGCTCTGGGAGTTGGTGATGGACAGGGAAGCCTAGCATACTGCAGTCCATGGGGTCACAAAGAGTCAGACTCAACTGAATGACTGGACTGAACTGACTGAAATCAGCTAAAGTTAGGTTTAACTGGGCTAAATTCAGCTGAACAAGTCTGGATCTCATTTGGGGGGTGGTTCAGGTCTTCTCCATTACTTTTCTGAAACTAGGCTTTAGGGATAACATGATCCTTATCTGGAAGATGCCCTTCTGCAGAACACAGACAATAAATCATACTGAAGACTCATACTCACATCACGTCTGCCAAGTTACAGGTCAAAACAAATAATATGGCCAAGTCCAGTATCTAAAGAGCAAGAAATTATACTTTGACTAGTGGGACTTAAAAAGTTACATGGCAAAAGAGGTAAATGCATAGTTCTATAGCAGGATGGAAGTGAAGATTTGGAAATAATACACTTAGGTAATATTACTTGAATAATGATGCTACATTCATTAATGAAAACTTCAATCTGTTGTTGCACCAATAACAAGATTTTGGGTGAGGGTAAAAGGAATGCAGAATTGGAAGCAGAAGAGAACAGTAAAGGCTAATTTGTCCACAACATGAAAAGGGTTGATTTCATGGAAACTAGCTGCCCTCTCTTAATTAACACACTCAATCCTGTTCTGATTAAATACCTGGATTCCAGTTCCCTTAGTTATATCAGGAAGGGCTCTAGTACTCACCCAGCCATGATAAGAACTGAGCAATACCATTCATTCAACAAGTTTTGTAATTGCAATCACAAAATGTGTGCATATCCCCCTGAACCAGAGACATGTCAGTGTTTCCAATCTCATGTATGCTGAATTAAAAGGATGAGACAATACAGCCAAGACTGCAAGCCATCATATTGCTATTGCATTCTTGTCCCTCACTCTGCAACTACTTTCCTTATCAAAGCCTCTACAAATTCCCCAGAACTCAAGGTTCAGAGTCTAATCTTATTTATTTTTTTTAAATATACATTTTAAAATCTAGTGTTTGCCCCTGCTTGGTCTCTGAATACTCTGCCTAGAATTTCAAGGCAAGAAGGGCCTTGACTATCTGCTGCTGCTTTGTCTTTGTGAGGTTTTACTAATAGGCTGCATGTGTATGTGATTAACCACTGCCTTTGTTTGCTTAACAGTCCCCACCTGCAATTTTATGCAACATTGTTGATATGGTTTCAGTTCAGTTCAGTTCAGTTCAGTTCAGTCACTCAGTTGTACCCAACTCTTTGCGACCCCATGAATTACAGCATGCCAGCCTCCCTGTCCATCACCATCTCCCGGAGTTCACTCAAACTCACGTCCATCGAGTCAGTGGTGCAATCCAGCAATCTCGACCTCTGTCACCCACTTCTCCTCCCGCACCCAATCCCTCCCAGCATCAGAGTCTTTTACAGTGAGTCAACTCTTCTCATGAGGTAGCCAAAGGACTGGAGTTTCAGCTTTAGCATCACTCCTTCCAAAGAACACCCAGGACTGATCTCCTTTGGAATGGACTGGTTGGATCTCCTTGCAGTCCAAGGGACTCTCAAGAGTCTTCTCCAACACCACAGTTCAAAAACATCAATTCCTTCAGCGCTCAGCCTTCTTCAAAGTCCAACTCTCACATCCATACATGACCACGGAAAAACCATAGAAAAAACCACAGCCTTGACTAGATGGACCTTTGATGGCAAAGTAATGTCTCTGCTTTTGAATATGCTATCTAGGCTGGTCGTAACTGTCCTTCCAAGGAGTAAGCGTCTTTTAATTTCATGGCTGCAATCACCATCTGCAGTGATTTTGGAGCCCCCAAAAAAGTCTGACACTATTCCACTGTTTCCCCATCTGTTTCCCATGAAATGATGGGACCAGTTGCCATGATCTTCGTTTTCTGAATGTTGAGCTTTAAGCCAACTTTTTCACTCTCCAATTTCACTTTCATCAAGAGGCTTTTTAGTTCCTTTTCACTTTCTACCATAAGTGTGGTGTCATCTGCATATCTGAGGTGATTGATATTTCTCCCATCAATCTTGATTCCAGCTTGTGTTTCTTCCAGTCCAGCATTTCTCATGATGTACTCTGCATAGAAGTTAAATAAGCAGGGTGAGAATATACAGCTTTGATGTACTCCTTTTCCTATTTGGAACCAGTCTATTGTTCCATGTCCAGTTCTAACTGTTGCTTCCTGACCTGCATACAGATTTCTCAAGAGGCAGGTCAGCTGGTCTGGTATTCCCATCTCTTTCAGAATTTTCCACAGTTTATTGTGATTTACACAGTCAAAGGCTTTGGCATAGTCAATAGAGCAGAAGTAGATTTTTTTTTCTGGAACTCTCTTGCTTTTTTGAGGATTCAGAGGATGTTGGCAATTTGCTCTCTGGTTCCTCTGCCTTTTCTATGGTTTAGGTTCTGCTAAATAGGAAATATACTCATGAGACACTTAATAGACAGAAAAAAAGGGGTAGAAACATTTTTTTACTTCCAAAATAGGTGGGAGTCATCTGGACAGAAGAGATTTTTTAGTTTCTGATTTCCCTGAAAGTGATGCATGATTGAGGTATTATGATGTCAGCCCAATTTTCTGTAGTTTTCTGTTAGGGGAAAATTGCAACCTTCAATTTCCTTAAGACTCAGCTGTACCCCCCCTCAGAGACTACTTAGATTTTCAGTTCACCAGTTCTTCCCAAAATGTTTTAGCACATTATTTCCTATAGTACATCCCTTTTCTATCTGTGATATATTTTTCACCCTCTGGTTAACACTTGCATGATACTACAACCCTCCCTTAATACTTTACATTCAATACCAACTTTTAACTAAATGGGTGTTCCTATTTTCAAGGGTCAGAACTAAAGACTTTTCTGAATTAAAAGCATTTGCGATGCTTTAAATAATCGTCTCAATAACCCGCCTTCTATTATTTAGGGTTGGATGCCAGGCAAGTACACCCTGCTGTGCACACAGTTGTCTGTTGAGCTTAAGAGCATGACTTGGCTTGGCTCTCAACGCAGATCAATCATATCAATCAACTTAACCAAAAGAGTTACAGATTCCACCTAGAAATACACACTTGTAAAGCAAACATATAATACAAATTCAGAATGTGTTTGATTACTTAAACTATTCTGTCATCTCTGTTTGTGTCAAAATATTGTATAATGGGAATATTAAATTTATTTGTTAATAAGCTAATTATATGCAAGTACTTGTATTGTATTTCACACACTAGTAAATTAATGCTCAAAATTCTCCAAGCCAGGCTTCAGCAATAAGTGAACTGTGAACTTCCAGATGTTCAAGCTGGTCTTGGAAAAGGCAGAGGAACCAGAGATCAAATTGCCAACATCCACTGGATCATCAAAAAAGCAAGAGAGTTCCAGAAAAATATTTACTTCTGCTTTATTGACTATGCCAAAGCCTTTGACTATGTGGATCACATTAAACTGTGGAAAATTCTGAAAGAGATGGGAATACCAGACCACCTGACCTGCCTCTTGAGAAACCTATATGCAGGTCAGGAAGCAACAGTTAGAACTGGACATGGAACAACAGACTGGTTCCAAGTAGGAAAATGAGTATGTCAAAGCTGTATTTTGTCACCCTGCTTATTTAACTTCTATGCAGAGTACATCATGAGAAACGTTCGACTGGAAGAAACACAAGCTGGAATCAAGATTGATGGGAGAAATATCAATCACCTCAGATATGCAGATGACACCACCCTTATGGCAGAAAGTGAAGAGGAACTAAAAAGCCTCTTGATGAAAGTGAAAGTGGAGAGTGAAATAGTTGGGTTAAAGCTCAACATTCAGAAAATGAAGATCATGGCATCTGGTCCCATCACTTCATGGAAATAGATGGGGAAACAGTGGAAACAGTGTCAGACTTTATTTGGGGGGGCTCCAAAATCACTGCAGATGGTGATTGCAGCCATGAAATTAAAAGGCACGTACTCCTTGGAAGAAAAGTTACGACCAGCCTAGATAGCATATTCAAAAGCAGAGACATTGCTTTGCCGACTAAGCTTCGTCTAGTCAAGGCTATGATTTTTCTTGTGGTCATGTATGGATGTGAGAGTTGGACTGTGAAGAAGGCTGAGCACTGAAGAATTGATGCTTTTGAACTGTGGTGTTGGAGAAGACTCTTGAGAGTCCCTTGGACTGCAAAGAGCCTCAACCAATCCATTCCGAAGTAGATCAGCCCTGGGATTTCTTTGGAAGGAATGATGCTAAAGCTGAAACTCCAGTCCTTTGGCCACCTCATGCAGAATTGACTCACTGTAAAAGACTCTGATGCTGGGAAGGATTGGGGGCAGGAGGAGGAGGGGATGACAGAGGATAAGAAGGCTGGATGGCATCACGGACTCGATGGGTGTGAGTCTGTCTGAACTCCAGGAGTTGATGATGGACAGGGAGGCTGCAATTTTGTGCTGCGATTCATGGGGTCGCAAAGAGTCAGATACGACGAGCGAATGAACTGAACTGAACTGAATGCAGGCACATTCATAGTTATGAATTTCTCTATTCCATTTTGGGGCTCAATATAATTAGATAATACTTGCAAAATCACTTTTTACTTGAAACCAGGGAGATAGATGTCAGTTATCCATTAGAGGCAGATAGAAAAACAAAAAAACAAACAGATAAATGTACCATGCACAAAGGATAGCAGTGAGATGAGAATCAGATGCTGTTGAAAATAAAGGAATTAAATTTTGTGAGTGTACAGTTGAATCATGTAGAAGTAAGACTAATGAGGCAGTATGTCTGAAAGTCTTGAATTATAGTATGAAGAGGCTAAGAGTGTGTTTACATATAAATCTTAAAAAATATTCAGTTCAGTTCAGTTCATTTCAGTCACTCAGTGGTGTCCGACTCTTTGCAACCCCATGAATCGCAGCACGCCAGGCCTCCCTGTCCATCACCATCTCCCGGAGTTCACTCAGACTCACGTCCATCGAGTCAGTGATGCCACCCAGCCATCTCATTCTCGGGCGTCCCCTTCTCCTCCTGCCCCCAATCCCTCCCAGCATCAGAGTCTTTTCCAATGAATCAACTCTTAGACCAAATATTTACAGGTGCTTGAAAGAGAAACAATGGAAATGAGATAGAATTGAAATCCTAATTCTAATGTTTTACATTTATCTCTTATCAATCATAACTTTCTGATATATCTAAATGACTATCCATTATTCAGTTTGCTCTTTTCTTGCCCTCTAAATTTAATTCATTAAACATTTATTAAGGGCTTATGTGGAAATCACCATGTTAGTACTATAAGGAATATAAAATTGAGTTACACAATGTGTTTTAAGTTCTAAAGAACTTGCAATCTAATGTATAAGACAAGTACACCTGTTATTTTATTAAAAGCTAGATCTTCAAGTGATGAGTGGAAAAGAAAGTTCCATTGTATTACCCATGAATTTTAGTGAGGCAAAGATTCTGATTGTGCATATAGAGAAATGTACGTAGAGGATATGAAGTCTTAATTAGGTAGAATTTGGAAGGTGAAAATAAAAACATAATAAATTGTTTTACATAAAACTTTAATATCAGGCAATTTATTCCTCATAATTTTATAATAAATTGAAAGCTATTTAAAAGTGATTTAGTAAGGGAAAACATATTTCGTTCATGTAAATGTGAATACATTATTCTTTTCAAACTACTGTGGCGATCCATTAATGGACTGTGAAATCATCAAGTAGGTACTATCTACATCAAAAATATTAACAAGAAGAGCAAAGATCAGAGTGCATACCTGTATGTAGCATAAAAGCAAACATGAACTATCTCTTTCATTATTGTGTATGTGTGTGCACACATTTATGTGCCTATATAACGAGTTACTGTGTAAACTGTTCTTACTATTGGGTATGTTCAAAATGTCTGATCTATATGTATATTCTGTATATCTATATTGCAATCTGTCTGTATACTGTAATCAGTAGGTAAATCATAAATTTTGGATAATATACAATGCTCCCCGTAAGACATCTCAATAGTGAAGCTCATTATCTTTGCTTTGTAGTTTTGTGTTGCTATGTCCTGTATATGGACTATGGGATAAGATTATTATTTTGGAGCTTTGATGTTATTTCAGGGGCTGAATTTGAGCATAGGGTGAGGTGGCTGAGTGAGTCATTCCATCTCAAGAGCTATTTTTCCTTCCTATTCTTCTGTCTTTAAGTTTCTTCTGTTGTTTTTGTTAAAGTATTTGTTAATGTATTATTTATTCATGAGTAAGATGGATAAAACAGAAAACATGAGAAAGAACAGAGACTGAATACTCCTCAAACTTAGTAAGTGAGAACTGGCATTGATCTTGAAACTTACGGTCCCTAGGTTGATTTATTTTTCTCTCCTGTTGTCACAATTTACTTGATTCACTTATTATAACTTCTGTAGTCAAGAGAAAACATAAGGCTTCGTTAAGAAAACATTAATTTATTGAAGGTGTGAAAGGGAGGAAGAGGTTTCCACTTGCCAAATATGCCTGGTATCAACCTAGCAGTTTTCAAGGTCATAACAATTTTGCAGTATATGATTGTGATAACAGAAACCAAAGAATTCAAGTTCTTCTTCCAGAGAACATTCACATTTTCATCGATTTGTCCTTCTTCAGAGTGTTCCCCTATGAATTTTCTAAAGAATCGAGATAAAAACAGAGAAACCCTTGAAAGTAGAAGTGTTTGTTACTCAGTAGTGTCTGACTCTGTGACCCCATGGACTAGCCCACCAGGCTCCTCTGTCCATGGAATTCTCCAGGCAAGAATTCTGGAGTGGGTAGCCATTCCTTTCTCCAGGGGACAACCCAGGGATTGAAGCTGAGTCTCATACATTTGTAGGGAGACTCTATACCGTCTGAGCCACCAGGGAAGCCAAGAGAAACCCTTGAGAGTTCTGAAATGAAACTGAATCCTCCATCTCCTAATTCATAGGCAAAGGCCTCATTATAGGGGTGGATCTGAGGTCAGAAACATCTACAGTATAATAGGACAGACTGGGGCTCAATCACTGAGAAAATGGCTTGGCCTCCTTCCATAAGCAATGCCATTATATATTCACATGACAGTATATATTTCACTTACACTTATTTGTGCTCTAGAACAATCTCTAACTAGCTTTCTTTGTACAGATTTTTAAATGAAGAAAAACAATATAAAATCCATTTTTAAAAAGTAGAGTATCAAAATGTATAATCTGTAGGATATGCTTTTTTGTAAGGTGATAACATTGAAATAAACAACAATTTCCCATTTTTCCCTTCTCTCATCCCCTGGCAACCACCTTTCTACTTTTCAATCCTATGAGTTTAACTGTTTTAAATATTTTACATAAGTGGAATTATACAGTATTTGTCTTTTTGTGTTGGGCTTATTTCATTTAGAGTAATGTTCTCAAGTTTCATCCATACTGCAGCATGTGTCAGAATCTCCTTCCATTTTTAAGACTGAAAAGTATTCAATTTTTTATGTATGTTTTATTTTGTTTATCCATTCATCTGTCAGTGGACACTTAATGTACCATCATACTTTGGCTTTTGCTACTATGAATATGTGTGTACAAATAGTCCTTTTAGTTTCTGCTTTCATTTCTGTTGAGAATATACCCAGAAGTAGAATTGTTAGAACATATATTAATTATATTTTTAATGTTTTAGGAATTGTCATACTATTTTACATACTGGCTCTGGATAGCACACCTTCTAAAAATTGAATTATCCTCTATTTATTCATCCTTTCACCTTCCCAACTAGTTTATGATATCCATGGTTCATATAGGGGTTGGTTGTGAAACTCTATTACTATTAAAACTATATTGACATAAATAAGCATAGTACACAATGAATAAATACTGATTTGGTCACTAATCTCTCAGTAAACATTTATTGAACATTACTTATGTTTTAGAAATATTTTTAGAGGTTAAACATATTGAAGTAAGCCAGCCAGAAAATCTTTGCCTTTCTTTAGTGTGGGAGACAAATATTAAACAAATAAATATAAAATATATTATCAGCTAAATTATACTGATATTTTAATAAACCACAATAAAGGAATAGAGAGTGAGTGAAGAATTTTGATGGGATAGGCAGGCAAAATCGCTATGACTATGTGATATTTGAGTAGAGAATTAATAAAGTTGATTAGTTGGAGGGGTCACAAATCTCTAGAGATGGGATAAGAAATGGATTTCTGAGTAGCTTATTCTTTCTCAATGATGTATTTGTTTTTATGACTACTTTCTGTTAGATATGAAATTCATTCTAAACACAGTGCAAGAATTGGAATTGGATTAGCAATAAAAGCCTTTAAAATTTGGATTTTACGTTTTTCTTTCATTTTCTATTATGTTGAACATGTAGATATGCAGTAACAATTTGCTCTGAAGAATATTGTGAATTTCATGGTTTTGTATATCTATGATAATGTCAGAAATCTCATTAAATCTCCTAATTTCTTCTTTGACATGTAACTAAACAAAGTTTTACTAACTTTAGTCAGTAGGCCAGAAAACTTGGAAAATTCAGCAGTGGCCATAAGAATGGGAAAGATCAGTTTTCTTTCCAATCTCAAAGAAGGCAATGCCAAAAAATAATCAAATTACATATAATTGCACTCATTTTACATGCTAGCAAGTTTATGCTCAAAATCCTTCAAACTAGGCTTCAGCAGTACGTGAACCAAGAGCTTCCAGATGTACAAGCTGGATTTAAAAGACAGAAGAACCAGAGATCAAACTGCCATCTTCTGCTGTATCTATGCCAAAACCAATACAGAATTGTAAAGTAAAAATTAAAAATAAATAAATAAATTAAAAAAAAAAAAAAAAGAAAAAGCAGAGGGATTAAAAAAAAAAAAAAGCTATTTCTGCTTCATTGACTATGTTAAAGCCTTTGACTACGTGGATCACAACAAACTGTGGAAAATTCTTAAAGAGACGGAAATACCAGACCACCTTACCTGCCTCCTGAGAAATCTGTATGCAGGTCAAGAAGCAACAGTTAGAACCAGACATGGAACAACTGACTGGTTCAAAATTGGGAAAGGAGTAGTTCAAGGTTGTATATTGTCACCCTGCTTATTTAACTTATATGTAGAGTACATCATGTTCCTAAAATGTTCAGATGTGAATTACATATTTTATTACTAATACAGATTCCCAGTATATAATATGAAGTGATCTAAAAATAAAACATTTGCAAAAAGAAGATTAAAATTAAAGAGAAAATAATTATCTTAGTAAACTGCATTTTTTAAATATGAAAGCAAAATTCACTACACTTTTGTAGGACAATTCTGAAATGTTAAAAAAACTTCGTAGTTCTAAAACATAACCTTTAATATTGTTGGTTAAAATTGTATTAGTTTCATCAATTTATGTTCTGTGGTTTTACGTATGGCTGGTTATGATTACTTACGTGTGGGTCATAAAAACTCAGTGTGTTTTCCAAGCAGTCAAATTGCCTGTCAGCTGCTAAAGGGGCAGAATTAATGAGAAACTTACTTTATAGTCTAAAGAATAGCAGCTGGGGTCTGTTTTAACAAGTCTTGAGAAACATACACGGAGGGAAATTCTTTGTGGCTAGACTTATATCCTGCCTGTCTCTACAAAGTTCTACTCATTGAGTTGAACGGTCAGACAAAAATCAAGGACATTGTAATAGTTTTGCACATCACTGATTACTAGTAAAAGAAGACAATTTTCCGTTTATTTTCCACTATGGAAAAGTGTAATATGTTTCACCAAAGTCCTTTTCCTCCTAGTATATAGCTGGACCACATTGCTGAGCCTCCCTTGCATTTAGATGCAGCCATGTAAACTAATTCTTGCCAGTGCATTATGGAAACTAGTCAAATGTGCTACTTTCAGGCCTGAACCTTCTCTATTATGAATGTCTTTTTTTCTTCCCTAATACATCCACTGAGAGTACTCAGAGTAGTTCAGAAGACCTGGAAGAAGACTGAATAATAAGACAAAAGGAGCCTGGATCTTGTAATTATCACATAGCCCATCAGTCAATTGGGCTTCCCTGGTGGCTCAGACAGTAAAGAATCCGCCTGCAATGCAGGAGACCTGGGTTTGATTCCTGGGTTGGGAAGATGCCCAGGAGGACAACCCAGTCCAGTATTCTTGCCTAGAGAATCCCCACCGACAGATGAGCCTGGCGGTCTACCTCCATGGGGTCGCAAACAATCAGACACATTTGAGAGACTAAGCACAGCAAGCACATCCATCAGTCAATCACTATTATTACTATGTAAATTAGAAAAAAAATTGTAGCAAGTGTCAGATATTTTTAGATTTACTATTAATTATAATTAGCTTATTCAGAAAAATGTATCCACTCAAGATGTGAATTAACTTATTAGGAAAGCTACCTGATAATCTAACATAGTGGTCTCCATAGGGATGAAGAAGAATCAATTGAGGAGGTATGAAATTTTTTAAATTTTTCTAAATGTTTTTTAATTTGGAAGGAAGAACTCTTTCCTGTCATTTTACATATACCTTATAGTATGTAACTGTTAAATAGACATATTTTTTGTGATAAAAGTCAAAAAAATTTGTTAGTTAATGCGACATAATTAAAAAGATGTAGATATCTCTGATCAAAGATCCGACTCAAGTGTAAAGTTTCAAAAAATGTTTACTTTTGAAAATTTGAGTAGTGTAGCATATCAAAAATATTATGCCATTTCAAGATGCTTGAAAAATAAAAACATAAGGACATTTGATAGACTTAGTTTATCTAAATCAGCTAGTTTATATCGCTATTAATTGTTTTAATTAATTAATATTAATACAAGAAAGCATCATTGTTTATTATTCACTTCTTGAATCTAAAATGGCCTTATAACTTGCTTTGACCAATAAAAATGTAGTGGAAGTATCACTGTGTGAATTCTGATCCGAGGTCTCAGGGTGACTTGAATTTTTCTGCACTTGTCCGTTTGGTAACTGGCTGCCTGGATCACAAGTCTAGCTTTGACTCCTGAGAATGAGAGACTATAACAGAGAACAATCCTGACTCCATATTGCATCTGTATCTTTAGTTTTAACTTTTGTGGAAATGGCAACCCACTCCAGTGTTCTTGCCTGGAGAATTCCAGGGACAGGGGAGCCTTGGTGGGCTGCTGTTTCTGGGGTCGCACAGAGTCAGACACTACTGAAACGAGTTAGCAGCAGCAGCTCTATTGCCTATGCCTAGTCATGCTGACTCTGCACCTTTGTGAAGGAATGGTGCCTGAATTCTGAAATATACATAGTAGCCCTTTCTCAAGTCTTTGCCCCCTATTTGATCTTTCATTTATATAGAGATAAAGCTGCATAAGGGAAAATATTTGTCTTATTGAAGGTTTATAGAACATCGTGACCAGACCTATCTGAATAGGTGCAAGAACAAAGGAGTTTCATTTCCCCTCTGGGATCTGGCTGGCACCAAGAAGTTTGCCAACAGCCAGCCACATGCCTCCTTTTGTAACATAAAAAGTTTCTACTTCTAACCCAAGTAAGATGATTCTTCAGGACACTAGTATGCCATTGATCTGCTGACTTCCTGAATAAAGTCACTATTTCCTGCCCCAACACCTTGTTTCGATTTACTGGTCTCTCATGATGCAAGCAGTGCAAACTTAGAACTCGGTTACAAGACCATATACAGAAAATGATCCAGCTTTCCTAAAATTCTCAGCCATCCCAGTGACCCTAAGGGGCAAAATATTCTAACTAATCACAGCCCAAACTGTTGACTTGCAAAATAGTAAGCAAATAAAAAACTGTTTTTTAAGCCACTAATTTTGGGATGATTTGCTACGTTGCAAAAATTAACTGATACATTTGTTATTATAGAAGGCATGTATTACAAAGGTAAAAGATGCACTGTAGTAAGAAACTCAAAGTTGATTTTAGTTAAAATTAATATTTTAAATAACTAATTATAACAATTACACATAATGTTAATAAATAATTGAAATAAATATGCTATATCTTATAATACAATACCTTTAAAGAGTAATTTTACTAACCAAAAAGTTGATCATTGGAGTTAATGATCCCTGCTGCTGCTTCTAAGTCGCTTCAGTCGTGTCCTACTCTGTGCTACCCCATAGACAGCAGCCCATCAGGCTACCCCGTCACTGGGATTCTCCAGGCAGGAACACTGGAGTGGGTTGCCATTTCCTTCTCCAATGCATGAAAGTGAAAAGTGAGAGTGAAGTCACTCAGTCGTGTCCGACTCTTCGAGACCCCATGGACTGCAGCCTACCAGGCTTCTCCATCCATGGGATTTTTCAGGCAAAAGTACTGGAGTGGAGTGCCATCACATTCTCTGTAATGATCCCTAGGAGAGTGGTGTATACATCCCCACCTTTGCATTGCATTACTACAGTTGAAGTGAATGTCCCAACTCCATGACTTTGGGCTTGAATGTGTTACTTACATTGGACACTAGGATGTTAGCAGAACTGAAGGGAACAAATACTTATAATGCATTTCTGTGGATGGTTTATCCTTTTATACTTCTTAATTCATTATCTTTCTTATGTTTCATGAGTGGAACATACCTGTGCTTCCAGACTAAATCCTAAAATGAGAGATGTGAAGATTTATCCTAGTTTATCCACCTATCACCATCCTGAAGTAGACATTCCCAGGCTGAGACCATCCTAAGTCACTTGCAACCTATGAACATTAAAATATTGCATTTTGAGATTTTTATTCAATATTATAATGATAGTTGCTGGTAATAGTCTAATAGACATATCTATATTCAAAAATAAATATAATTGCATAAAAGCACAAAAAGATTCTATTTTTCAGAATCTTTTTTGTGTTTTTATCCATTTACATTTATTTTTAAATATAGGTATGTCTATTAGATTTTCTATTACCAGCAACTATCATTATAATACTAAAAAAATTATTACAAGATACAATATATTCTTATGTTTATGGGTTGCAAGTGATTCTTTTTGTTCATTATATATATATATATAAATCTATAACAAGTCTACTGCTACTGAACAATCTGATCTAGAAAATAATCATAAGAAATAAATTAACCCTCTAAACCACTATAATTTTTATTTATTTTTTAAAATCAGTACCTGATTATTTATCAAACAATCATATTTTTATGACACCACTCAATAAAACTGAATGCTCTCCTGGACAGACAAAAGGAAAGTGAAGTCGTTCAGTCGCATCCGACTCTGCGACCACATGGACTGTAGCCTACCAGGCTCCTCCTTCCATGGCATTTTCCGGGCAAGAACACTGGAGTGGCTTGCCATTTCCTTCTCCAGGAGACCTTCCTGACCCAGGGATTGAACCCGGGTCTCCCACATTGCAGGCAGACGCTTTACCCTCTGAGCCACCAGGGAAGTCAGGGAAAATCAAAACTATCTTAAATTCATAAAAACAAAAATGTTTCTAATATGAAGATGCAATCTTTTAGTTTGTTCTCATGCAGAAAGTAGAAATGATATTCTATTTATTTACTAATATAAAATATGGTTAAATTTTCAATCTCCTTCAATTTAATTTTCAGTTGATACTAAACTCTTTGATGGTGTGTGCTCAGTCGCTCAGTCATGTCTAACTCAAAGAAACCTGCCAGGCTACAGTCCATGGGATTTTTCCAGGCAAGAATACTGGACTGGGTTGCTATTTCCTACTCCAGGGGATCTTCTAGACCCAAAGATCACTATCCGCATCTCTAATGTCTCCTGCCTTGGCAGGCAGATTCTTTACCACTAGCACTACCTGTGAAGCCCAGGCATTGATGGTAGTAATCATATCTATATATTTCTATATGTTAAAGGACACTTAATTCATTGTTCTGCAATGAGTTCTCCACAAATCAGTGATTTTCAAATTTGTATGTTAACTGATACCATCAAGATCACCTAAGATGATGCCAGAGACTCATTGCAGGTGTACTGAATCAGGGCCTGTAGGGCTGTACCCTGCATCTGTGTATTTAACAAGATCTTCCTGTAATTTGTAAGCAACGTTTCAGAGACAATGCCCTCAATATTTCTGTGATTCACTTGATACATTTTGCCTCTTTGCCTCTTTGTCATAAATACCGTCTCTTCCTACTCTTCCAGAACACAAGTATTTTGCATATCAATCCTTCAAAATCCATCTTCCACTTTCATACCAGCTCAAGCCTTAAAAATGGATATATGAATATGGCCTCTATTGTTAAACACCAATATTCTTGTAGGGAGAATACAAACATAATTATAATTATTTGATGATTTCAGTTATTCAATATTATATAAAGTAGATGATCCTTACTTTATCATTTTTATTTGAATTTTTTATTGAGGTAACTGTGAATTGACATGCAGCTGTAAAAATAACACATAGAATACAAATTCTATGAAAACTTTACTCAGATTCCCCCAAGTGTAACATTTGAAACTATGGTGGAATATCACAACCAAGAATTGGTGTACATATAAGTCATCACTATTATTTACATTTTCTCAGTTTTATGCATCCTCATGTATGTTTCTGTGTAGTCTATGTTTCCACCATCCCCGCCCAGATACTGACCAGTTCAATCACCATGAATCTCTCATGTTGCTCTTTTGTAACAGCTTTCTCCCTCCCACCCTGTCCATCTTCCCAAGCCCTGGAGAACATCCATTTCTCAAATTTTGGAATGATGTCACTTGAAAATGTTATATAAATAGAACTAATCATATGACTGACTTATGAGATTGGCTGTTTTTACTCAGCATAAATCTCTGTTACACATATCAGTACTCATTTTTTTTTTATCGTTGAGTAGTATTCCACAGTGTTTAGGTACCACAGTTTGTTTAACGATTCATCAGTTGAAAGATGTCTGAACTGTTTTCAATTTCTGGCTATCATTTTAAAAAGCTGCTATAAACATTTGCATATAGGTTTTTGTGTGAACATAGGTTTTCATTTCTCTGGGATAAATGTTCATGAGTGCAACTTCAGGATCAATAAATGTTTACCTTTTAAGCAAACTGCCAAATTAGTTTCCAAAATGCTTGTACCATTTTCATTACCAACAGCAAATAATGAGTGATCCAGTTTCTCTACATCTTCACTGACATTTGGTTTTATCTCTGTATGATATTGTGGCCATTCTGGTGTGTATGATATTTCATTATAGTTTTAATTTGCATTTCCCTGATGAATAAACTTGTTGAATACATTTACATGTGTTTACTTAATATCTGCTTAACATTCTTCAGTGAAGAGTCTGTTCATTTCCTTTGACTATGCTTTTCCCTAACTGTTGAGAGGATGAGATGGTTGGATGGTATCACCAATTCAATGGACATGAGTTTGGGCAAGCTTCAGGAGTTGATGATAGACAGGGAAGCTTGGCGTGCTCCAGTCCATGGGGTTGCAAAGAGGTGGACACAACTGAGTGACTGAAGGCTTTCCTGATAGCTCAGTTGGTAAAGAATCTGCCTGCAATGCAGAAGTCCCTGGTTCGATTCCTGGGTTGGGAAGATCTGCTGGAGAAGGGATAGGCTACCCACTCCACTATTCTTGGACTTCCCTTGTGCTCAACTGGTAAAGAATCCACCTGCAATGGAGGAGACCTGGGTTTGGTCCCTGGGTTAGGAAGAAAACTGAACTGAGAGTCTTTACACATTCTAATATGCAATTTGCAAATATTTTCTAATTTATCATTTTTAAGAAGATGGATATAAAGTATTTTATTTTCTTCTCTATGATTATAATGGAGACAAAGTAAAAATTTTGATGTCAATTTGAAACTAAAATTATGTAATAGAGAAAAGAGAGATCGAGTAAAAATCAAGTAAATATTATTTACATAAAATTGAAAAGAGAATTAGACAAATTTGATAAGCCCCTTCATCTAGTTCTTTCACAATGTTCTATTCCATATTTAATGACAGTGAAGGATATTAAATACCCAGAGTTAGGAGAAAATAAGAGGATTTTGAATTTGATATACAAGATAATTCATGAATAATACACAGAATTTGGAGGATTTTTTTTTAATTTTCATCTTAAAGACTCCTACAAATGTCAAAAAAACCCGTAGAAAATTAGAAAATTTCATCCTAATCACTGCCTTTCTCTTTTTCTAAGACACTATTTTACCAGCAAAAACTCTTAAAATTGAAAAATGTGTTCTTAGAATGCTCCAGGATTTTTTCAAAATATTATTAAATTTATGATTAATTTTAAAATCTATGGTATCTAAGAAACAAGAAAACTTAGTAAATTTGTGGTGCTTTATAAGATGTCCCAAATACTCTTATTTATTTTTATATTAGACTTATCACTAGTTCAAAAATATTTTAATCCAACTAAGACAAGAGATGCATTTACATTTTATTCCATCATTCTGTGTTTATGTCTCAAAAAATGAAAAGAAACAAAAAAAACATATGAAGCAATTCATAAATGGGTATTACTAAAGAAAATAAGGGATTTTTTACATGATAAAAACAACATACTAATAAAGGTGAAATGAGGGAATACCATTTAGGAAGTCAGAAAACTTACTGTAATTTTGAGCAAGGGTTTAATTGAGAGAAAAAATGAAATAAAATGAAACTGATATGAATCTCAGCTCTGTTACTTTGGTCAATCTTAACTCCCTATGTATATCAACTTCTCATTTATAAAGTGGCATAACACTTTAGGTTGAATAAATAGGAGACTTTATTATTATAGGTAATAATATGGGTTATAGACAATGATAAAGAGGGATAGTCAGAGGTGTTTTTAATTAATTAGGACAACGTGAGCTAGGCCTTGAAAAATAAAATTAAGAGAAGATACAGAAAGTAACCATGGAAGTCTTATAGAAAAACTGAAGTAACATGTATCCTAAAAAACTGGGTAAGAATTTTAGAAAAGAAGGGAGTCAATGGAAGTGTTTAGACAAGGAAAACACTAAAGCCAAGTCACAGAGTAACACTGATAGCTAAGAACAGAAGACAGAGGCTCTCTAGTACTAGGCAGTGAGCTTTGGTGTGTTTGGGTAGGCATCGCATTCAGGACATGATATGCTAAAACTGATTCTGTGGCATATTGAATATGTTAAGCCCAAGGAGTTTGAGAAAATGGCAGAAGCAGGAAGGTCATTTAAACCTTCCCACTCCATACCCTTTTCCCCTGAAAAGAGTCATAAAACTCTCATGTGTGAGCTATTCTCCCTTTATCCAAAGGAAGGAAAAAAAAAATCCTTATCTCCAGAGACAGAAAGATGCCAGAAGAATCTGAAGGAACAAACAGGCTTTGTGACTTTTCCCTCATTTACTACATTTACCTCATATTCTTTGACCTCACACTATTTTTTTGACTCTATGCTCTCCATATTACATCATATTTCTCCATGGCAGTGTACTTGTCATCAAAACCAGCAATAAAATACTCCAATTTAACCATTTTATCTGAAGAATATATATAGATATATTCTAATATATTTATAACTGATAGTATATATATATATACACACGTATTCATATCTGTATAACTGAATCACTGTGCTGTAAACCTGAAACTAACACAATATTGTAAATCAACTATACTTTAATAAAAGAAAGACAGAACAAAGCAAAACAAAGTCAGCTTTACTATTTTTCAGGCCTTGATTTCCTTATGAGGGTTCCCATGTTATGAAAAATTTATATAAAATAAATTTATATGTTTTTCTCCTGCTAATTTGTCTCTATCAGCTTAGTTTTCAGATAGCCAGGACCTCTAAGAGGGTTGATGATAACTCCTCCACCTACACCCACAGTAGAAAACCCTCTGAAAGTTTTTGTATGGGTTGGCAAGAAGATAAATACATTGGTTTGGCAGTAGTGCTGAAAAAGTGGTCGAATAAATGAGCCTTTTAAGAAATCATCAGAAAAACCAAAAACGTATGCTTAAATTTCAGGTCAAGTAAAAGAACTTGACTTAACATATTTAATATACCACAGAATCAGTTTTAGCATTTCATGTCCTGAAGGCGATGTCTACCCAAGAGCATCGAAGCCCACTGCCTGGCACTAGAGGGCCTCTGTCTTCTGTCCTTAGCTATCGAGTTTCCCTTGAGTTTCCCTTTGCTAAGGGAAAGTGCTAAAGTACCCTAGTGATCTTAAATAGTCAACATCCATGAGCTCAAAAAGGTGACTGCTTACTTATCTGTACTTTTATCTCAATATTTAGCACTTGATTTAGTTAACAGAGTCCAGGTCTTAATAAATAGTAAAACTAGTCCTACAAGGTGAACTGTATTTCCAGAAAATAGAGTTTCTTGACAAAAAGAAAGAGGTTGCCATTCAGAGAAGCCTCTGCAAGGACGTCCTGTTATACTCTGAGAATTTCAATGGAAAAAGGAAAGGAAATCGTCTGAAATATGTTTATCAGCAAATGGCCTGATCAGCTATGATCCATCACAGGCAGATCACGGCTGTGTAAATCAGAACATCCCAGGAAGTGAGTTTAAATGGATTTGAGATTATTGACACTTTTATTAAAGTTCTCTCATAACTCAGGGAAGGAAAATATAATGCCCCAAATGTTGCACTTTTAAAACTTCATAGGTTATCTTATTTAAAACAGAAAACTTTCTTATTTTAGGCTTCTTTATAAACAGCTTAAGCCAGTAAGGTTTAAAAGTAGAGCTGACAAGTTTTAAAGACTCTTTCTGAGATTGTATGCCATTTTTGGAGCACTGAATGCTTCCTATCGCAGGCTTGATCAGTCCAAAGCAGCTCTCTTGGTAGCTTCCTCAGTTATGAGACAGAATGATATAATACACCATCTGAGGACAAGAAGTAGTCAGTGAGAACAGCAGCCCCAAGTACACTAAAAGTACTTAGGGTCCTCTTACTTTAACACTGAGGAAAACAGACATTTGTTTTTACAGAGTAATCAGCTTGGAAGCCTTTGTCTTTAGGCAAAGCATTTCGAAAATGATCCCTGCTTTGGGAAAAATACCCTGGTGGAGTCAG
The DNA here is from genome assembly GCF_014754425.2 of Oryx dammah. Taxonomy (NCBI): domain Eukaryota; kingdom Metazoa; phylum Chordata; class Mammalia; order Artiodactyla; family Bovidae; genus Oryx; species Oryx dammah. Next base: position 62,734,891 of record NW_024070212.1, on the reverse strand, counting down.
ATTTCCTAATTTGCAAAACTTGGTTGACCCCAGTTCTTTGAATGACCTTAAATGTGAATCTTGAATACATCGTTTCAGTTGTACTAATTAGTTTTACATACTTAAGCACTATATGCAAATTTATGCAAATCAACATTTTTTTTTTTTTACTGTAAAGTCAAATAAATATGCATGCCCTAGATTCTTTCAAAGGAAGTTTCAAATTTGTTTATTTTAGAGGATCTTTCACTTTGGTCTTCTAATAATCCCAATAAGTGGGAAATAATTACTTTTGATATTTTAATGTAACCCTGTAACAATAAATTCTAAGTCTTCTGATTAACTTTCACAGGAGGCATGCTTCAGTCTTTGTTTCCTCAATTTTCAGATAGAATCTGATAGCTCTGTTTTCATTAACTGGCTTTGATAGTCTTCCTTGCTAGATTTCCAACAGACAGAATAAAGATATCAGAAAGTTCAACTAAGATCATGAAATGTTAAGACACTAATATTTCCTTATTATCAGGGACCGGCAGGGTTCTATTTATCTCTTTCCACAGAGTCAGTCAACCTTTATTTGTGTTATAGGCCATTAAACCAAGTCTATTTGAGCAATTAAGACAAAATGAATTCAATAAAAATGTACGATAAAGTACCTCACTAATTCTAATTTAAATATAATATTTGAAAATAGTGGTTTGTCCAAATTATGGTAAAATTTTTATTAACAAATGTGTTACACTTATACTATACATGGCACACCAAGAATAGCATGTTTATTATTTTGCTTATTTGGAATTCACAGTGGTCACCTAAATCTTGTTTGTAATTGGCAACTAGAGTTTATGCAGCCTTATCTGTAACTGGAGAGATTTATAATGTTCTGATTACAGCAGAAAAGTGTAAAGAGCATGCACACAGATACAAACAGCACAGAAAATCCTAAAGAAATTTCCTATACATTCAGTTTCAATATGAAAATATATAAACTAAAATAATGTGTAGGATAAGTTTTAATAACACAACAATCCTTATTATGAATAATCAGTACATATAGCTAAAGGCAATCTCTCTTCTGGTCTTCTTGAAAACTTACATTTTTTGTTTGCATTTGAATGAATATTTTCTAGTTATCAGGGCTTATATACTAACTGCAAAGAATTTTGATTTTTTTTTCTGTAATTAATATTTTTCATATTGTTACATCTTCACTATTTATTTAGATAATTCTATTCCAGTTATTACAGAAATTACTCACATTTCCCCAATATATGATTTAAAACATCTATATCTACTACTGTTGTTAACAGTGAGATATCATCTTTTGCTCTTTTACTTCACTTCATAAAGTTATATGACACTTGAAATAAGCAAAAGGATATGGCATGTACTTTTAATGTCATAATGCTTTATTGTTTTGCAAGTATACCCAAGGATTGTTTAATTTTCCAGGAGAATATCCCTGGGCTTGGTATTGCTATTTAACTAGAGTTATGTGTTAATTTGTAGATTTCTAATCAGTAGAAAACATAAGTTATAGTTTTAATGCCTCGTGGTTTGTTAATCAGTTTGTATGCAATTTAAGAACCTTATTTTTATATCCATATTTAAAAGCATATCCTTTCTGATGGCTATATAATTTTCAATCCTCAAAGTCTTTTGAAACTATCTTTATTACTCTACTGTTTTTTTATTAATTAATGAGTTCAATAAAATATATGACATGAGTCCATTCTCTATTTGTATGAGAGTCATGAAACTATACTTTGACAATTCAAGATTCTATTTCCTTCCAAGCTGTGAATGCCTCACTTATATACAAACAAATTCTCCTTTTAAAGAAACTGAAATATTCTAGATAAACCTAAAGTTTAAATCCTTTCTCCCCTCTTCTCTAAACCTGCCTTATGCTACCAAATTAAGTGACTTCCCAGATGTAACTACTGTTATTAGTTTGGTGTTCATCCACTGTGACATTTTCCATGCATTTACACATATCCATATGTGCTTATGTTAATTTAAATAGTAGTAAACTTGTGGTTCCCAGATGTCTCAGTGGTAAAGAATTTGCCAGCTACTACCAGAGATGCAGGAGACATGGGTTTGATCCCTGGGTTGGGAAGATCCCATGGAGGAGGAAATGACAACCTACTCCAGTATTCGTGCCTGGAAAATCCCACTGATTTTCCCACTGTTTTTTGAGAACTCTGGCAGGTTACAAATGAGCGACTGAACACAAACTTGTGACAGACTTACACAACAGACTGGTTAGACAGGTAACCTCATCATTAAATATTGAAAACAGAATATTTTGCCAAACTATTCAATGGGGTAGTTCAATGGAGAAACATAGTTTTCAAGAGTTAAATTCTAGTCATCAAGGAAGAGGAAAATAGTGTATAGAAAAAAAATTTACCCCTGAAAATATGTTTGGTTTACATGTACAACACTGTAGAAATTTTTAGCAGTTTCTCTAAGTTACATTTAATGTATTTCTTTGAAATATCATTTAACCCTCTCATTTAATTCTTAATGGGAAATCAACAACACATTTTTTTCATAGTTTCATTTTTCTTTCTTAGAATAAAATTTGAAATACTGTCTCTCTTGCCCAAGGCACAAAGCTCATCGAGCTAAGTGGTAGATGTTAAATTTTGCAGCCTCCTATTTTATATAAACAATTCTGAAAAAATTTTGTGGTTTATGGTACTTACTCTCCACTGCAGCATATTGATCTTTTTGAAATGTAAATCGGATCACATTTCTCCAATCTTTTTCTGTGGCATTTTTCATCTCTCATTACATTTAGGATCCCTAAGGAGAGAGAAGTGTTTGGCACATAGAACACACTTGGTAAATACCTGTCAAGTGAATGGATTGTTGTTTACTGAAGGGAATCAACATATGGTTAGTCTATCAATGTTGTATTGATGCATTTTTGAAATTGTGAAATATCTATTGGTTTTGAAAAGACACATATACACTTATTAATATAGACAATTGAATTCTTTCACTGAAATATTTGATATGTTTAATTAGTTTTTAGTCTATTTGCCCTATTGCTTTTTTAAAAAAGTAATAAAATAACTCACTAGAGTTGTGGATTTGTCACGATAGCAGTTGCCACTTCTTGAAACTTAAAGCAATTTAAAATAAAATTTAGGTGCAAGAAGAAGATTTGTGTCTGTTACATTACTTTGACATGTTGCTATTTGCAGGGCTTTCCCAGTGGCTCAGCTGGTAAAGAATCTGCCTACAATGCGGGAGACCTGGGTTTGAGCCCTGGGTTGGGAATATCCCCTGGAGAAGGGAACAGCTACTCACTCCAATATTCTGGCCTGGAGAATTCCATGGACTGTATAGTCCACGGGGTCACAAAAAGTTGACTTTTACTCACTCACTTATTATTGTTATGGGCTATGTCTCTTTATAGCATTTAGGGCATTTTGCTCTGAATTTGATTTTGGAATTTTTGTTTTGTTCTGTTTTTATTTGAGTTTTAGTTTTAAACCATTGAGAACATTAATGAGAACTAATATGTATCTTTATCCCAGCTGGTACCTACTTTGTGTTTTCTATTTGCCATATCTTATTGTATGTATGTGTTCAGTCACTCATCCGTGTCTGATGCTCTGCAACCCCATGGATGGTAGCTTGCCAGACTCCTCTGTCCATGGGATTCTCCTTGATACTGCAGTATCCTCCAGGGGATCTCCCAAACTCAGGGACTGAATCCATGTCTGCAGTGTCTCCTGCATTGGCAGGTGGATTATCTACTACTGAGTCACCTGGGAAACCCATATCTTATCATTACTATTGTACTTTCCTTCCTATTTTTGGATAAGGGTTGAGTGATCTCTGATTTCCCATTCTATTCATTTGAAGGGTATAATCTCTGACTATGTATCCCTAAATGCATGACATGCTTACCTATTATTGCATTTTTCAAATATTAAGTGTTAAGGAATGTCCATAGCTATCTCTTACCAAGACAAGATTTGGAATGCTTTTACTTCATTTCTTTTCCCTACTCAACCCACAAACCATGATGGCTATTACTGAGAAATTGTATTTTATATTGTTAGAATTTATTTTTGTTTGTTTACAATCAATGGTGTTCTACCTCACATTTCTAGGACTGAAATTTCTTATGTCACTTTGTCAGGCCTATTATATCCATAGCTTATGGCATAAATTCACTGAGATAAATCATAGACGTTTATGTTTTCTCTTCTCTACTGATTTTATAGAAATGTATTTCTGTGAATTTGTTTAAAGTTAACTTTGGACTTGATGAGTCCTCAGCTTTTCAAACCTAGAGAAAATAAATGACTTAAGTGACCAAAGCACTTATCTAAAACAAACAGCTAGAGATACAGGACAGAAAACTACTGAATTGCAAGCTCAATTTGCAATTTGAGCATCACAATCTCTATTTAATATAGTTCAAAACTGCATTTTTAGTCCAATTGTTAGGAAAGCTAGAATTTTTTTTTCTCCAACATATGTCCCAACTTGCCAACATGCACGTTTTTGTTTGTTTTTCTCTTTATCATTAACGGTTTTAAGTACTGAAAGAGAAATCTGTTTATTTCAAGCAGAAAGAGAATTGGGGTTTTTACAAAATTGTTGGAAGGAAGAAAAAGGTGGAGTGGCAGTACTCAGATCAGGATGAGTAGGAAGCCAGTAGTACAAGTGCCTACTCTGCATTCCTCTGGGGCTGCCCGTCCACGAGCCTACATTTGGCAGCTAAAGGAACCTACATTTGGCAGCTAAAGGAACCTACATTTGTCTGCTGTTACGGCAGTCCACTGTAGCGACTATTATGGATATGAAGTAAAAAATAAATAAAAGTACTTTCTTCTTGTTACTTGCATGTGAGGGACTCCCATTGATAGAATCTAAACCAGAACTTGGACTTCCCTGGTGGCTCAGTGGTAAAGAATCAACCTACTAATGCAGGAGATGTGGGTTCTATCCCTGGGTCAGGAAGATCCCCTGGAGAAGGAAATGGCAACCCACTCCAGTACTCTTGCCTGGGAAATCCCATGGACAGAGGAACCTAGCAGGCTACAGTCCATGATGTCTCGAAAGAATCAGATATAACTTAGCAACTAAACAGTAACAGCAAAACCAGAACTTTGGTGGCAAAGTGGTCTGAGAATTTAATGTCTCAGAATCTACAGGAGAAATGGAGAAAAGGTCAGAAATGATGTTAAGACACCAAAATAAAATTTAACTTACCTAAGTGATACATAGCTTTTTTCTTATCTATTCCAACTCGTATTTTATTTCTGGTTTTTATCCACATGGAAAGCCACTCCTGCTGTGAAGTTGAATCTCATATCCCTCATACAATGCAGACTCTATAGTCTTTAAAGTCCCTATACCCGTGTACATCTCCTCCTGTACTTAAGATTCTCTCTGTTTTACAATAGTATCTGTAGCAGCTCATCTTTTCTCTCTAGTTTGTAGCTGTCTGGAAGGGAGAGGACTTGCACAAGCCATTAACATGGACTGTACAAGATTTAAAGAGATGTTCTCAATCTTAATGCAGAATCAGCATCACATTTTAGTCACTTTCAGAACTTGTCTTTGTCTTTATTATGATATTGATTTAGTTTATAGTTCTCAATAATCCAGGGCCTGGGTGATTTGGTATGAAAACCTTTAGATTTAATAAATGATCTCAAGTGAAGACAAAAAGTATCCATTCCAACTCTCTTTGCTACTAATTTGGAATCAGCTTATGAGAACTCATTGATGAACAATCAGCTGGAAGAAAATAGCTGTGATATTCTGTTTCCAGACACAACTGAATTTTCTACTGACTAGATACATAAGTGAAATAGATCTACCAGGCTTCAGTGTCTCAAATCATGACATTTCTCTCTGCTATATATTATTGACAAACTCTGTAAATGAGAGATAAACCAGAAGATTTCCTTCAAATGAAATTGATTTAGTAGCACACATTTTTTGGAATAGTTCATGAAATAGAGTATTAAAGAAGAAGGCTATAATGATATAAGTTTTGAACTCAGAGAAATAATCATCAGTTATCAAACTCAGTAGAGTAAGAGATCTTTTTTTCCATCAAAATGTTAAAGGAAAGGAACTAATTGAAAATTAAATGAAATAATATACATAATGGCATTTTTTAAATTGTCTTACAACTCTTTGATGCTATTATTTATAACAGTTATTCATTTCTGTCCATGTGCCAGTCACAGATAGGAGCATTTTACCTTCAACTCATTTAGTTCTTATATCAAAACCTTATAAAGCAAAACTTTTGCAAGGTTACACAGGACCTTGGTGACAAAGCAATGGTATACTAACAACTCTCTTTGGAGCAGGCATGCTTATTCATTATCCCATACATAGGAGTAAAAATGCTTTATCTTATATTAACAAGGAGAGTTAATAGCCAATTAACTGAAACATGGGTTAAAATGGAAAATCATAAAAATATATTTACCATTTTTAAACATAAAAGATATAACTTCATTTTGCCCATCTCTGCATTAGTTATGAATCATTCTGTCTAAAACACAAAGATATTGTTCATCTACAATTTCAGTTTTTATTTCTTTATTTGGAGCAAGGAATTAAATAAATACAGATTCATCCAAGGGTAGAATTTCTCTTTGACTCTGTTCAATAGAATTGGGGTATGACAGAAATGTTCCATATTTGTGCTGTTTAACTTGGTAAACACAAGCTGTATGTGGCTATTGAACACAGAGCAACCAAAGGACTGAATTTTTAATTTTATTATATTATAATTAATTTGTATGTTAATATGAAGAGCATGTGTGGCTAGTGGCTACTATATTGATTTATACGTTCTGAAATAACATCCTCTACCACCAACCCGCAAAGAGTTTACATTATTTTTATTCACACCTAAATTCAATAGCATTTAGGAGAGTTACATAAATATAACCAGGCTATTTCAAAGTTTTTATGGGCAAAAATGTTAAATATTTTTGCACTTTTTTTTGCTTTTTAGTTTATTCAGTAATTAATACTTTTACCTAATTACAATAGAAAGTTCTAAATCATGAAAGGTTGTAGAACAGTGCTTCTGACTCTTGGAAACAAACAAATCAATTGGTAGAAGCCTAAGCATGCAGACACACTAGGGACAGAGCAATGGCTACAGATATTTAGAGTATTGTGAGCATCTGGAAGCATGTGTATGCTTTCCAGGAGGAGAGAACTATTCCTGACACTGGGTTAACAAACTAAGGAGGTTGATAAAACCAGTGCTACTGACCATGAGTTCTTCTGTTGATTACATATCATCAGCAAAAATCAAATAAATAAACAGATAGATGAAATAATATAAAAAAAAAACCCAGGGTAATGGAAAAGTTATTTACTAACACACACACACACACAAACAGCATGCAAATACACAAGACGAAGTGAATTTAAAAAGGTAAAACAAAGTCAAGATAATGCAAAAATAAGTTAAATTTAAAAAAAGAAATTGTTCTACTAGTTATAAATATGTCACTTGAAAAGCATGTTATATAAGGCATTTTCATTCTAAGGGAAGCCATGCTGATAAGAAAGAGAAAAATCCTACTGATTTGCTTCACAAGAAATTCCTCAAAACTGCTTGCTAGTTTGCTGTGGAAAAATAGCTGGCTCAAAATGAATCCCAAGTAGCCCTTCCCTCTATCCTAAAAGTTCCCTCTTTCAGTTACTACACCTGCAGAAACAGGTGTAGCCAGGTTATAAAAGGCAGCTTGATTGGTTATATGCCAGATCAAAGTATGGTATATATTTGAAAATAGAAAAATGTCTGGAAAATAGGAGACTTAAATGAAAGTGGCCCTGGGGGCACAACAGATGTGCTGACAATTTATGAATATTTTACTATAAATACTTCCATTTTCCTATTAAATAAGGAACTGCATAGTGCCAGACACCATGCCATGATGCCTAATGCTTCCTTAGAATAACTTGAAAAAAACTAGGATTCTTTGAAAAATAAGACTCAGAATATGTGCATTTGACTTCTGTTCATCTCAGTAAGTAACACTGATATGTCCACAGGCAGGGTTGTGCACATGCACAGCACAGATATATTTAAACAGGAAGGACTAATACATATCAAGATTGCAGGAAGGAGTATCAATAACTTCAGCTATGTAGGTGACACCACCCTTATGGCAGAAAGTGAAGAAGAACTAAAGAGACTCTTGATGAAAGTGAAAGAGGAGAGTGAAAAAGTTGGCTTAAAACTCAATATTCAGAAAACTAAGATCATGGCATCTGTTCCTATCACTTCATGGCAAACAGATGGGAAAACTGGAAACAATGACAGACTTTATTCTTTTGTGCTCCAAAATCACTGCAGATGGTGATAGTAGCCATGAAATTAAAACACTTGTTTCTTGGAAGAAAAGTTATGACCAACCTAGATGGCATATTAAAAAGCAGAGACATTACTTTGCCAAGAAGGGTCTGTCTAGTCAAAGCTATGGTTTTTCCAGTAGTCATGTATGGATGTGAGAGTCGGAGTACAAAGAAAGCTGAGAGCCGAAGAAATGATGCTTTTGAACTGTGGTGTTGGAGAAGAATCTTGAGAGTCCTTTGGACTGCAAGGAGATCCAACCAGTCCATCCTAAAGGAAATCAGTCCTGAATATTCATTGGAAGGACTGATGCTGAAGCTGAAGCTCCCATACTTTGGCCACCCGAAGTGAAGAGCGGACTCATTTAAAAAGACCCTGATGCTGGGAAAGATGGAGGGCAGGAGGAGAAGGGGACGACAGAGGATGAGATGGTTGGATGAGATGTCCATCACTGACTCGATGGACATGAGTTTAAGTAAGCTCTGGGAGTTGGTGATGAACAGGGAAGCCTGGCACGCTGCAGTCCATGGGGTCTCAAAGAGTCAGAGAGACTGAGCAACTGAACTGAACTGAACTGAACTGAACTAATAAATATCAGCTCATTCACAGTGCATGCACACCCACACGTGGTTGCAGTAGGGAGATTAGTTTTGGCATTCCATTGCCTGTGTTTTTTATTATTTTATGTACTGGTAATTGTGACAACTCTTGAGAGAGGTAGCTAACATTTGCTGGGAGCACAACACAGGGGGTTCATTTTTAAGTTCTCCAAACAGCTGCACTAATTAGGATGAACTTTACATCTAGTGCGTCCTCAGTCACTCAGTCGTGTCTGACTCTTTGTGACCCCATGGACTGTAGCCCACCAGGCTCCTCTGTCCTTGAAAATTTCCAGACCAGAATACTGGAGAGGGTTGCCATTTCCTTCTCCAGGGAATCTTCCTAACCCAGAGATCAAACCCACATCTCCTGTGGCTCCTGAATTGGCAAATGGGTTCTTTACCATTAGTGTCACCTGGGAAGCACTGAGCTTTACATCTGGAACTGCATACAAATAGGTTATAATAGAAGAGAGTCCTGAAGTGCTTCCATATCCAATAGTGGGGTTAATTTATTCTCCCCTTCTCCAATGATACAAATTAAACCTGTATATGAAATCTATATAACTCAGGAATATTATTTTATAAAAATAAGGCTGTAGGATACAGTGTTCAGATTTGTCTAACATCCGTGTCTGCTGGGCTGATTCTAAAGAGAGGAAGATCGAAAAATAGTCTTTCCAAAACACTGGTGCAATGGGCCATAATCAATTTGATGAAACTGTCATAGACTATCACATTCTCAAAAATAGCAGGCTCACCACAGCATGTTAAATGACTACAAGAGTAACTTTGGATATTACATGAGCTCTAATGAGTAGAATGTGATTCAAGCACAAGACTAACATATTGAGTAAAAAGCCTCCAAACCCACAAAATATTTTCATGAAATGCTAACTCATTTGTATTTTTCTTGAAAGAGCAATTATTGAGTTGTTGAGTAATGAGGAGCCAATTCCCCCAAATTGATATATCCAATCAATATTTCATCAAGAATAAGAGCTTTCTGTTTTGACTATTATTGGAGAAATGAGGAAATTCATAAAGGGTAATAATATTAAATAGGGAAATAATGTTAAAGCCAGGGCTAGAATTATGGCACCCCACTCTTGCCTGGAAAATCCCATGGACAGAGGAGCCTGGTGGGCTGCAGTCCATGGGATTGCTAAGAACTGGATACGACTGAGCGACTTTCCTTTCCCTTTTCCCTTTCGTGCATTGGAGAAGGAAATGGCAACCCACTCCAGTGTTCTTACCTGGAGAGCCCCAGGGACTAGGGAGCCTGGTGGGCTTCTGTCTATGGGGTTGTACAGAGTTGGACATGACTGAAGTGACTTAGCAGCAGATGTAGAATTAAAAAACAAAAACAAATCAACAAACCAAGTTTGAAACCCCATACTCACACTGCAGTGACATAATCCAACTTTAAATAGTCTACCATTGTTGATTTAAATCATCTTACAGGAGATTTTTTTTTTTCAAATTGTGATTATTGAGCCAAAAGACAGGATATGCATCAGAGAGGGGAAAAACACTATCAAGAAAATAGTTGGTGAGGCAAACATTAATATATGCTGTAGAAAAATAATTTTTTGAAAATTGTTAGCTATATTTCCTTCCTTGCCAAATCCTATGCCAATCCAGTCTCAGCACTTTGGAGGATTAATTTTAGAGATTTATGAGAAATATTAGTACGTTTAAAGGATTTACCAAAATAAATGTGTGTTCAAAGCCAATATTCCCTACACTTAGTGAAAATATTGCAACTATTTTCATTTATTGCTTTTCAATTATTGGAAAAAATTCTAATTTGTATTCATCAGGTTTATAATTTGTAGCAACAACAATGAAAAAAATACCTAAATTCACATTTTGTTCAAAGGAACTTTCCCACGATTGTCATCATTTTATTCATTTATTTTTGTTTTTTTTTCCTTTATTTTTGTCTTGTTTTGTTTGTAATAGTAGAAGTCTCACAGCTTGATAAACTACATGTCAAAATAAGTCCTGCTTACTGTTCAAGGGCTTAAGGGTTTATTTTAAAAGTATTTTCTTTTTCTTTTTGTAATGGTCACTTGTAAACGCTGACTTAGCCAACACACAGAACTATTTTGGTGTCAATTTATGATAACTGTATCACATCATTATTTAAAAATCTAACAGTGCTTCCTAGATTTGTATATATTACTATACAGTGACACCAAAGAAAAATCTGTTAATCTTTTCTTTTTAAGGACAAAACTGATTTTTCCATTAGAAATAATTTTCATTGCACTACAAATTACAAATATGCATAGTCCAGAAGGTAAATATTATTTAGGTAAACAAACAAGCTTAAAGTGGAACAAAGAAAGATACTCAAAGTCCGCACTCATGTTTACTCTTTATTTTTTTAATCATTTAACTCAATTAAGCATGGTCTATTGCTAACATTTTAAACTTTTTTCAGTACTGACTTTTATGATATAACCAATAAATATATCAAGCTATCATAACTATGTATTTGAGGGTGAGGAGTGCACATTATGTAGGAACTTTGTGCTGACAAACCTCCCATGAACAATGGATTTACTAATTCTTGTAAGTAAACAAATCCAAATAATGCAAAACAACATTTTTTTTTAAAAAGGAAGCTTGTTTGAAAAGAAACATTTCTCTTAGGTAAAATATGTTAATTAGTTATAGGAATGTCTTGAACTTGTCTTGCATAATCATTGTAGAGAAAGACCATCATCATTATCATAATAACTACCACTAAAACAGTGGAAAATATGGATATGAGTGACTTAGTGGGAAACAAATTCATTTATAGCCAAATAGAAATGAAACTAATAAAGTTTTGATGGTTGTTATTGAATTACAGGCCATTTATGAAATTGCAGAAATATGTTTCACAATCTACACAATATATTTCTTGTTCTAGCCACATATACAATGAGCCTACTTTTTCCTCTATAGCTTTTGTTTTGAAGCCCTAGGGGAAAGCGACAGAGTAGGAACCAGATGCCTCATTGATATTATAGAGAAGGCAAATTGCAGCTTGTAGCAATAGTTATGGCTGTGCTTCTGCCGTTGTCATTTTAATTCAACATATAGTAGCTTGTGTTTTTCAAGTCCCCAGAACTATGTGGGACACATTCAATTAGAATGGAAAAAGAAACTTTGTAAGTAACACACATAAATGCTGGACTGTTGTTTGGACACAAAGTTTAATTGCTGTTCGGATTTTTCTCTTCATAAAAGAGATCATTTTGGTCTCTATCCATATTGGTTCACAGTGGTTAAGTTTGAAATAACTAGAAACACTGATTCAGTTTGATTTCAAGGTGCTTTATAGACAGCCTGCCTTTCACAGTTTTGGCTAATGATAGATTGACATTTTTATATTTATGTCTACTATCATTAATTCAAACATCCGTTCCACAGATATTTATCTTGACTGTGTGAAAGGACCACACTGAGCACTGAAGTTGAGTTTTGAATGAGATGGACAAATATACCAGAGAGCTATAGATTTGTGATTTTTGGTATCCACTATTGGAAAGAAGAAGCACTCCTTAGTAATTAAACTTGTATTATTTTAAAATTCCATGTTGGGCCTCCCTGGTAGTTCAGTGGTAAAGAATCTGCCTATCAGTACAGGAGACATGAGTTCAACCTCTGCTCTGGGAAGATGCCACATCTGTGCCACAACTGTTAAGCTGTGCTCTGGAACCCAAGAGATGCAACTACTGAGCCCATGTCCCTCAGCTACTGAAGCCCAAGTGTCCTAGAGACTGTGCTCTGCAATAAGAGAAGTCACAATGAGAAGCCCAAGCACCACTACTAGAGAGAAGATCTCACTTGTCAGAACTAGAGAAAGCCCGTGCACAGCAACAAAGACCCAGCACAGCCAAAAATGGATAACTAAATACCAAAACTTTCAATTTAATGTTCATTTTAAAATATAAGCTATAGGTATGACAGTTTGAGCCAGAAGAATTTTTATTTCTAAGATAATTAAGGTCCAAATTTTATATTATTCAACCCACTGCCTTTGAGCACATTATGCAAGCAATGAATGTATTACATGTTGTGGAGAACACAATAATAAAATAATTCTTCTCAGTTTAAAAAGTTTCATTTAATCCTAGTAACAATTTGAAGATTGTAGATGTAAATATTAAGTCTAACAGCAATTTGAATTGGAACCCTAACTGTCATGTATAAAGGAACTTGTGAAAGTTTGTTTCCCTTTTTTTTTTTTTTTTTTATTGCCAGCCTCCAGTCAAGGCCTCCTTTAGACCTCACTTTCTTTCAATTAGTTCTCAATATTGAGGGAGGAGGAGAAGGGGACAACAGAGGATGAGATGGTTGGATGGCATTACCGACTCAGTGGACATGGATTTGGGTAGACTCGGCAGTTGGTGATGGACAGGGAGGCCCGGCGTGCTGCAGTTCATGGGGTCGCAAAAAGTCAGACACGACTGAGAGACTGAACTGAACTGAACTGAACTGATTGAGGCCCCACATGCTTGGTCCTGTTGGAAGGGAGGAAAGATTGCCCATTAGTCGGTGGCAATATTCAAGCACCTCTTGGCTTATTGTTTTGTGTGTTCCTCTTTAATTGAACATAAATGTTACAATCCTAATGTAAAGTCCTGGGATAAGAACTTATCCCTGTCCTATGAAGGGAAATTGAAAATAGGAAAGAAACAGATTTACCCATATCTCCCCTTTAGTTCTTCTCTGGGTTTTGATACTTCAGGAATATTCATGTTTGTGCTACTGACCCACCCAGGGATAAGAACTGGTCACCAGTCTTCCCAGTAGACATAGTAGTACCTATGTTTGCTAGAGATACAAAGGATGTCTTGTGTGTTCCTTTTGTATTTACACTGATTTTTTTCATTAAAAAATACTTTATACCATGGAGAATATAGATGATACTCTATATTCTCTTTCAAATGGATTACAACATCTGTGTAATCCATTCAATGACTTAGCCAAATAGCCACCCACCCTTCATGTTCACTCTACTTTCTGTTATGCAAACAAAATATATCTGAAAAAGGATTTCTTTCCAGATGAAATCTTTACTGCCAGTGGCATACATTAAAAAAAAAAATAACCATTCCAGTTTTTTAAAATACATGAGATTTAGATTGGTTATCAAGATTTAGAGAAATAAGAAAAGTTGCAAAACAGATATGTTACAAGTGGGAAAACATCTGCTTAGAAAAGATAAACATTGGATGGTAATATTCTGGCAATGTTAAGTAGGTCTCACTGAAATGCTTGAGAAAAAATTCAGTAAGTAGCAAAATGTTCATTTATGACCTTGAAACTTATCTATGCCTTCTATTTGTCAAGAACTAACTATACTTAGTGTTGGTGATACAGAGAGGTACAAATTTGAGTCCCTGTCTTCTGAGAGCTCACAGTCTAGTGTGGGGACATGTTATTATTATATATCTAGTGTTTTATGTTTTATATATACTAGCGTGTAAAGCAGAGAAGGCAATGGCTACCCACTCCAGTACTCTTGCCTGGAAAACCCCATGGGCGGAGGAGCCTGCTGGGCTGCAGTCCATGGGGTCCCAAAGAGTCCGACATGACTGAGCGACTTAACTTTCACTTTTCACTTTCATGCATTGGAGAAGGAAATGGCAAACCCCTCCAGGGTTCTTGCCTGGAGAATCCCAGGGAGGTGGAGCCTGGTGTGCTGCCGTCTATGGGGTCACACAGAGTCGGACACAACTGAAGAGACTAGCAGCAGCAGCAGCAGAAGTAGCAGCAGCATGTAAAGAGGTTCTGGGAGCCCTGATTTGAGTCAGCTCTGTTAGCCTGGAGTCTTTTGGTAGTAAATCATCTTCTTTTGCCCTTTCTTACATAGTATTGTTTTTCTCTCCTTTTAAGAACACTGTATCAACTTTCTATTGAGTGATTCCCTTCACCCACTACTTGTGGTATGTGGAAACCATCTGCCAAATTTAGGTGCTTGTTGTATATATTAGGCAAACATCTGGCAGGATAAAAACAGAAAAGATACATTATACAAATATTCTTTATCAGTAAATAAAGCATCTTTGGAAAGTATTCTAAGTGTTTTCTATCAGTGATTGCTTCACAAGGAGGAAACTAGACTAGAAAACAGTGATGAATGAGGGACTTAATTTTTTCCTATATAGTGTTTTGAACTTTCAAATTTTTTTCTAAAATATGTATGCATAACCTACACAAAAAGAAAGCATTTTAAATAGATATCCAAGCCACAACAAAAAAGTCACAAGATTATGAAAGTTTGGTATTTCAAGCCTCTGTAAGAATTAGATAGAAACATGGAATTTCTTATATTTGACTATTTCCTTTTCAGAAGTTTGGGTTTCATGTGGCTCAACCAAAAACTTTACTTTTATTAAAGTAAATAGTGAATAGGTCCAAGTGAATAGGCAAAGAGAGAGAATATAGGCAAGACAATGATCACTAGTTATTCTTACCTATTACTTGTAGACCACTATTATTTTATTTTGTTTTTGTTTTTTATATTTTATTGAACTCCATCTCTGTTTAACTATCTGGGTTTTCCACTTTCAGTCTGAAAGGAAATGAAGGATTGGTCATGCTAAGTAATACAACTAGTAAGTGGCAGAATCAGATTTGAACTTGAGTATTTCTGGGATTTTTTAAAGCCCATACTTGATCAATTAGGCCACCCTGTCCTGGGACCAAGAGTGGAGTGACAAATGATTGGATTTCAAACCTCATATCCTGATTCTCCCTTACTGATCCCTGACAAATCACTTAATTTGATGTGTGCCTCAGTTTCCCTAGACTTAAAATGTAAATAATATTCCTTACTCTGTCCACCTCATAATAACTATAACACTCAAATAAAAACATGTATATAGGAGAACTTTGTAAATTGTAAGGCTTATCTGAGTGAAAGTGAGTGAAGTCGCTCAGTCATGTCCAACTCTTTGCAATCCGGTGGACGGTAGCCTACCAGGCTCCTGCGTCCATGGGATTTTTCCAGGCAAGAGTACTGGAATGGGGTGTCATTTCTTTCTCCAAGGCTTATCTAAATGCATACAATTATTATGTGTTATCATCAGCACTGTGATACAGGTTGTATGAACAGCAGCAGCCTATGAACAGAAACAGTTGAAGTGAGGATAATGGAAGACTAGGAAAATAAGTTAGAATGTGAATAATGCACTTTGGATTTACAGACAACAATAAATACCAGCGAATGAATACTTAAAAGATGTGCCACTTATTCCCAAATAAACTAGCCAATAATTATTCTGAGATACTTAAATTCAGAATATTTTGTCAACTCAAAACATGCCTTTATTTTATGCAAAGCATTGAATAAAAATGAATGTTCTGAGCATAATCAAAGGTTTCACGAGTTTTGTAAAGTTAATTTGGTAGAAACAGATTCCAGAAAAGACTGTTCACAAAAATCCTTTTCGATTTTTTCCTCCTTACTCAACATTTGAAATGATGAAAGTGAGAATATAAGCACAGCCATTTTAAGATGAAACAAGACGTCTGTCAGCAAAAGAAACATCTAGTCATTATACTTCCTCCTGGGCTCTTTCAGATTCAGTGCCAAAAGGACCAGGGAGCACTAGGCCTGAAGGCATGGGGTCTGGGTGCTGGCCTGGAACAGGAATCGGCCCAGCTGCAGCCATCCCCTCAGCTTGGAAGGCCCAGGAGTTAGCTGAAATGTTTGCAGCTGCAATACTTGAGGCTATAGATTCAGCTACAAAACCCTTGGGAGAAGCTTGCCTCTGTCAAGGGCTCAAAAATAACTTTCTCGATATTAATCAACCAGGAGGATGAGGTAGCAGCAGCAGAAGATAAGGCGGCAGCAGCAAGGAACAGCTACCAGCCCTAAACTATGACTCAAACATGTATTTTTACCAACGACAACCTCTGTGACAACCTCTGTCTCCTGTACCTGACATTGCTGAAATGACATCCAGTGCTAATTAGGATTCCTTCTCTGGAAGAGAGTGGAAGTTTCTCCCAAATTTGGGTGATAACCCCATTTATCCAGTGCTCCATTGAATTTACAAAATAATTAGTAACGATGTGCTGCAGACAAACTTCCTGATTTTACTGACTCTGAGTTTGGGTGTTAGAATGATAATAGCATTCTTGAAGCATTTCTATATACCAGTCCCTAATCTAGACCTTTTGCAAGCATGATTCATTTAACCATAAAGTAGGTATATTTCTATTCCTATTTTTCACATGAAGAAACTGAATGAGACACAGGGAGATTCAGTCAATTTATCCCAAGTCATAGAGCTAATAAACTGAGGAAAAAGTTTTAAATCAGTTTTATCTGCCTATGGACCTTCATAACATTGAACAGGAGGTACTGGTCAAAACCATCCATAAGAATAAGAAATAAAAAAAGGCAAAATGGTTGTCTGAGGAGGCCTTACAAATAGTTGAGAAAGAAGAGAAGTTAAAGGCAAAGAAGAGGAAAAATATGCCCATCTGAATGCAGAGTTGAAAAGAATAGCAAGGTGAGAGAAGACAGCCTTCCTAATCGAACAATACAAACAAACAGAGGAAAACAATAGAATGGGAAAGACTAGAGATCTCATTAAGAAAATTAAAGATAACAAGGGAACATTTCATGCAAAGATGGGCACAATAAAGGACAGGAAAAGTATGGACCTTAAAAAAGAAGATACTAGATACTTGCCACATCTTCCTATGTGGCAAGACTATACAGAAACTATATAAAAGAAATCTTTTTTAAAAAATTTATTATTATTATTTTTTACTTTATTTTACTTTACAATACTGTTATGGTTTTGCCATACATCAGCATGAATCCGCCATGGGAGTACACGTGTTCCCAATCCTGAACCCCCCTCCCTAACCATGATGGTGTGATCACTCACCTAGAGACAGACATCCTGGAGTACAAAGTCAAGTGGGCCTTAGGAAGCACCACTATGAACCATCCTGGAGTGTGAAGTCAAGTGGGCCTTAGAAAGCATCACTATGAACAAAGCTAGTGGAGGTGATGGAATTCTAGCTGAGCTATTTCAAATCCTAAAAGATGATGCTGTCAAAGTCCTGCACCCAATATGCCTGCAAATTTGGAAATCTTAGCAATGGCCACAGGACTGGAAAAGGTCAGCTTACATTCCAATCCCAAAGAAGGGAAATCTCACAGAATGTTAAAACTACTGCACAGTTGTATTCATTGTACACGCAGCAAGGTTATGCTTTTAAACCCTTCAAGCTAGGCTTCAGTAGTATGTGACCCGAGAACTTCCAGATGTACAAGTTGGATCTAGAAAAGGCAGAAGAACCAGAGATCAAATTGCCAACATCTGTTGGATCACAGAGAAAGCACGAGAATTCCAGAAAAACAACTACTTCTGCTTCACTGACTATGCTAAAGCCTTTGATTGTGTGGATCACAATAAACTGTGGAAAATTCTTCAAGAGATAGGAATATCAGACCACCTTACCTGCCTCCTGAGTAACATGTATGCAGGTCAGGAAGCAACAGTTAGAACTGGACATGGAAGAACAGACTGGTTCAAAATTGGGAAAGGGGTACATCAAGGTATATTGTCACCCTGCTTATTTAGCTTATATGCATAATACATCATGCAAAATGCAGGACTGGATGAAGCACAAGCTAGAATGAAGAATGCTGGAAGAAATATCATCAATAACCTCAGATATGCAGATGACCCTTATTACAGAAAATTAAGAGAAACTAAAGAGCTTCTTTATGAAGGTCAAAGAGGAGAGTGAAAAAGCTGGCTTAAAACTCAACATTCAAAAAGCAAAGAGCATGGCATCTGGTCCAATCAGTTCATGGCAAACACATGGGGAAACAATGGAAACCGTGACAAACTTTGTATTCTTGAGCTCCAAAATCACTGCAGACAGTGGCTGCAACCATAAAATTAAAAGACTTTTGCTCCTTGGAAGAGAATCTATGAGAACTTGGACAGCATATTAAAAAGCAGAGATATCACTTTGCCAACAAAGTCCGTATAGTCAAAGTAGTCATGTATGAGTGCTAGAATTGGACTATAAATAAGGGTGAACACTGAAAAATTGATGCTTTCAAACTGTGATGTTGGAGAAGACTGTTGAGAGTCCCTTGGACTGCAAGGAGATCAAACCAGTCAATCCTAATGGAAATCACCCCTGAATATTCACTGGAAGGACTGATGCTGAACCTAAAGCTCCAATACTTTGGCCACCTGATGGGAAGAGCAGACTCACTGGAAAACACTTTGATGCTGGGAAATATAGAAGACAGGAGGAGAAGGGGACAACAGAGGACAAGATGCTGAACAGCATCACTGACTCAATGGACGTGAGCCTGAGCAAGCTCCGGGAGATGATGAAGGACAGGGAAGCATAGTGTGCAGCAGTCCATGGGGTCACAAAGATCAGACATGACTGAAGGACTGAACAACAACAACAAATAGAGCTTGCAGCCCTAACTACTATACCCTGGTGCTACTCTTTATAACTGAAAACTGGCTAGTAGTAATAAAACCACACCTGCACTATTGACAATGAAGGAGTGGCTGCTTAATGACAAAATATTGCATGGGTGTTTGTCCCTGTTTTTCAATCTATACTATCCCTTCATTATTGTTGTTGTTGTGTCGCCAAACCATGTCTGACCGTTTTCCAACCCCATAGACTGTAGCCCAGCAGACCCCTCTGTCCATGAGATTTCCCAGGCAAGAGTACTGGAGTGGGTTGCCATTACCTTCTCCAGGAGATCTTCACAACACAGGGATTGAACCCACACCTTCTGCATTGCAAGCAAATTCTTTACCACTGAGCCACCAGAGAAGCCCATATTATCTCTTATTAAAGGTTTACTAAATAGATTTGCTAAGTATTTGCTGAGGACATATGTAAAAAAAAGGCAACAAGGCATACATTTTTGAAAGAATGTATTTGATATATGTGCTACATATAGATATGTATGTATCAAGTAGTCACCTTGGAAAAACTCAGAAATCTGTTGGACATTTTTCACATATATCTTAATGTGTTAAAATGACAGTCTTTCTATTTTGAATTACATAGGATGTGGTACAATAATTTGTTCAGCATATACTGAGCTTAAATGCCTTAAAATAAGATACAGCCAAGCTGAAATTTCTCTGATTTTTAAGAAGCTTCAGGTATAATTATCTTTTGTTTCTTTTAAATGTTACCATGTCAGCCTCAAAAACAAACTAGGTTCCTTTTCTATGCTTTGGAATTATTAGGAAATAACTTTCTATTGTGTTATCACATTAACTTTCTATTGTGATAGAAAGAAATAACTTTCTATTGTGATAGAAATAACTTTCTATCAGTTGTCAATTTCAAGGGAAATAGTAACATGAAGTGAAAAATTAACTCTACGTATACATTATTATAGTCTTATATAAGTTTGTGATTTTTTTTCCCCTATATGGAGACTGAATTAAGTAAAAACAATAAACATGGAGGGCAATTTTAGGGTTATAATGAATGCTTGAAAAAATTTGAGAGTTTTGCAAAATCTGAGTCCAATAAAGCTATAGCCATCAATAATCCTCAGGAAAAGTCCTTCAGGAAAAAAAAAATGCATGCTTTTGGATTTATTTCAAAATTATAGATTTGTTTTTATTGCTGATGCCATTTTAATTGCTACTGGAGAATATTTGTAGAGAATGAATGTCAAACATATTGGCCAATCACATTGATCAAATTGCCTTCTAAATTCCTTTTGACTTATAGTCACTTACTAGAATTCTTCATTTAAATTCCAAAGGCAGCAAAGAGTAATTAGATGTGCTATTTGTTAACATTCAACTCAAAGAATCTATAATTTTCTGTTGATGAATGGAGCCCATTTAGTTAAATTCTACAGTTCATTGGTATAAAAACCACTGGAAAGAATTTTACTATATATATTTTTTTGTTGTTTCCAATTTGCCCTATTTTAAAAACCTAATATAGATAGTTGAAAATCTGTTGTAAGAACTTAGAAAACTATTTCATATGTCTGTCTTTCTAGAAGTTGTTAAAAATCCTTTAATTTTTTAAAAGATTTTTTAATACTATTTTCTGTTAATCATGAATCAATAGGCTGAAACTTTTTGCTCACTAAAAGCATATCTGATGCTAACAATCATTAGGTTACAGAGCAATGCATAATCTCATTAAGAATCCAACTTATTCTTTAAGGATCATTTGAAATACAAAACCAATACCTGCTCACACTTTCTCTGAGTGTCTCAATATATGTCACTCATGGCTTCATTATTTACATGGCAATTTTCCCATATGCCTAGATTTTTTAAGTTTTGGGGTTGGTATGTATGTTTGTACATACATACCATAAAGTATGCTTGTATATACATACTATAAGGAAATCTGAACACTGAAGAACTGATGCTTTTGAACTGTGGTGTTGGAGAAGACTCTTAAGAGTCCCTTGGACAGCTAGGAAATCCAACCAGTCCATCCTAAAGGAAATCAGTCCTGAATGTTCATTGGAAAGACTGATGATGAAGCTGAAACTCCAATACTTTGGCCACCTGATGCGAAGAACGGACTCATTTGAAAAGACCCTGATGCTGGGAAGGATTGAAGGGGAGGAGAAGGGGACAACAGAAGATGAGATGGTAGATGGCATCACCTATTCAATGGACATGAATTTGAGTAAACTCCAAGAGTTGGTGATGGAGAGGGAGGCCTGGCATGCTGCAGTCCATGGGGACTCAAAGAGTCAGACATGACTGAGCGACTGAACTGATGTATGTTTGTGAAATGAAAGATAACGTTTGAGTTCATTGTTTGTTTACTTGCTTAATATGGACATAGTATATCTTCATTTCTTGTACCAGTATACCTGCAAAATATATATTAAATGAAGTAGCCTTTTTGTTTTCCCATATCTATTGCAAAAAAGAATTTTTTTTTCCTGAAAGCTCTTTATATTTGGGCTAGATTCTTAAATAAGTTGACATATTCTGAAAAATTCTGTTGTATTTTGCCATATCTTCCTCTATCACAATCATCTCAGGTTAAAATAGTATTTCCATGTTTGATGTAACCTCTCAGTTGCTTCTAGAACACGCAGGAAAGACAACCAGGAGACGTTCTTGTCTAAGCCTGCATCAGTCATGGTGAGCATTAATGTACAGACATTGGTGATCCTGTACATCTGGCACCTGTGGAACTAAAATTTTCTACTCAACAGGACCCTGAAATTGTTATGCCTTTGTTGAATTTACAGTTCATCCCTGGAGGAATTGGCATGCACTTAAAAAAAAAGGGGTGAATTTGCCAAACATAGAATGTACCTCTTTAAAATTGTCAGAAACTCATTCAAGACAATCTTCTTAAAAGGAAAAAGTCAAATTTGAATAGAGTGTCTTAGAGAGAGAATGGATTACATGATGGAATGTTTTACATAATTTTAAGAATCCTGACTTGAGAGGCGTTTTAGATAGCTTCATAATACATGCTTTGGGTCTTTTTCCCATAGTAATACTTTTTATGTGTACAGAAAAGGGGTTTAGGGTCAGCTGGGACAATAATAACAACCAGGGAATAAATGAGGAAGAAAACTGAAGTGTGAGGAACAGCTGGAATGTGCATTTTGCTGGACTAGCTCTTTGACGCAATCATTTGGCAAAGACTACAAACTCCCCAAGAGGGAGAAAACAGTTTTAATGTATGTAGAAAATATAGCTCATCTGTCTCCAATCTAGTTATGCTGTTGGCCAAGTCTACCCATATTTGTGACATAGGATTATGTGTATCCAATGGATATGAAGAGATTCAATTATGGTTTGTCTACAAATTAACTTATTTAAAATACATTTTACATAAAGGAAGACTAACTCTATGAATGTATGTAAATTGCATTATACATCTCTTTCAAAATGACATATTTATATTATTTTAAATTTATTTCTACAAACTAAAAAAAGTTATGAAATAATATTTGACATGTAAATAAAAACAAGTCTCATGCAAAAGTTAGTGAATGCAATCTTACTAATGTTATAAAAAATAAGAGATAAAAGAAAAAAAAAGAGGGAGGGAGGAGGTAAAGAAGGAAGCCTCTCATGACAGCACTCCACACTGATTTTTAAACACTGATCTTAATTATTATATCGTTAATCATAAGCAAATTTTAAGCACTCTATGTTGCTTTCTTTTATTAACAATTACCTGGGTATTTGATATCATATTTGCTCTTAGGATTTTGTAATTCATAATGCTATATTCTCTATTTATTTTTTTCAATTACATGACTTTGCATAGAGTTATAGAGAAACCTAGGCATATACCATCTATAGGAATCAATATAGTTAATATCACTAAAGAATAAGTATCTATTTGATTCTTTTGATGAAGATAAGTACATGAATATAATCTATTATATAGCTATAATATATGCCATTCCAAATATCTAATATAAAATAATATAATACCTGGTGTATAGAATATATCTCCAGTATATATATTTTTCCCATAAAAAATTAGTTCAAATGTATCAGATTTATTAATCAGCTTTATTGACTTTACCTCATTACTACTTGAGCTCTGGGCCTCGCATCTCTTTCCATATTTTGAATAGGAAGTTAAAAAAATTACATAGAATATTTTTTGGAGTCATCAAACGAATTTGTAAATGTCAGCATAATAACAAGAAAAGATTTTACTAATGAAAGCTGCTGTCAAAACTTTTTGAGTGATTATCCTTAAGTGTGACCCATCAGCCCTTCAAGCTAATTTTCAAAGGAATGGATATTAAACCTCAGTAGACTTTGCTTTAGCGGTACTGAGTTGCTTTCCTGAATGAAAAGACTTTGTTCTTAATATGAACTCTTTGTCCAGAGTCTTAGTTTATTGAGCTCTATATTAAAGTTGCATCTTTGTTGAGGTGTGATCTTGGTATTTTTTACTTGAGTCAATGGAGATCCCACAATAAAAAGTGTAGTTCTATAAGACTGCACAATTAGAACTCTTCAACAGGTTGGTGTCAGCAACGCAAGCCCCTCTGACAGCTGCCATTCAGGAATCTATTTTCTGCAAATAGCAAATGTGGAACTTAAGAGATAATACAGACTTTATTATTTGCATTTAATTATGCTCTGGTGAGAAATAATGGTTGCAGATTCTTTCCCTTTAAAGGCCAATTTTAAACATTTTGTAGTATACAACCTCCTCAAATATCCTTCCTGACAAAGTCCAATTTTGCTGCCTCAGGGTAAAAGCTCAATTTTCCTAATAATATTTTAGACAGCTGCAGTTTCCCAACTAAATAATTAGTCTCTATATGAAATCTGAGTAATAAACAAAGTTTAAAATAAATAATGAATGAATCTTTTAAATCAGTAAACTTGATCTAGCACTCTCCTAAAATCAAATTGTGAAACGGAAATTTCTTTTGATTGGAATTATAGCATACATCTAGAAAACATGATTGACATTTTATATTTTGGCCAGTTATTGAATATAAAATTAATTTTAGGTCTCTGAGTATTTCCTAGATTTACTTTAAATATATTTAAACACTATATAAAATGTGTATCCATTTACACGTTCCAGCAAATGCACAATGTGGATGAGCAAAACACTATGTAAATATATATCCTTAAACTGCTATAGCTGCATTTTATAAGGATAAAAACTTTAAAATATCCTATTGAAAAATAATGCTTTTCAACTTTCCAAAGACTGAACAATTCCTTAGATTTAGAGGGTGAACATATTTTCTACGGCTAGCATCTATAGTCAAAATATCTTACGATTCCAATTCAAATAACAGAACAAAGGCCATTCTTTTCCTTTTTTGTGTGTGTGTGCCACTTAAAGGGAATATTTTGACTTTTCTATCTTGTAGAACTCTCTTCTGTACAATATGATATTAAAATTGTCTAAGTTTACCTACATAGATCTGATACAGTTCATCCTTTTAGGATCCTGAGTCCTTCTTTTTACAACTCTTCTGAGATTTGTGACAAAGAAGTGTGTTTATTAGCATTAGAATGGAGCTGTATGCCTCTATTACCAAGGCAGCTTCTGAGATTTGGAACTTTGAAGCCATTTTATCTGATATCAGTCCTGATTAATAGATCTCTGAGAATAACCTCCAAGGCAACTTACCCTCAGCTATGATTGGTGGCATATGATGAGTGAAAAACAGTTTGTTGAAGGCCACTCTGCAAAACCTTGTATAATACTATATAGGAAAGCTTAAGGGTAAACATAGGTCACTGTGAGTGTTTGGGTACCGAATCCATCTCTTTTCACAAGTCCTATGAATATGTAAATGGGTACAATCTATCCAGCCCTCCAGAGTTTCTATGTACCCTATGACTATCCACCATCCCAGCCTCCTGGAAGTCATTGTACAAGGTCTTCTATAACTTTTTTGTCTTTTCGCCTTCAGACTGCTCCACTCCTAAGTGGAAATAAATACCTTAATCTTTTTTCCCTCTACTTTAAAAATCTTCTTTTTCCCAATCTGTAAAATCAGGATAAGCCATTTAAAGTACTTAGCCAGTTCTGTAGGCTCATTTTTGTCCTGAAAATATCTATTGGCTTTTATCATCTCTCAGTACTGCCTTGTTCTTTCTATGACTCTTCTGGTTCTTGTTTTCTTTTAAGGTCTCACTTAACCTCTGAGCTCCAATTTACATGCCCATTACGACCCTAGTCACACATGCTCTCTTTCTTCTAAACTCCTAAAGCTGTTATTATTTGTAGTATAAATGGTTCTTATTATTTACTATCTTAAATTATTCATGAACACATCTTATCTTTTTCACAAAATTGAAACATCTCTGAGAGAAGGAAATAAGCCCGATGAATTATCCCTCCTTGTATAACACAGGAAGGGCATAGTGACTCTGTCACAGAGTCAGTGCAACTACTTTTGAAAAGTTGGCTGTTGATTGGACAGTTTTGTTAAAGTTTCCATTCTCTATCTCAGTTACAAGTTCTTGTAGGTGAGGAGCCAAGCTTGACTCTGGCAAAGGTAAAAAATGAGCTTACTTGGCATTAACTACCTCCTCCTCATTTTTACTTTACCTGTGCTCAATATCTTCATGTTTTTTCATGCCAATAAGATATGTTTTCACAGATATTTTTTAGCACTACTATGCATTTCCACTAAAACATTATTTTGACCATTTGTCTTGACTTTTTCAAAATTTTAGATTCAGAAACTTTCTTCTTCTTTTTCTTCTTCTTCTTCTTCTTTTTTTTTTTTTTTTTTTGGAGAAGTACATTAGATTTGCTAAGAATACCAGCTATAAAATCAGAAATTTTGTTAGAATTCAGCCATAGATAACAGTCTAGTCAAGGTCCGTCTAGTCAAGGTCTGTCTAGTCAAGGCTATGGTTTTTCCATAGTCATGTATGGATGTGAGCGTTGGACTATAAAGCAAGCTGAGTGCTGAAGAATTGATGCTTTTGAACTATGGTGTTAGAGAAGACTCTTGAGAGTCCCCTGGACAGCAAGGAGATCCAGCCAGTCCATCCTAAAGGAGATCAGTCCTGAATATTCATTGGAAGGACTGATGTTGAAGCTGAAACTCCAATACTTTGTCTACCTGATGTGAAGAGCTGACTCATTTGAAAAGACCCTGATTCTAGGAAAGATTGAAGGCTGGAGGAGAAGGGGACAACAGAGGATGAGATGGTTGGATGGCATCACTAACTCAATGGACATGAGTTTGAGTAAACTCTGGGAGTTGGTGATGGACAGGAGGCCTGGCGTGCTGCGATTCATGGGGTTGCCAAGAGTCGGACATGACTGAGTGACTGAATTGAACTGATAGATAACAGCACCTGTATGGTATTCGGCAAGTTATTTTACTCATTCATGATATATTTGTATAATTATCATTAAAATGTAGTTAGTGAGAATATTGACTTCATAGGCTGCTATGAATACTAACTGACAAAAGGTGAGTACAGTGTCTAGCTCCGTGTCTGACATACAGTGAGTACTCAATGAAGTTTTGTTGTTGACTATTGATAAATTTTCTAGGTACACATTCTGCAAAGATAATGGTGATAGGATGGTTTCAAGTTTCTCTGAATCTTGCACAAAGCAACTATATAATTAAAGCCATTACCCATAGACAACATTTACAACAAAACTAAGTGACAAGATATCCCACTAGGTTCTAAACTATGAGTGTGGAAAAATAACCAATAGTTTTATGACCTAGTTTTAAGTTGGTTAGGAGGAAAAAAAATAGTTACCACGAGGTGACAACTGACTATTCTGACAACAGGAGAGTCTCAATATAGCTAATATGTATTTACTAGAAATCACAACAGACCTATACAAGAAAAATCAAGATTGGAAGTTTTGCCATGCTAAGTAACAGGAGCATACAAGAGGCACAGAATAAATTATGTGAATGAGCCAGAGCAGTTTCATTTATAAACCCTCAAAAATGATGTCAGGAATTAACTATATGTTAGAGCCCATACTGAGGAGAAACTCAAGAGAAACTGAGGAGAGTGGAATCAAAAATGGATGAATATTGGGACAACAAAGATGAATGTTCTGGAATACAAATTCAATCCAAAAGTTCAAGTGAATAAAAATACAAAGAATAACATCACTATAACAATGAAAGTACCCTCAAAAGCCATTTAAAAAATAGATCAAAACTGTAACCTAGTAGTGCTGCCATAACTCTCATGAACAAATAGCTTAAACCAACACAAATACAGTCTCACAAATTTCTAAGACCAAAGTCCAAAATCAGGGTTACCAGCAGGTTCGTGAGCCCTCTGAAGGATATAGGAAAGAATTCTTCCTTGCCTCTTCCGGGTCCTCATGGTTGTTAGCAATTCTTAGTTTGTACACCTGTTACTACAATCTCTGCTTTGGTCTTCACAGTGACTTTATCCTGTGTTTCTCTGTATGTCTGTGTCTTCATATGGCATTTTCCTTTTTGTGTTTGTGTCTAAATTTGCGTCTTCTTCTATAGACTAGTCATTGGATTAAGATCTACCTCAATCCAATATATCCTTATCATACCTTGATTAGATCTGTAAAGATCTTACTCCCAATTAGGGGAATAAGCATGAGAATAAGGGTTAGAATGTCAAAATATCTTTTAAGAAGACACCATTCAAACAGGTATATAAGCCATGAACATGTGAAGATTCTATCAATCACAATTATAAAAACCAGACACAAGATGGCAATCCCTGACATATGTAGAAATTAGAAAATTATTTTGGAAGACTACATTAGAAGAAAATGGGATTCTGCCTTATGAGACATACTAGGTAAATTTTAAAAATAAAAACAATAGAAAAGGAAAAGAAAGAATTTGGTAGGCTTGAAAATAAGGGGCAAATATTAAAGATAGGTTAAAAAAAAGATCCAAAATATTGAAAAAAATGAGTCTCTGAAAAAAAAAATCAAGGGAGAAAAAGAAATTCCAAAAACTATACTCAAAGGAAACTTTCACAAAAATAAACAAACAAGACTCCTACAAACAGAAAGAACATACCATAAATCTGAGAATATTGACCCAGAATGAAAAAAACCAAGACATATTCTGGTAGTTTTATTGTTGTTTAGTTGATAAGTCATGTCAGACTCTTTTGTGACTCCATGGAATATATCCTGCCAAGTTCCTCTGTCCATGGATTTTTCCAGGCAAGAATACAAGAGAAGTTATCATTTCCTTCTCCAGGGGATTGTTCCCACCAAGGAATCAAACCTGTGTCTCCTGCATTGGCAGGTGGATTCTTTACCACTGAGCCACCAGGGAAGCCTCCGCTAAACCTCAGTTCAGTTCAGTTGCTCAGTCGTGTCTGACTCTTTGCAACCCCATGAATAGCAGCACGTCAGGCCTCCTTGTCCATGACCAACTCCCGGAGTTTACACAGACTCATGTCCACAGAGTTGGTGATGTTATCCAGCCATCTCATCCTCTGTTGTCCCCTTCTCCTCCTGCCCCCAATCCCTCCCAGCATCAGAGTCTTTTCCAATGAGTCAACTCATCACATGGCCAAAGTATTGAAGTTTCAGCTCCAACATCAGTCCTTCCAATGAACACCCAAGACTGATCTCCTTTAGGAGATGGACTGGTTGGACCTCCTTGCAGTCCAAGGGATGCTCAAGAGTCTTCTCCAACACCACACTTCAAAAGCATCAATTCTTCAGCACTCCGCTTTCTTCATAATCCAACTGCCACATCCATACATGACCACTGGAATAACCATAGCCTTGACTAGATGGACTTTTTTGGCAAAGTAATGTCTCTGCTTTTGAATATGCTATCTAGGTTGGTCATAACTTTTCTTCCAAGGAGTAAGCGTCTTTTAATTTCATGGCTGCAATCACCATCTGCAGTGATTTTGGAGCCCCAAAAAATAAAGTCTAACACTGTTTCCACTGTTTCCCCATCTATTTCCCATGAAGTGATGGGACTGGATGCCATGATCTTCGTTTTCTGAATGTTGAGCTTTAAGCCAACTTTTTCACTCTCCTCTTTCACTTTCATCAAGAGGCTTTTTAGTTCCTCTTCACTTTCTGCCATAAGGGTGATGTCATCAATATCTGAGGTTATTGATATTTTTCCCGGCAATCTTGATTCCAGCTTGTGCTTCTTCCAGCCCAGCGTTTTTTATGATGCACTCTGCATATAAGTTAAATAAGCAGGGTGACAATATACAGCCTTGACGTACTCCTTTTCCTATTTGGAACCAGTCTGTTGTTCCATGTCTAGTTCTGACTGTTACTTCTTGACCTGAATATAGGTTTCTCAAGAGGCAGGTCAGGTGGTCTGGTATTCCCATCTCTTTCAGAATTTTCCACAGTTTATTGTGATCCACATAGTCAAAGGCTTTGGCATAGTCAATAAAGCAGAAATAGATGTTTTTCTGGAACTCTCTTGCTTTTTTGATGATCCAGAGGATGTTGGCAATTTGATCTCTGGTTCCTCTGCCTTTTAGAAAACCAGTTTGAACATCTGGAAGTTCACGGTTCACATATTGCTGAAGCCTGGCTTGGAGAATTTTGAGCATTACTTTACTAGTGTGTGAGATGAGTGCAATTGTGCTAAAGTTAGTGTATCTTAAAGAGAGGAAAAAAAAAATCCCATGGTCATCAAAATTAAATTAAAACTAAAACAAACAAAAAACAAACTTATGACTGTAAACAAAGAAGAGATTAAGCAAAACTCTATTGGAAATGGAAATGTAAATATCAGCTCATGATATTCTTTCAAATATCAAAAGACAACTTGAGGCTCTACTGGCCAATGGATAGAATGATTTGAACTGTAATAAATAATAACAATTGCAGTGTACAAAGAACCATCAAATATATTTAAATTCATGAGTTCCTAAAAATTGTCAAAATGAGAGGCTGAGAAGGAAACTGGTTCTTTACCTTGAAAACTACTAATTCCTGCAAAGAATCAGGCTTTATCCCACTTTTCTTTTCTTATATCAGCTATATCCCTTGGTGTCCAGATAGTAAATGAGGGGATTAATCTGCTTATAAAAGATTTCAGTTAATAAATAAAAAAGAAATTATAGGATTAAAATATCTCCATTTTTTAATAAAAAATAAAATCATGGGTCTACATATTAACCAGTACCAGCCATAAATATTGCAAAAAGACAGACAAAAAAATCATTATATGCTTCCTTCCTGTTGAAGCAACACAATGGCATTTAGATTCTTACCAAAGATTTAGAACCTGAATTTGAACAAGTTGCTATATTCAACTGCCAATTTGCAGGAAATGATGTGGGCAGAGGACTAACGTAAGACTATGTAAAACCCAGAAGGTCAAATGGCCTGGATCCATCAACGGATAAATAGATAAATGGTTAGCTTGCTGTTGTATGCAGAAGACGGGGAGAGATAAGGAACTTTTCAACTGAATCAGATCTAAAACCCATTATTATTAATTTTTTTTTAATGAGCAAAACTAACCTTTGTGTGTCAAAAGTAAGAAATGGCGTAATAAAACTGAAAAATAATGAAAGAATTCATTAGTCTAAATGTTGGCATGGTAGTTACTTAGGGAGAGAGGAGATTAAGCAGCCTGTAATTGGAACCAGGTACTTGTAAGGGGCTTCTGGATTGATTGGCAAAGTCTTATTTCTTGATCTGAGTAGTAGATGAAAGGTAAAACAAGAGTTCATTAAGTCATATATTTAAATTTGTGTATTCTTATGTCTATTTTTGCATTTTATTTTGCAGTTTGAAAAGCAGCAAGTAAAAGGGAGGAGGTTTAATTGCCTTTTCCCAAAAATTTCTGCATAAATGATTACACATGTTTCTTAAGCATCAGGTCAGGCAGTGTAATTCATTAACAGTACTGCACCCACATTAAACAGCAAATCAGCCAGAACCAACAGTATCCTGAGACTTCTGAAATACTTTACTCTTCTCCTTTTATAAAATGACTTATTATCCAATATTCAAAATTTTCTCATTCAACTAATGGGAATTGAGTAGTGCAATTTTAGATTATCTAAAACTTTTTCATGAGGATAACCAATTAAAAAAATCTCATCAGTATCAAATGACTTTTAATCAGTACATTTTACATGAACATCTATAACTTTATAGAATAATGATATGTTTAGATTCTGTGAGAAATCCCTTTAAGCTCACATGATGCATTAAATTAACTTAAAAATGAGGAAACACAAGTCTATATGTCCATGGAGACTAATTTCTTGAAACTTTTTGTTAGTTTCCTAGAAAGCTCACTAGAATTAAGATAATTAAAAATGTTTACAATGCATCTTAAGTTGCCTAAGATGTTACTATGAGGCCTAGGAATTTGTATTTGTACACGCACATTGTGTTACTTTAAGGATTATACTCAGTGAATTCTCTCTTCATTATTTCTCAACTAATTATCTCTGCATGCATATTTTGGATATTTCAAATTGTAAGCATTTATTCTTTATTTAAGAAACTCTGAAAAAAAATTGAGAAGCAAAGTACAAGGTATAATACTAGGGGATGTTTATAGCTAAGAATGCACAATGAGATATAAAAGCAAGAGATTTCTGCTTCTTCCCTTCCTGAAACCATATTGTAAACTGGTTTCCTTGAGATATCTTGAATTTTAAAAATCTATTTTCATTTTAGTTTAGCCAGGCTTTGTATAAGATACCTCTCCTCGTTTACTAAAACCGTTTTTGCTCCTGTGTAAAAATGTAGTTTATATTATACTTGTCATACACAGTCTGTTTATTTTATTCTAGCATATTTTACATAATTGAAATATCAGAAATTGGATTTTTAGGGCTTTACTATATTTACCAACTCATTATTTTTGATTTAGATGAATACTATTGAATTCAATTTGTTTTGTAAAAGTAATCTTACTAAAATTATATTTCCATATATGACATTATATATTTAAACGTCCATTATTGATTTGATAACTATTTTCATGAGAAACACTTAAAATAAAAAAAGAAAAAGAAAAACATCTTATTGTATCACAATTATGCATAAATTTTAAAGTGGATTCCAGCTTTGAAGTAATTTGTAATGTTTCCAATTGGAAATATAATATCTAAAAAACTTTGCATGGTGGAATAATGTAATTTCTGTGTAATATAATTGTTTCAAGATGAACTACATGGCTGCTTTCAATTAAAAAATAGTATCATCAGAAAATAATTAATACTTTTTAGTTTACTTTTCAATTTCCTTTGAAAAATGCATTAAGAAATTTCAGAATCACATTAAGTGATCAAATTGACAGTGGTGACCTTGTCCTGTTTCTGAATTTTGTTTAAGATTTTCATCTCAGACTTAATGAAGTTTCTTAACATGTATGTGTATAAATATATATGTATATTAAATATGTGTATATAGCATATATGTTATATAGACTATGTATTATCTACACAGTATATGCTTCTTTATATGTATGTATATTTATATACATAACATGCATATGCATGTATAGATATGTATGTGTGTATATATATACATAATATACATAAATGTGTATATAGACATATATACATATAAAGGTATTATTTGTTCTCAGATTATATATAATAATGTTTGTTTAGTTTTTCCAATTTGACTCTTTTCATGCTATTAATCTCATTAATATGAATGAATCCATTCATTCAAAAATCTTTATTTAGTTACTGAAAAATCATAATGCTTTTTAAGGGATAAGTTGTGATCATTTTCTCATAGAACTGACATATTTATATGGAGAGAAAGATGTTGATCAAATAATCACAACAATGAATCTGAAAACAAACAAGTAGTAATATAAATACATCAAACAGTGTGTTCAGGCACATTTGTGTTTAAAATATGTTATCTTGTTTAATCCCCTAAACAGGGCAAGGAAAATATAGTTACTTTTAATTAATTATTTAAAACATATTATTATTATCTCTATTATATAGCAGAATAAACAGGGAGAAAGAAGTTAAGTAACTTGTTCATGATCATAGAGCAAATCAGGCAAAGAGCCAGGACCCACGCACAATCAGGCAAACAGAAATAATGGCCTTAGGAAAAGGAACACAGTTCTCTGAAATGTTTAGCAAAGAAATTTACTCTAGAATGTGCCATTAGGAAGAGACATCTAAGGATATGGAAAATTTTACCAGGGAAAGAAAATAATGGAGTGCATTCCAAACATACTGAGTGGCATGTATAAAAGCCTTGCAATGAGAAGAAACATGACTCTTCAGGGGACTGACCGATGCTCAGTGAGTTCACAAGTAGTGAAGGGAAGTATGTTTTGAAATGACATTGAAGATGGATATAGGGGCCAAACCAAGTAAGTTTTTGTGGGTTGTTTTAAGCATTTTGGTCTTTATCCCAAGAACATCAGAGAGCAATTGAAAACTTTTAGTGTCCCATGGAGAGGCGAGGATGGTCTGAATACAAAGAATTGACAAAAGTTCAGAGTATTTTTTGGAAAAGTTTACTGTCTAAAATGGGAGAGGGCTGGGCAGACTGGATGTGAGAAGATCACATGGTAGCGCATTCTAGCAGTCCAGATGGGAGATAATGGTAGTGGTTTATTAAGATGCTTATGCTGAAGGTGGGGAGAAAGTGGTCAACTTAGAGATATTCAAGATTTGGTGATGAATTGGAGATGAAGGTGGAGAGAGTGCTAAGTGACAAGATAGTTCATAGATTTCTGAATGAAACAACTGGCTAGATATGGTGCCATTTCCTAAGGTGGAAAATACAAAAGGATGACCAATTTGGGGTAGTGATGATGGTGAAACTAACACAGTTCTTTTTTTGATCTACTGTTTGATTTGCCTTCGAATCTCAAAAATGGAGTAGACAATGAGAGAGTTGGAAAATTAAATGATCTTGGGCAAAGCCTTAAGAAAGCCAGCTCTTTTAGCTGCTGGTAGCAAAGAAAAAAATAGAAAATAAATAGTATTGACTTCCAAAGTAATAGAAGGAAAACCAGGATAAGGTCATGGTATGGAAACCATGGGAAAGTGATGCTTCAGGAAAGAAGGAGTTGTTAGGCTAAGAAAGACGAGAGATGGTAAATATCCATTGGGTTTAGTAACCTAAATGTCGCTGGGAATTTAGGCTGAAGCTGTTCTGATGAAATGCTAAGTGAAACTCAGATAATAGTATCTTGACTTGTAAATGGGGTTGAGGCAATATTTTTATTTTAATGAGTAATGAGAACTCAATTTTGAAGTTTAGCTACAAAAATGAGAAAAAATGGTAACTGAAATGACATCTTCCTCTAGACCCTGCTAAGGCATAATGAAATATCTTTAAATATTAGAATGATTAGAGATGTCATAACTTAATGTGCTACAGTATTACAATGATATAAATCACATTAATAGGCAATTTTAATGATATTGAAATGTAAACAGCTGGAGAATGCGGAATATCTTTTTTTAACTTTTGTATTCCTGTTTTTTTTTTCCCCCAGTACAGCTACTGCCAGTAAAGTAGGCACACAGTAAATATTTTTATGAATGAATGAAGCTTATCATTCTGCTCATGGCTCAGAGTAGACAGAAGATCTTAAAAGTTCCTGCCTTCCAGCAGCTTTGAATGATTTCTAATTAGAAATTATTTTATCACTATCCTATGTTCTTCTCTGAAAGTTCTCAAATATTTCAAATATAAATTATCATCTAGAAAACCTTGTTATTCTTATTTGAAAAGATAATTTCTACATAGTTGAACTTTGCAGTATTTATGATAAATTAAATGTACAATCATTAGTGGCAAAGAAATTTTCGAGAGTTCAGGGCTATGTAACAAAATGAGTATTCATATAATCTATAACATGGTTTAAAACTTCATAAATATATATTTCCCAATAAGCTTGAACTGTCCAAGCAAAAAAATGATTCTTTTAAAAACTTATAAATATGTATAGCCACATAAAAATTTACAAATCTGTGTAATATATAAAAACTGCTTAAATAATCCACAGTATTTACTGGAGAGCTCAGAACAACAAAACAGCAGAATAACTCAGTAACACTACCATACTACTATGAGACAATATACAGGGCCAGTGCTGAACAAATCAAATATTCTAAGACTAGACTAAGAAAATAAAATAGTCCCCAAAATGTGTTAAAGGATAGTAAAGGGAATTAGTGGATCTAAAGGTTGATTGACATACAAACATAGTAGCTAACGCTTTTATGTCATCTTACAAAGATATAAAAACAAAAGACCCAAAGCAGCCCTCCATAGTATAGTTCCTTTGTATTCTCCAGTTTTTAAATGACATATTAATAACTACTTGGATGGAAAGGCATGATATTATCTTGTTCATGTTCAGTAAAATACTGAGAATGGTAATAATAAAAACAATTCCTGAGTTCTTCAAATCAAACACTGATACAGAGTGTCAGGTTTAGTGCAATGTAAGTAAAATACTTCTAAAAATTAACTGAAGTTACATTTGGAAAACTCAGCAGTGGCCATAGGACTGAAAAAGGTCAGTTTTCATTCTAGTCCCAAAGAAAGGAAATGCCAAAGAATGCTCAAACTACCGCATAATTGCACTCATCTCACATGCTAGTAAAGTCATGTTCAAAATTCTCCTAGGCAGGCTTCAGCAATACGTGAACTGTGAATTTCCTGATGTTCAAGCTGGTTTTAGAAAAGGCAAAGGAACCAGAGATCAAATTGCCAACATTTGCTGGATCATCGAAAAAGCAAGAGAGTTCCAGAAAAACATCTATTTCTGCTTTATTAACTATGCCAAAGCCTTTGACTGTGTGGATCACAATAAACTGTGGAAAATTCTAAAGAGATGCGAATACCAGACCACCTGACCTGCCTCTTGAGAAACCTGTATGCAGGTCAGGAAGCAACAGTTAGAACTGGACATGGAACAACAGACTGGTTCCATATACGAAAAGGAGTACATCAAGGCTGTATATTGTCACCCTGCTTATTTAACTTATATGCAGAGTACATCATGAGAAACGCTGGGCTGGAAGAAACACAGCTGGAATCAACGTTGCCAGGAGAAATATCAATAACTCAGATAGGCAGATGATGCCACCTTTATGCCAAAAAGTGAAGAGGAACTAAAGAGCCTCTTGATGAAAGTGAAAGAGGAGAGTGAAAAAGTTGGCTTAAAGCTCAACATTCAGAAAACGGAGATCATGGCATCTCGTCCCATCACTTCATGGGAAATAGATGGGGAAACAGTGGAAACAATGGCTGACTTTACTTTTCTGGGCTCCAAAATCACTGCAGATGGTAACTGCAGCTATGAAATTAAATGACGCTTACTCCTTGGAAGGAAAGTTATGACCAACCTAGATAGCATATTCAAAAGCAGACATTACTTTGCCAACAAATGTCCATCTAGTCAAGGCTATGGTTTTTCCAGTGGCCATGTATGGATATGAGAGTTGGACTATAAAGAAAACTGAGCTGAAGAACTGATGCGTTTGAACTGTGGTGCTGGAGAAGACTCTTGAGAGTCCCTTGAACTGAAAGGAGATTCAACCAGTCCATCTCCTAAAGGAGATCAGTCCTGGGTGTTCATTGGAAAGACTGATGTTGAAGCTGAAACTCCAATACTTTGGCCACCTGATGTGAAGAGCTGACTCATTTGAAAAGACCCTGATGCTGGGAAAGATTGAGGGCAGGAAGAGAATGGGATGACAGAAGATGAGATGGTTGGATGGCATCACCAAATCGATGGACATGAGTTTGGGTGAACTCTGGGAGTTGGTGATGGACAGGGAGGCCTGGCGTGCTGTGATTCATGAGGTCGCAAAGAGTCGGACACAACTGAGCGACTGAACTGAACTGAAGCTACATTTTTAAAAGCACCAAATATGACATTCCTAACAAATATAACTCCAGAGGAAAATGGTTATATTTTTGCTTGCAAATATTAGCCACAATTAAAACTATACTTTTGGATTATACTTAAGAATTTTGCAAACTATTTTAAGCCCATTTGTCTTGAGGTTCTTTCAATGCTACTGCTGCTAAGTCACTTCAGTCGTATCCAACTCTGTGCGACCCCACAGATGGCAGCCCACCAGGCTCTGCTGTCCCTGGGATTCTCCAGGCAAGAACACTGGAGTGGGTTGCCATTTCCTTCTCCAATGCATGAAAGTGAAAAGTAAAAGTGAAGTTGCTCAGTCACGTCTGACTCTTCGCGATCTCATGGATTGAAGCCTACCAGGCTCCTCTGTCCATGGGATTTTCCAGGCAAGAGTACTGGAGTGGGTTGCCATTGCCTTCTCCAACATCTAGTTGATAAATTAATATTAAGCTAATAGATTTCTTCCTGGTATGTTTTGGATAAAGATACTGAAACTTTAGCCATTTGAATTTGCTCAATGTGTTCTTCACTTGATTAAAGTATAAAAAACAACCTGTGTACAATTGTCTTTCTCAAGGTTTGAAAGATTCTTTTGAATAATACAAGTGGCACTTGCCTTAAGAATCATCCAAAGTTTTAGAATAGTGAAGACCTGTATAAAATTGACTAATATAAGTAAGCTATATTATATACTCAGAGGTAATAAAAGAATGATTAATTCTTACCAGTAAATGTCCTGTATAAAAATATACGATTATCCAACATCAACTCTAGGTCAGAAACTAGGCAGTAGATGTTTGGTATCATCACATTAGTCTCATCTGCTAAAAATGGTGCATTAATTACACAGGGGAAGATAAAGCCATACAGTTCATAAAATCACTTTGTGAAATCTTTGGAATAAAATGTCTCAATAAATATTTTATTAATGCATAATATCATGCTGAGTAATAACATTAAATTGATTGTTAATAAAAGTATATTTAATCACAATGTATGTTTCCTACCTTGAGATGCAGATAAAAATATAAAACCTAACAACTAAATACAGTAATGATTACTGTCTTTAGTTAGGCTTATGTATTACATAAAATTTACTTAGGTTAATTGGAATGAGTATAATAAGAAAGTATATTATCAAATAGTTTTCTATCACTATAGATTGTTTTTGATCAGGGTTTAGTTTATCTCCTATTTTATTTTATGTTGAAGAGATGGGTTTGTAGAAATGATTTGTTATAATAAAAGTAGAATTGATGTCAAAGGATGAGATAGTCATATGGTATCACTGACTCAGTGGACATGAATTTGAGCAAACTCCAGGAGATAGTGAAGGACAGGAAATCCTGGAATGCTGCTGTCCATGGAGTTGCAGAGTTGGGCATTACTTTATGACTGAACAACATAATTGTTGTCATCACAGTTAATCATTTCAGGTATATAAAAAGGTAAAAGATCATCAAAAGGGAAGAATCATGGTCTAGGGTATATCCACAGAGTCGACCATTAAAGCAAAAAAAAAATACCCAATTGTGGATGTGACTGGTGAGAGAAGCAAGATCCGATGCTGTAAAGAGCAATAATGCATAGGAACCTGGAATGTCAGGTCCATGAGTCAAGGCAAATTGGAAGTGGTCACACAAGAGATGGCAAGGGTAAACATCGACATTCTAGGAATCAGCGAACTAAAATGGACTGGAATGGGTGAATTTAACTCAGATGACCATTACATCTACTACTGCGGGCAGGAATCCCTCAGAAGAAATGGAATAGCCATCATGGTCAACAAAAGGGTCTGAAATGCAGTACTTGGATGCAATCTCAAAAATGACAGAATGATCTCTGTTCATCTCCAAGGCAAACCATTCAATATCACAGTTATCCAAGTCTATGCCCCAACCAGTAACACTGAAGAAACTGAAGTTGAATGGTTTTATGAAGACCTACAAGATCTTCTAGAACTAACACCCAAAAAAGATGTCCTTTTCATTATAGGGGACTGGAATGCAAAAGTAGGAAGCCAAGAAACACCTGGAGTAACAGGCAAATTTGGCCTTGGAATGTGGAATGAAGCAGGGCAAAGACTAATAGAGTTTTGCCAAGAAAATGCACTGGTCATGGCAAACACCCTCTTCCAACAACACAAGAGAAGACTCTACACATGGACATCACCAGATGGTCAACACTGAAATCAGATTGATTATATTCTTTGCAGCCAAAGATGGAGAAGCTCTATACCGTCAACAAAAACAAGACCAGGAGCTGACTGTGGCTCAGATCATGAACTCCTTATTGCCAAATTCAGACTTAAATTGAAGAAAGTAGGGAAAACCGCTAGACCATTCAAGTATGACCTAAATCAA
The DNA here is from genome assembly GCF_014754425.2 of Oryx dammah. Taxonomy (NCBI): domain Eukaryota; kingdom Metazoa; phylum Chordata; class Mammalia; order Artiodactyla; family Bovidae; genus Oryx; species Oryx dammah. Next base: position 62,695,237 of record NW_024070212.1, on the reverse strand, counting down.
ATCCCTTATGATTATACAGTGGAAGTGAGAAATAGATTTAAGGGTCTAGATCTGATAGATAGAGTGCCTGATGAACTATGGAATGAGGTTCGTGACATTGTACAGGAGACAGGGATCAAGACCATCCCCATGGAAAAGAAATGCAAAAAAAGCAAAATGGCTGTCTGGGGAGGCCTTACAAATAGCTGTGAAAAGAAGAGAGGTGAAAAGCAAAGGAGAAAAGGAAAGATATAAGCATCTGAATGCAGAGTTTCAAAGAATAGCAAGAAGAGATAAGAAAGCCTTCTTCAGCGATCAATGCAAAGAAATAGAAGAAAACAACAGAATGGGAAAGACTAGAGATCTCTTCAAGAAAATTAGAGATACCAAGGGAACATTTCATGCAAAAATGGGCTCAATAAAGGAAAGAAATGGTCTTGACCTAACAGAAGCAGAAGATATTAAGAAGAGGTGGCAAGAATACATGGAAGAACTGTACAAAAAAGATCTTCACGACCAAAATAATCATGATGATGTGATCACCAATCTAGAGCCAGACATCTTGGAATGTGAAGTCAAGTGGGCCTTAGAAAGCATCACTACCAACAAAGCTAGTGGAGGTGATGGAATTCCAGTTGAGCTGTTTCAAATCCCAAAGGATGATGCTATGAAAGTGCTGCACTCAATATGCCAGCAAATTTGGAAATCTCAGCAGTGGCCACAGGACTAGAAAAGGTCAGTTTTCATTCCAATCCCAAAGAAAGGCAATACCAAAGAATGCTCAAACTACCACACAATTGCACTCATCTCACACGCTAGTAAAGTAATGCTCAAAATTCTCCAAGCCAGGCTTCAGCAATACATGAACCGTGAACTCCCTGACGTTCAAGCTAGTTTTAGAAAAGGCAGATGAACCAGAGATCAAATTGCCAACATCAGCTGGATCATGGAAAAAGCAATAGAGTTCCAGAAAAAAACATCTATTTCTGTTTTATTGACTATGCCAAAGCCTTTGACTGTGTGGATCACAATAAACTGTGGAAAATTCTGAAAGAGATGGGAATACCAGACCACCTGACCTGCCTCTTGAGAAATCCATATGCAGGTCAGGAAGCAACAGTTAGAACTAGACATGGAACAACAGACTGGTTCCATATAGGAAAAGGAGTACATCAAGGCTGTATATTGTCACCCTGCTTATTTAACTTATATGCAGAGTACATCATGAGAAACGCTGGACTGGAAGAGACACAATCTGGAATCAAGATTGACAGGAGAAATATCAATCACCTCAGATATGCAGATGACACCACCCTTATGGCAGAAAGTGAAGAGGAACTAAAAAGCCTCTTGATGAAAGTGAAAGAGGAGAGTGAAAAAGTTGGCTTAAAGCTCAACATGCAGAAAATGAAGATCATGGCATCTGGAAATAGATTGGGAAACAGTGGAAACAGTGTCAGACTTTATTTTTTTGGGCTCCAAAATCACTGCAGATGGTGACTGCAGCCATGAAATTAAAAGACACTTACTCCTTGGAAGAAAAGTTTTGACCAACCTAGATAGTATATTCAAAAGCAGAGACATTACTTTGCCGACTAAGGTCCATCTAGTCAAGGCTATGGTTTTTCTTGTGGTCATGTATGGATGTGAGAGTTGGACTGTGAAGAAGGCTGAGTGCCAAAGAATTGATGCGTTTGAAGTGTGGTGTTGGAGAAGACTCTTGAGAGTCCCTTGGACTGCAAGGAGATCCAACCAGTCCATTGTGAAGGAGATTAACCCTGGGATTTCTTTGGAAGGAATGATGCTAAAGCTGAAGCTCCAGTACTTTGGCCACCTCATGCGAAGAGTTGACTCATTGGAAAAGACTCTGATGCTGGGAGGGATTGGGGGCAGGAGGAGAAGGGGATGACCGAGGATGAGATGGCTGGATGGCATCCCTGACTCGATGGACGTGAATCTGTGTGAACTCCGGGAGATGGTGATGGACAGAAAGGCCTGGTGTGCTGCAATTCATGGGATCACAGAGAGTCGGACATGACTGAGTGACTGAACTGAACTCAGCTGAATCTCTCTTCTCTATCCCTCTTCAGGAAGGAGTAATCTTCCAGTTTCTTCTGACCTCTAAAACATTTCACATAATGAAATGAAAATGGTAGTCCAGAAAGTATCAAAGGAATAAGAGGTACAAATTCTGATTGTACTATAGTGGAAATGCACTTCTAGATTTTGTTACACTTCTTTTCACTATCTCACTTTATTTTCAGCAATTATGTTCTCACTGGCTGTATATGAAAGCCAGTCCCCTTGTGTGGTTATATGTATTCCCATTCTTGTTTTAATAAGGACATCTCATGAGGTGGTTCATCACAGAATTTTGCTGGCTAATCATCTCCTTTCTCCATTAACTGCTGTACTTCATATTTCCCTTAATAACTCATCTCACATCCTGATGTCCAGAAGGTGAACTGCTTGCCATTTAAAGGGATCTTAACTGTTTCTGGTCACTAGAAAGAAGCAATATATTAAATGGATTCTGGGTACTTGACATGAGTTAATGCAGTTTGAAAGAAGAGATTTGTTTCTATCTCACTCAAAGGATCAGTGCAAAAAGTCTTTATTCCTTCCATTTCCTACAATTGCTAAAGATATAATTTGGACTCCATTTGAAACTAAATCCTTGGATGGGGAATGATGTGAGTCTGTCCAAACCCAGCTCACACTACACTTGGTGCTTATGTTTTATGAGGCAAAGTTTATAAGATCCTGCTCCTAGGTTAAGCTCTCAAGATAGGGAAAAGCTTTCTCTATCAAAGATCTGAGACTTTATACTCTTTCTCTACTCAGTACACCACATTCTCTATATGAAAGCATTCACAAAGAGATGCAGAAATTATTTTTACACTTAAATACTCTTCAGTCAGACAAAGACTGTAGTCTTTTTTTTGCTTCATTCTTGTTCAAATTTCACATAGTTTAAATTATAAGAAATTTATCTCCTTCCTCCTATGTTTTCTAACTCTATTAGATTTCTGGGTTATGTTTTGTTCTTTGCTAGTTTTTTCTTATTTGTTTGTTTTACTTTTTTAGTGACATTGATACCTATCAATATCTCAAGAAAACATTGAGTTCCTATGAAATTATACTGCTATGCAATTGTAAATTTCATAAGAACCATAAGCTTTTTTTTTCTTGTAAAAGTCTAAATCATTTATATTGGCTACACTGATTTTTTTCTCCAGATCTTTTTATGTGATTAACACCTTTTCTTGGTTTGACCATTAATTAAATTATTTGTCCTCAATTATCTTATATGATATTGTAGTTACTGCCAGAATACTTTACATTTTTGTCTGAGTAGTATGTGGTAAAGCAGGCAAGTTATTCTAGTTCAGCATCACAGGAGTGAGCAAGTGCAGGGTCTGAGGTCCAACAGGGAAGTGAAGCAGAGTTGGGTTAATTGTAATCAGGACAAGCAAAAGAATCGCTAGCAGTTTTAGGAAATGGGTGCTTATGCCAAAACCCTGTAGGAATCTCTGAGGCAGAGCAGAAAGATTCACAGTATCTTGTGTCTCAGTTGTCAGCCCTGCAGCAATGAATTTTGCCAAGTGAGAATTCTTCTCCTTTTGTACCAGACTTACACAGTTGAAACCAAAAATTCAGAGGAATGTAACAGCTGGAGTGTGGGGCAGCATTAAATGTGAAGGAAGATTGGGCATATTATAGGAACAGCTTTAGGAATAGTGCAACTATGCCCAACTTCCTGTTACCAACATCAGGGGCTGCCTGCTGAAGTCAGCTGCTTTCATCTGCACGTAGATCGCCCTCCACCTGAGCCAGGTGTTCTTAATTACCAGCTCTGCCTGGCGGGGCATTCTGGGATTGCTTCTTGTATTCACAGAAACTATGTTAAACGTCTGAGCTTATGGCCAAAGAGAAAAGTCAAGCAAACAGACAAAATCCTGTCTCAGTGGTAAAGGTGCTTCCTTAGTACAAGAACTAGATCTCTGTCCTCCCTACTCAATAGCTTTCCCTCAGTTTCTGCAGGTTTTCTACTTCCTGGCTTGCATGAAAGTTCAGTGAGGGCAAGACCTAGGACTTCAGCAAGATGGTAGGGCTGGGTTTCAGTATCCAGTTGATTGGCTATCTGTAAAGATAATAATAATGATAATAAACCTTCCATAATGCTTATCCTGTGCTAACTTGTTTACTGTTTCTCAGTCTTCACAATAACCTTGGGTAGACTCAATTATATTACCTTTTACATAGAGGAGAAAAAATAAGGTACAGTAAGTTGAAGAATGCAAAAAGCATTTCCTGAATACATGGATGAATACATTCAGTCAATAGAAATATTTACTGAGCACCTTGAAGTAGTTCTTGCCTTTATGGAAATAATGTCTTATAAAAAGAAAAGATGGGAAAGAGTAAAGAAATAAACATCAAGTATTGGAGGTTGTTGCAAAACTCAAAGGCCACCAGGTGCCAATGCCCTAGGCAGACTGAATCATGAAATCTGTTGAGGGATGAAGAAGTGAGACTAAGAGATGGGGAAATCAGAAAGAGGGAAAAGACATTTTTATGCATGAGATAGATGAGCTCTGATTCTCTAGCATGCATGCTTGATCTCTGCCTTTATTTTATAACATTTGCTGCCTCTGGGTGGCCCCTGGGTTAATTGTGGCCAAAAGGGGTCCTGAAGTCTTTGGGCAAATCCTTTCTGGAACAGAAGCCAGCACCAAATATGCTGAAAATAATTCACATGTCTCAGTTTATTTTGTGGAGGGGATTTGTAACCATCGCTCAACATTCAGAAAACGAAGATCATGGCATCTGGTCCCATCACTTCATTGGAAATAGATGGGGAAACAGTGGAAACATTGTCAGACTTTATTTTTGGGGGCTCCAAAATCACTGCAGATGGTGAGTGCAGCCATGAAATTAAAAGACGCTTACTCCTTGGAAGAAAAGTTATGATTAACCTAGATAGCATATTCAAAAGCAGAGACGTTACTTTGCCGACTAAGGTCCATCTAGTCAAGGCTATGGTTTTTCCAGTAGTCATGTATGGATGTGAGAGTTGGAGTATGAAGAAAGCTGAGCACCAAAGAATTGATGCTTTTGAAGTGTGGTGTTGGAAAAGACTCTTAAGAGTCCCTTGGACTGCAAGGAGATCCAACCAGTCCATTCTGAAGGAGATCAACCCTGGGATTTCTTTGGAAGGAATGATGCTAAAGCTGAAGCTCCAGTACTTTGGCCACCTCATGCGAAGAGTTGACTCATTGGAAAAGACTCTGATGCTGGGAGGGATTGGGGGCAGGAGGAGAAGGGGACGACCGAGGATGAGATGGCTGGATGGCATCACGGACTCAATGGACATGAATCTGAGTGAACTCCGGGAGTTGGTGATGGACAGGGAGGCCTGACATGCTGCGAGTCATGGGGTTGTAAAGAGTCACACACGACTGAGCGACTGAATTGAACTGAACTGAACTGATCTTGTGTATACTCTGAAATTTATGTCTTTCTGGTGCTTGCCTGTCTTTTGCTTCTGATCAATTTTGTTTGTTTCCTTTCTCTCTTTTCCTGTGCTAAGAAATGGTTTATAAATTATAACTTAGTTATTTTTCTAGCTGTTAATTATTCTAGTTGCCCCAACTAGTGGTTTAAGTTGGGTTTTTATTAAAAAGCAAAAATCTTTCCACCTCTGCCTTAATGACCAGCCTCTGAGCCCTGCCAATATTTACCAATACTTTCAAAACCACTGGACTGAACAAAATATGCCATTTTCTCTAATTTTAGTTCTGACAATTACATTCTATTATAGAATAATTTCTAGAATAACTTGTAATTTATATTCCATATCTACCTAATCCATTTATATAGTTCAAGTATTTAGTGCTTTTTAACACCTGGCATATGTGAAATGAAAAGAAACCTGTCTTTTGGTAATCTGGACAAAATAAATGATAGAAATGGCTTTCCCAAAACTGCTCAAATCTTTACCTTTCTTGTCTCAGACAGAGTCAGACTTATGGGTCTGCATGGAAGGACATGAATCTAATAAGACAAAGGGAACTAAAGTCACAAAAATGGAGCCCCAATATTAATAGGTTCAGTTTTTTCCTCCTCTCCTCACAGTTCTGTGTTCTATCTACCAAAGTCCTGCTCACACTGCTAGGGCCCCTTCAGCTATCACATCACAGCTAGGGTGGAGATTTCCCCCTGTTTTTCAGTGCCTTAATTTCTTCCCTGGAGAAGGAAATGGCAACCCACTCCAATATTCTTGCCTGGAGAATCCCATGGACAGAGGAGCCTGGTGGGCTACGGTCCACGGGGTCACAAAGAGTCGGACATGACTGAGCGACTTCACTTTCACTTTCACTAATTTCTTCCCAAATTCCAGTAAATAAAGAGAATTTCACTGTTGGCTCTAAATCACAGGGCTTTGAGGGCTTCCCTGGTGGCTCAGTAAGGAATCTGCCTGCCAGTGCAAGAACTAGGGCTGCCATCCCTGGTCTGGAAAGATCCCACATGCTGTGGAGCAACTAAGCCCATGTGCCACAACTACTGAGTCTGTGCTCTAGAGCCCAGGAGCCCCAACAAGAGAAGCCACCACAATGAAAAGCCATGCACCACAACTAGAGAGTAACCCCCACTAGCCATGACTAGAGAAAAACCCACAGAGCAATGAAGACCATGCACATCAAAAAAATTAAAACAATATTTTACCTTACCCAGGAAGACACATTTACAAGGTAACAGTTATTTTACTGGCAATATAGCTATCTTTTGTTACAAGACATATTTCAATGAAATCATTCTCAAACATAAAACCTTTATTATATGATGGCAAAAGTTTGCTCCTGTTTTTGAAGGTTAAAAATCGCTGCTACTTGAGAGTTGACACTTCTCCTTTTTTCAGTTTTCTCATCTTAAAAATGAGGATCATAATGGACCTACTTTAAAAAGCTTTTTGGAGAATTAAATAAGTTTCTGTATGTAAATAACTTAGAAAAATCTTTTTTTTTTTTATATCTGCAGAGTTCATATTTTTCACCTTTATTTCAGAGCAACATAGTTTAAGCATCTGTCATAGATCTTAGGTATTGTTTTCCCCAAAGTTATATAAGAATGAAAAGATCTTTAAGAAATATCCCGAACAGTTCATAAAATTTTCTCTAAATATTTCTGTATAGCTTTTTCCTTAATTGCACATATTTTGGAGTTAGAAGAGTGCAGTGTTTCGCATCCCTTACTGGATGAGTGATCTTCTGTAGACAATAACCAAACTAAACTTCAGGTATTTTATCTATGCAATGAACATATTTATTCTTATTTCATTCAGTGGTAATAAAGAGTGCCTTTAGCATTGAGTACATGTGGTAAACTCAGAATATATGGTATGTGTGCTAAGTTGTTTCGGTTGTGCCTACTCTGCAACCCTATGGACGGTACCACACCAGGCTCCTCTGTCTGTGGGATTCTCCAGGCAAGAACCCTGGAGTGCGTTGCCACTTCCTCCTCCAGGGGATCTTCTTGACCCAGGGATTGAACCCTCATCTCTTACCTCTCCTGCATTGGCAGGCAGGTTCTTTACTACTAGCACCACCTGAGAAGCCCAGAATATATATGGTAGCTATTCAGTTCAGTTCAGTTCAGTCTAGTCGCTCAGTCGTGTCCGACTCTTTGCGACCCCATGAATCGCAGCACGCCAGGCCTCTCTGTCCATCACCATCTCCCAGAGTTCACTCAGAATCATGTCCATCGAGTCCGTGATGCCATCCAGCCATCTCATCCTTGGTCGTCCCCTTCTCCTCATGCCCCCAATCCCTCCCAGCATCAGAGTCTTTTTCAATGAGTCAACTCTTCACATGAGGTGGCCAAAGTACTGGAGCTTCAGTTTTAGCATCATTCCTTCCAAAGAAATCCCAGGACTGATCTCCTTCAGAATGGACTGGTTGGATCTCCTTGCAGTCCAAGGGACTCTCCAGAGTCTTCTCCAACACCACAGTTCAAAAGCCTCAATTGTTCAGTGCTCAGCCTTCTTCCCAGTCCAACTCTCACATCCATACATGACCACAGGAGCTATTACTATACACAAAGATTCTTCAGCCAAAATTAAACTATTCCCTAAGTAATTTGATGATTTGAGCTTAGATAGGTCTAGTTAAATGTACAGATTTCCAGGATTACAATTGAGCAGGCTGTAGGCATAAGTTTGGGCTTGAAATGATTTTTTTTTCTCGTTTAAATGATAGTTGGCAGTTTTCATGATATGTCACCAGTGCTCATCACAATCTCAATTATTTTATTAATCCCCACAGAGTCTGATCATCATAGATTCTGGATGTAAGTATTGATTGACAACAGAAAGACCAACTTATTTCAATGTGGCATTAAAAAAAATTACCTGATACTAAAGTAAATGGCAATAAGGTGTTCATGATCTGAGCCACAGTCAGTTCCCGGTCTTGTTTTGCTGACTATGTAGAGCTTCTCCATCTCTGGCTACAAAGAATATAATCAATCTGATTTCAGTATTGACCATCTGGTGATGTCCATGTGTAGAGTCTTCTCATGTCTTGTTGGAAGAGGGTGTTTGCTATGACCAGTGCAGATGACACCACCGTTATGGCAGAAAGTGAAGAGGAACTAAAAAGCCTCTTGATGAAAGTGAAAGAGGAGAGTGAAAAAGTTGGCTTAAAGCTCAACATTCAGAAAATGAAGATCATGGCATCCGGTCCCATCACTTCATTGCAGATAGATGGGGAAACAGTGGAAACAGTGTCAGACTTTATTTTTTGGGGCTCCAAAATCACTGCAGATGGTGAGTGCAGCCATGAAATTAAAAGACGCTTACTCCTTGGCAGGAAAGTTATGACGAACCTAGACAGCATATTCAAAAGCAGAGACATTACTTTGCTGACTAAGGTCCGTCTAGTCAAGGCTATGGTTTTTCTAGTGGTTATGTATGGATGTGAGAGTTGGATTGTGAAGAAGGCTGAGCGCCAAAGAATTGATGCTTTTGAACTGTGGTGTTGGAGAAGACTCTTGAGAGTTCCTTGGACTGCAAGGAGATCCAACCAGTCCATTCTGAAGGAGATCCACCCTGAGATTTCTTTGGAAGGAATGATACTGAAGCTGAAACTCCAATACTTTGGCCACCTCATGTGAAGAGTTGACTCATTGAAAAAGACCCTGATGCTGGGAGGGATTGGGGGCAGGAGGAGAAGGGGATGACCGAGGATGATATGGCTGGATGGCATCACCAACTCAATGGACATGAGTTTGAGTGAACTCCGGGAGTTGGTGATGGACAGGGAGGCCTGGTGTGCTGTGATTCATGGGGTTGCAAAGTGTCAGACACGACTTAGCGACTGAACTGAACTGAAAGTAAATGGGGGTCCCCTTTGTCTCTGTCTGTCTATATTTCTCTCTTTCTCTCTCACAGACACCCTTTGGTACTCCGTGCTTTTTTCACTGTGATTTTGTAGAAATATGGGATTGCTTTGATTCTTGTCAGCAAAATATGTTAAGTTAATATGAAGAGAGGATTCATTCAAAACAGTGAAATGTCAGTGATTTGCTTAGAATGATAGCAGATCACTGTCTATTTTTGTCTACTTTTTAATAGAGTTGGGAATTATCAGTACTACTTGGAAAAATTCTTTCTGATTATGATATGTATAATGAAAAATTATGTAAATCTTTTGACATTTTAATAAAAAATGCTAATGTTTTGTAAACATTAGGAATAATAGTGACATTTTGCTTTCAATCATATATAGAATAAGGCTAATTCCAATAAATATATGTTTCAGAGTTAATCTATATTACAATTCTAAAAGGGCTTTTTGCTTCCTTTCCTAATAGACCCAGGAAGCATAGTAAGATGACTATTTGTGGATATGCTATAGTGCATGATACATACTCATTTAAAATCTTTGCTTTGAATATTCAGAATGAAATAATAATATAAACACTAATTTTAGTGAATATTTTTTTCTCTCTGTTTCCTCTAAGAAGACTCAGTGTTTCTCCCTGAGTGTTTTCTTAACATTTTCTTTAATTAGAGGTTATAAATGAATATCCACCCTCCTAGGTAAAAAGTGCCAAGAAGAATAACAGAGTAGGCATAGAAGAGGCCTCAAAAACTTAGATTCTCAAAACCCATTTGCAAAGCTTTAGTTAAACTCATTATTCTCACAGAGAAATCAATGCAAGAGATGAATCTACCAAGACACGGATTAGCAAAAAAAATTAACATAGTGGAGAGGGTAAGGGAAGATGGAAAAGGCTTGTTATGTGTTTAATATCTTGATACCCTGTATTCTGGAGCAATTTACTTTAGAAGCAATAGAAAACTAATACATATATATTTTTAATTTAAAGTAATTCAGGCATAGAGAATCCCAGGGATGGGGGAGCCTGGTGGGCTGCCATCTATGGGGTCTCATAGGGTCAGATACAACTAAAGAGACTTAGCAGCAGCAGCAGTGGGCATAGAGAATGTCACTAATCCTGTCACTTAGTCCCAAGTATAATGTTTTTTCACGAAGAATGTGGAAAAACCACTATAACAGTAGAAAGGTAGACTCATCATATAATTTGTGGTTCTCTTGATACCTTTAGAAATGTCTGCATATGCAAACTTCTATTTCCACCAGAACCCAATGAAACAAATGTTTTTTTAAATAGCAAGCATATGTTGGAGCGAGCTTTTAGTACCATTGGTTATCATAAGATTTGTACATTAACATATTCTTTATACCTACTTCATTAGCTTTTCAAATTTTTTCTGTTTCTCTGTACTTTAAGTACAAGAATTTTCAGTCATGTGCAGGGAACAGTTGGAATAAGAAAGACATATAAACCACAGATATGTGGGGAATTTCCTCTAGTGGTTAGAGGAAATTCCTGATTGTATTAAAAAATAAATTTTCTTTTGTTTCCTCAGTGCATTTTGTAGTGAATGTTTATCATGGGTAATGAAGTTTAATTCTGTAAATATGGGTCATTCAATCAAAGTCAATCAAACTAATAAAATGATTATTTTTTCATTGTTGAATTAAACCATTGGTTTTCAGTGTTGGTGATTTTGCCCCCCAGAGAACACTGGGCAGTTCTGGAGACATTTCTGTTTATCACAACTGGCAGGGGCGAAAAGACAGTGCTACTGGTGTCTAGTGGTTAGAGGCTAGGGATGTGGCCACACACCTGAGGAATGAATGGGTTTAAAATGTCAATAGTGCCAAGATTGAGAAATTCTGATCTAGTTAAACAAATTTAATCTGAGTGAGGATGAAGGAGAAAATTAAGTTGGAACTGGGAAAAATAGCTAAAATAGGCCTAACATCACATCTGGGATATTTGGATATAATGTAAAACTGGATCAACATATTGATTTCATTTCCCAGAGCATATATTCTGCTCCTTATTAACTGCAATACAGATTTTAATTATCATATTACATTGAATTTCTTTACAATCTTTAGTTGGCATATCTGTCTCCGCATTAAGCTTTTTCCTTTTCTTGAATCCCTGTACACCAGAAAAATGAATTACCTGTTTTAGGCTTTAAAAAATATCAGGAGGATGTTTATGGCTTTTTAAAAACTAAAGTATAATTGATTTACAGTGTTTCAAGTGTACAGCAAAGTAATTCAGTTACACACATATATATATATGAATATACATATTTTTTAGATTCTTTTCACTTATAGGTTTTTACAAAATATTAAATATAGTTCCTTGTGCTATACAGTAGGTCCTTGGTGGTTGTTTTTTCTTTATGAGTCTATTTCTGTTTTGTAGATAAATTTATTTTCATCATTTAAAATTGCACATACAAGTGATAGCATATGATATTTGCCTATCTCTATGTGACTTACTTCACTCTGTATGATTATCTTAGGTATATCCATGTGGCTACAAATGACATTATTTCCTTCTTTCTTATGGCTGAATAAGAAATATTCCATTGTATGTGGAATATATATTTCTTTTTTTCATTTATCTATAGGTGGATATTTGGGTTGCTTCAATGTCTTAGTTACAATAAATAGTGCTGCTATGAACACTGAGGTACATCTATCTTTTTGAGTGAGAATTTTCATCTTTTCTGGAAATATGCCCAGGAATGGGATCGTAGGATCATATAGTAACTCTATTTTTCATTTTTAAGGAAACTCTATACTATTTTTCATAGCGGGGGCACCAGTTTACTTTCCTATCAACAGTGTGGAAGCTTCCCTTTACTCCCTATCTTCACCAGCATTTATTATTTGTAGACTTTTTGATGGTGGCCATTCACACTAGTGTGAGGTAGTATCTTATTTTAGTTTTGATTTGCATTTCCAGGTCGGTGTTTCTGAAATAGCATGACTTCTTTTGCAGAAAAATAATTCTAGAGGTATTCTCAGATTCTTCAATGCCTTAAAGCAGTGATTAAGAACATTTGCTTTCATGTCAGATAGGGTTCAAACAAAAATTGTCTTTGACACTTATCAGCTTTCTGATTTAGGGGAAGCAAACTTCTTGAATTTTAGTTTTCTTATCTGGAAAATAGAATTGATAATATCTGCTTTATAGGCTCGCATAAGTTAAGGAATATAAAATGTATTACATGTTGTTTAGAACATAAGTACCAAATAGGTGGTATAAAATTTTATCATAGTTACAAGTGTACTCCACACATGTATTTACTTCATTCTTGAATAAATATGGCCATGGCTAAGCTTGGCAGAGGCCAATGGATACTATGGGTGCTGTGTCCTTCTAGCCATATGGGTTTTGACTGCTCCTTCCTCCTTAGTCCTAAAAAGTCTAAGATCAAAGAGTAGCTCACTAACTACTCCACCGACATGGATTCCTACTTCAAGACATCACTGAATTGTACTGTTTTTTCTTTCTCAATCACTTATCTGGTATGAGTCAATAAAATTTTCTGATGTGTTTTAGAATCATATGAGCTTATTTCTGTACATAAACCTAGACTGAGAATGAGTTATCAGTAATAGTAAAGAAACAATATTTCCATTGGAATCTGAAAGACAACTAACTTCATTTTTCCAAATGTACTTTTCTAAAATCAGATATTTACCCTCTAAAATATATTTTAGAGTTAATGGATCAAATTATTTCCTTACTATTTTTCTTCATTTTAATTAGATTCTTGAATGTATCTTAGTGGACATGCATACTAAAAATCAGAAGGAAAATGTATGAGAAAGAAAAGATACTAGCTATTTTTTTAAAGTTACCCCCAAAGTTGGCAATATTTAAATTGGTATTAAATTGCATGTATTCATAAACCTAAATTGAATAATTAAACAATCACATTAAAATAAACCACATTAGATGGATTTTTAAGTGAAAATTTATTTGATCTAAAATGTTTAGATGACTCATTAAATTACAGTCATAGAAAAATCCAAATCAATAATTAATCAGTGATCCCTAGAAATTCTCATTTTAATGAGTTCATCATGTCATTTCACATAAATAGTTTTCTTACTATAAGTAAGAAAGATGAGTTTTTGAGCATCATATTTTAAACCATTCCTGAGCCCTTAATCCAGGGTATAAATACCAGCAAAAAAAAAAAAAAAGGTTTGTTTTTTTTTTAATTATACTTAAGAACCAGGGTGATATTGGAACTTTACCAACTGGTACACACAGACACCAACAAATGAGACAATAGTAATGACCAATGAGAATGGATTATGGTGTGGAACATCCAGTAGAGCACATTAGTGAATACTGGCTGCACAACATCCTTGTGTGTGGACTTAATATAGAGGCATTATTAAGTGTATTCATACTTTGCCTAGACTATTCATTCCTCCAAATTGGCAGGGATACAATAAAGGTCATTAGTTTTTGCTGATACATGTTTTGTAGAGACAGAAGAAAAAAATAGTTAAATGTCAAAGTAGTGAAGTTCATTTTATGTAAGGAATTTAGTAAAATTTCAGAGCTTAACAGATTCTTTCATATCTAATTATCATTATTCTGTTTTAATTGGAAGTTACACAAATGTCAGACATTAAATCTAAGACAAATGTCAAGTGGAATCCCACACCTGTACAGTAACATCCCCGGCATCTACATACATTTCAGCCGATCATTAGCAATTAGTAGCATTTCTCTGTCCATCTAATTGTTCTACAGATCTTTCCCAGGTGATTTTTCAGTTCTCTCAGTGCCCTAGCTTGAAGTTAAAATGTTATTGGCTTTGCATCTTGCAACCATTTCATTAAGGTTTTAGCCTGACTGAGCACATTAAAAGAGCTGCTGCAAACCTGGGCTGTGTTTACCCATGTGAGGTAAAGTGGAGTACAGGGCAACAAGCATTCATAATTCAGATCCAAGAAACTCTGTTGCCTGAAATATTTAAATAGCTGAGACTAAGTGTTTTCTCTGCTTGAGTTGCAAGAATTACTTCACTTCTTCACTTCAATTTAAGTGAATCCCTCCAAGCTCATTTGAACATGTTGAATTATCTATCTTAGCCAGGACCATTTCTTAAAACTTCTGTGGAAAAAGGAAATCAGGTAGTTCTTTCTCAGTTCTTAGCACATTTCTGTATTGAATTCCTCTTGACCAGTCCATCAGATAAGGAAAAGGAGTCTTATATAGTTTCAATGGTGTGGTGGTTTAGTCACTAAATTGTGTCCAATTCTTGAAACTTGATGGGCTGTAGCCAGCCAGGCTCCTCATCCATAGGATTTCCCAGGCAAGAATATTGAAGTGGGTTGTCATTTCCTTCTCCAAAGGATCTTCTGACCCAGGGGTTGAACCTAGGTCTCCTGAATGGCAGATTCTTCACTGACCAAACCAAAAGGAAAGTTGACACAGTTCCAAAGCATCACTCTTTCAGAATGATTGAGAGGAATATATATTCAGCTGAGATTCTAACCAAGGGCTGCCTGATGCCAGAGCTCGGGCTTCTGAGCCATGAATATTCCACATGGCCTATAAGATCAATATATATATTTTTTCATTGTCAACCTTTTTTTTTTTTTAGCTTTCATTCCTTTTTTTTTAATTTTTTTTTTTTTTTTACTTTACAATATTGTATTGGTTTTGCCATGCATTGACATGAATCCACCACGGGTGTACATGCGTTCCCCATCCTGAACCCCCAGGAACAAAAAAGATGAGATAGTTTTGGATCACTGATAACTTACTACTATTGGTCCAACACTGCAACAAAAACACCTTTACTATGGACAGTGTCTTCTAAGCCCACAGCAGAGGACAGAGCTTTTTCTACCATTGCTAGGAAAATAATTGGCCTGAAAATGTCATAATCAGCTACCAGTGACTAGTTCAAAGTGTCACAGCAGCATAATGAAGTGCCAAACAGGGACAAATACCTAGAACAAGATGCAAACCCTTCCAATAAATTGTACTTATAATTAAATTATCAGATAAAAATCAATAATATGATGATGTCTTAAAAACACAATTGCATTACCTTCTATTTGTAATTCTAAAGGGAGTGTAGAGCACACAGCTGTATTCATTAATGCCCATCTCATCATAGTTCTTACTTGCCAACATCTCTTAAATGGATGCTTTGGGAATGTGACAATTTTAGCACAGATAGAATGTAACAGCACTGTGCATGCTTACATGGTAAAATATTAAATTCAGGTTTCTTTTCATTTATGCAAGGTTTTTATATAAAATTAGGAACAGTTTATAGATTGAAGAGTGAATATATATGGTTTATTAAAGCATGCTGAATATAAAGTGATTTTTACCTTGCCACCATATGTCTACCTATGCTCCTGTGTTATTCTCCCAGCAGAGATTTTAACAATAATATATAACTTTAATAAAGCTTCTATTATGTACCATACTTTAGATATGGTAACAAGTTCACTATTATAAAACTCTGTGAGGTAGTAGTATCTACATTTTATGGCTAAGGAAACTAAAGCTGGGAGAGGACAATTAAAGAATCTGAGGTCCTTCAACCAAGAAACGACAGAGTAGGGACGGAAGTTCAAATAATCTGGCTACATATACTGAAAAGATTTTCATATGGAACTGTTACAATGTAGTTAGAGAAACTTAGATTTATCTTTTGAACTTAAACTCCATTACCTCTTTCTAGTGAAATTTTATTCCCCGAGTGAACTATTATGAGAATGAAAAGACAAAAAGACAATTTTTCCTAGTATCTCTTCTTAGTGATTTTTTCAAATCTCTGGACTATATGAGATCCAATAATTTATTAAAATAAAGTGGCTTTTGGGGGCTTCCCAGGTGGCACACTGGTAAACAATCCACCTGCCAATGCAGGAGATGTAACAGATGTGAATTCAATCCCTGTATCTAGAAGACTCCCTAAAGTAGGAAATGGCAGCCGCCCTAGTATTCTTGCTTGGAAAACTCCATAGATGGAGGAATCTGGTGGGATGCAGTCTATGGGGTGGCAAAGAGTCAGACACGACTGAGCAAGCACATATTTATATGTTATGCTATGTTTAAAGACATTTTCATGTAGTATATCAGTTTCAGTTCATAAAATAATGCAAACAATGACTATTTTAGATGTATTAGCCATGTATGCAGTCACAAAAGTAAAAGATGCTTGCCCCTTGGAAGAAAAGCTATGACAAACCTAGACTATGTATTAAAAGCAGAGATATTACTTTGCTGACAAAGGTCTGTACAGTCAAAGGTCTGTACAGTCAAAACTATGGTTTTTCCAGTAATCATGTATGTTGTGAGAGCTGGACCATTAAAAAGGCTGAATGCAGAAGAATTGATTCTTTTGCACTGTAGTGCTGGAGAAGACTCTTGAGAGTCCCTTGGTCAGCAAGGAGATCAGACCACTCAATCCTAAAGGAAATCAACCCTGCATATTCATTGGAAGGACTGATGCTGAAGCTGAAGCTCTAATATTTGGCCTCCTGATGCGAAGAGCTGACTCATTGGAAAAGATTCCAGTGCTGAAAAGATTGAGGGCAGGAGGAGAAGGAGATTACAGAGGATGAGATGGTTGAATGGCATCACTGACTCAGTGGACCTGAGTTTGAGAAAACTCTGAGAGTTAGTGAAGGACAGTGAAGCCTGGTATGCTGCCATGCATGGGGTCATGAAGAGTCAGACATGGCCTAGGAACTGAACAATAACAGCCATGTATGACTTGTGTGCTGGTTCCAGATCTTTCAGGAAGGTACTTGTTTGGAAGTAATGAAAGTTTCTATCAGTCCCATTTTTAAGTCCAAAATCAAGAAAAAAGAACTTTGGGCATCCTGTCTCATCAATAATGAGAGAAAGCATAAGAAGTGTCTAAAGTAGTGCAAAAGTGTTCATGTTAATGAAACTGCTTTAGATCAGTATTACTCTTTCAGCTCCAGAAAGGAACTGGCAAACCACAGTCCAATCCTCAATCAAGTACATAAAAGACTAGATAGTAAATGTGGATGGAAAATCAGAGACAAAAAAGAATGATCCATATTCATTCTACAGATCAAACTTTTATGATATGTGTGTAGATAACCAGATGTGTGCATGCTCAGTTGCTCAGCCATGTCCAACTCTTTGCAACCCCATGGACTATAGCCTGCCAGGCTGCTCTGTCCATGAGACTTTTCAGGCAAGAATAGTGGAGTGGGTTGCCATCTCCTCCTCCAGGGGATTTTCCTGATCCAGGGATTGAACCCTCGTTTCCTACATCTCCTACCTTGGCAGGCAGATTCTTTGCTGCTGAGCAACCTGGGAAGCCTACATACCCAGATATTTAAATCAAAAACATGAAAACTAAGAAACTCATGTAAGTTGCTGAAATCTAAAGAAATGTATTTAGTAATTTAAAATCTTACTTGAAAACTTACCTTTCAATTATTCCATTACTACTCTAATACAGGGAGACATCTAGTCAGGATAAGCCTAGCCAGACAATTCTGTGCAACTGGTTCATAATATTAATGTGTTTCTTGTGGGAGCTATAATTAAGTGTATAAAGCATATTCATCTTTATAATAAGGCATTGATTATAGAGTAGCACATTGTTTGCTGCATGACTGCTGACTACAACTTACTGAGAGTGCAGGTGAAAAGTGGGCATTGTTGATAAGAAGGGATTGGAGAGGTCAGGCTAAAAGGAGAGAATAGGGACTGTGAATTTAGGTGAAATACTATAAAAAGTGTTCATAAATAGTTCATTAGGGTATGGTGAATTTAAAGGCAAAGTAACCAATAAACAGCAACTTAGATATTTAAATGTTAAAGAACACTTTTGCAATTACTGAATATTGATATTACATGCTTCTTTATGGAGAAGGAAATGGCAACCTACTCCAGTATTCTTGCCTGGAGAATCCCATGCACAGAAGAGCTTGGTGAGCTACAGTCCATGGGGTCACAAAAAGTTGGACACGACTGAGTAATTAACATACATACATGTTTATGCATAACGTTATTTGAATTTTGGACTTCCCAGGTGGCGCTAGTGGTAAAGAACCTGCTTCATCATGGAAATGTCAAGCATATAAACATTACATATAATTTTATAATGAATCTCTGTACCTATTAGCCTGCTTTAATAAATTACCAATATTCTGCCAATTTTATCTATGTCCCCCAATACTCCCCACCTTCTCCCTTGATTATTAGGTAATGTGCATCTTTTGAAATACAACATACCAAAAAAACTAATACATCAATGTAACTCACAACATAGATTATGATTGCTTTTAGGGAGATACTTTCAGTGTGAATACTAAGTTACTTCAGTTGTTTCTGACTCTTTGTGACCTTATGGACCACCAGACTCCTCTGTCCATGGGATTCACTAGGCAAGAATACTGGAGTGGGTTGCCATTTCCTTCTCCAGGGATCTTCCCAACCCAGGGATCAAACCCATGTCTCTTGTGTCTCTTGATTGTAGGGAAGATTCTTTACATAGTAGTTAATAAGTTCTAGACTCCCTTGAAATTCCATTTCAACTTCTGTTGATAAATCATGAAACTTATTTGATGCCTGGGCAATAAATTTAATAAAACTTATTGTTTGCAGGCAATTTTGAATGTTGACTGAGACTGTCAGAAGTAACAAATAATCTTCTTTATATAGCTCAGTGCTGAGTAGGCTTAAACAGCCTCTGCCTCTAGAATGGAATGTAATTATAAGACATGATTACAACTGATTATAATCAATCAGCATAGTCTTAAGTGTAATTTATATTGCTGCAGCTGTGGTTAGATTAAATCATCACATAAGATACAATTTCTACTAGATATGTGAAATTATTTGAACAAACCCAAATACAGTAAACTCATAATACCATAAGTGCATAGTAAATTTTGTCAATTGCATAATACTGTAAGACTCTGTTTATCACAAAATAAATTTCCCTCTACAGAGTTTAGTCTTGATTTGAAAGACAAAATTGTTGCTTCACCAAGTTTGGCAGATGTGACTTCTGGGTGTTGGTTCTGCCTGTGCCACTAGTTTATGCATACTGTGTAGTGACATTGCTATTATATTTGAAGAACTATATGAGAGTGCAAAACTTATGATATTAAAGTATTTTTTCTTCTCAACTGAAGATTAAACAGAAGATGATTGCTTTCATTTTCAATTTCTATCATAAGGTCATTTTAACCTTAAAACCTTTAAAGTTTCCAATTATTTTACATTATTATCCAGATCATAATGTAGTAATAATAATGTAAAACTCAGATTCACCAAATATGTATTAATGTAAACTAGAACTGATAAATGAAGCATAATCCTTGCTCTCAATAAACTACAGGTGGAACTTTCAGAAAATAAAAGTATATATGTATAAATTTAGACACATTAAATCCACAATAATTAGAAAGATGGAAGCACTAAGCAAAGAACAGGGTAATACGGGAGCCTGTCTACATGGCTATGTATATCTATTTATTGACATTTGCTTATAAACTTGATTTCTCTGAGGTTTAATCACCTTATAGTTGAAAGAAGGGAAATTTCTGCTCTTTTTCTAGCATAGGACTGCTATGAAGATCAAATGTTATGAGTCATTAAAAAGTCCTTTGAAATCCATTAAAAATTATCACTATTATTCTTAAGTAATATACAGTTCTAATTGATTTTGTTTTATTCCTTGAGTCAAATGGTGATACAAAAATAACAGAGTATATCAAAATCTCAACAAAGATTTTTGTGTAATTCTTTTTCTAAGAATGATATAATTAACATTACTCTATCTACTTTTTAATCACTCTGTGGAAATATTTTTTAGGTATATAGTAATTTAATCAAATAACTTGAAATTGTGCAAAGAATAACTCTCTCAGCCCATAGATGCAGTTCTTTGGCTAGATTCCAGCTCACCACCAAGGAAAAAAACACATTTTAAAGACCTAAAATCTGAAAAATAATTCTGCTTTCAACATTAAAATTCTTTAATATTTTATGTAGATTCACAAAGCATTACTAAATTTCAAATAAATACTTACTGTGGCAAATGGACAGACCATTCTTGACAAGCTACCACCTCCAGGACATTGCACAGATAGGCGGCACACTCACCAGTCTTTATGTGAATGAGTCCTTTTTTGCTTGTCCTTAAGCTTTGGCCTGAGCGGCAGGCTGCAGGTTTGGCACACATCTAGTCACCTAGTGATGTGAAGCTGCTCTCAAGGAATGTCAGCTTTAGGTATCATCTTGGTACTCTCCATCTGCCATGCTCCAGCTCATGGGTATTGCCCAGAAAAAATCTTATGCATTCATCTGGATCCCTGATTTCTGTGACTGCTGCTCAGGGGACACCTCCAGATTGCCTTATGTATTTGGTCTGTATATATTTGCATACTTTAGAAGCTACTGCCTGAGGGTCTGGCTTCTAATCAGCCTGAATCTAGGCTGAAATTATTCCCTTTGAGAAACTGACAGGTCTTGGCACATCTCAACAACTAGAAGCTATTAAAATACAATAGGCAACAAGGACAAACACAGATGTTTAAGAGAAAACTAGAAGGTAAAGACAGGTTGAATGATTAATTTATCACCTACACAAGGCCACTCCTTCAAGACTGGGAGAGGTGATTGTTTCACGTACTATATAAAAATCTACATACAGAGTTCACAAAATAAAGAAACAAAAAATATATTCCTTAAAGAGAATACAATAAAACCTCAGAAAAAATCTTAATGAAATGGAGACCAAAAATTTATCTGATAAAGAGTTTAAAATAATGATAAGACCTTCACCAAACTGTGTAGAAGAATAGATGAACAGAGTAAGAACTTCAACAAAGAGATGGAAAATATAAGAAAGCCCCAAAGATAAGTCATAGGTTGAAAAATACAATAATTGAACTGAAAAATACTTATTTAACAGACTAGGTGAAGCTGGAGAAAAGATTAGTCAACTTAAAGGAAAGGCAGTGGAATTTAATCAAGCAGAGCAGCAAACAGAAAAAAACAAAAGGAAAAAAGAAAAAAATAAAGGTAGATTAAAGAACTTATGGAATGACATCAGATAGACTAATATCATGGAGTTCCCAGAAGGAGAAGAGGAAAGGAAGCCTACTAATAGATTTTTCAGCAGAAACTTTGCAAGCCAGAAGGGCATGATACAATATGTCTAAAACTAAGGTATATATAGAAAACTCTTGAGATGCTATCAAAAATCTATTAGAATTAATAAATTTAGTAAAGTTGCAGGATTCAAAATCAATATACAAAAATCTGCTGCATTTCTATACGCTAATAATGAATTTTCAAAGACATTTTTAAAATACCATTTACAATTGCATCAAAGAGAATAAAATACATAGAAATAAATTTAAAGGTGATAGAAGATTTGTATATTTAAAACTACAAGACTTTAAGAAAATAAATGGAAGAAGACACAAATAAATAAAAAGATATTTCATGCTCATGACTTGGTAGTATTAATATTCTTTAAATGTTAATAGTATACAAAACAATATACAGAATCAATTCAATCCCTATCAAAATTCCAGTGATATTTTTCACAGATATTTACCTATCCTAAAATTTATACAGAACCACACGAGACTCCAAATAGTCAAAGCAATCTTGAGAAAGAATAACACTGCAGGCATTAACTTCCCTGATTTCAAATTATGTTAAAGCTATTAAGACAATATGGTTGGCATAAATACAGACACATAGATCAATGGAATATAATGGAGGTACCAGAATTAAATCCATACATAAGTTGTAAATAAATTTATGCAAAGGAGCCAAGAATATACAAAGAAGGAAGAACAATGGTATTGGAAAAATTGAACTGCCACAAATAAAAGAATGAAAATGGACCACTGTCTTACACCATAGACAAAAATTAAATCAAAATGAATTAAATACTTGAACTTAACAACAGAAATCATAGAAATCCTAGAAGGAAAAAAGACAGTAAGCTCCTTAACATAGGACTTGGCAATAATTTTTTTTTTAATCTGAAACCAAAAACAACAAAAGAAACAACAAACAAATGGCACTATATCTAACAAAAAAAGTCTCTGCAAAGCAAAAGAAACCATTAGCAAAACAAAGAGACAACCTGCAAAATCTGATAAGAGGCTAATATCCAAAATAAGTAAAGAACTCATAAAGTTCAATAGCTAAATAAATTTTAAAAATTCCAATTAAAAATAGGCAGAGGATCTGAGCAGACCTTTTATTTAAAAAAGAAAAAGACATCCAGATGTACAATAGGTACAAAAAAAAGATGATCCACATCGTTAATCTTCAGGGAAATGCAAATAAGACCACAATAAGATATCACCTCACACATGCTAGAAATGTTATTATCAAAGAGACTGGAAATAAGAAGTGCTGGCAAAGATGTGGAGGAAAAGGAGCCCTTAAACACTATTTATGAGAATGTAAATTAGTGCCTTCACTATAAAAAACAGTATGGAGATTCCCCAAATAAATAAAAATATAACTACAATATAACCTAGCAATTCCTTTTCTAAGTGTTTATTTAAAGAAAATTAAAACAGTTTCTAAAATATAGATGCACCCCCATGCTCCTGGCAGCATTGTTTACAATAGCCAAGATATGGAAGCAACCTTAGGATCTATCTAAGGACGAATGGAAAAAAAATGTGAGATATACTTGTCACATATATGGATATGTATGTATATATATGTTGTTGTTTAGTCTCTAAGTCGTGTCCTACTCATTTGTAACCCCAATGGACTGTAGCTCACCAGTCTCCTCCATCCATGGGATTTCCCAGGCAAGGATACTGGAGTGGGTTGCCATTTCCTTCTCCAAATGTGTGTGTGTGTGTGTGTATATATATATAGTGTGTGTTTGTATATATGTATACATATACATATATAGCATACATATATATATAAAGCAACCCACTCCAGTACTCTTGCCTGGAAAATCCCATGGACGGAGGAGCCTGGTAGGCAAAGAGTCAGACACGACTGAGTGACTTCACTTTCACTTTCTAGAGATTATACTATGAGTTGGGCACGACTGAGCGACCTCACTTTCACTTTTCACTTTCATGCACTGAAGAAGGAAATGGCAACCCACTACAGTGTTCTTGCCTGGAGAATCCCAGGGACGGGGGAGCCTGGTGGGCTGCTGGCTATGGGGTCACACAGAGTCGGACACGACTGAAGCGACTTAGCAGCAGCAACAGTAGCAGTGCGTGTTTGTATGAATATATGTTTATATAAATGTATGTGAAGTGAAGTGAAGTGAAAGTCACTCAGTCGTGTCTGACTCTTTGTGACCCCATGGACTGTAGCCCACCAGGCTCCTCTGTCTATGGTATTCTCCAGGCAAAAATACTGAAGTGGATTTCCATTTCCTTCTCCAGGGGATTCCCGAACCAGGGATCGAACCCCACTCTTCTGCATTTCTGGAAGATTCTTTACCGTCTAAGTTACCAGGGAAGCCCCTCTTGTATGTAGAATATAAAACAAACAAGCAAACAAAAACTATGCTCAAGCTCTTAGATGCAGAGAACAGATTGGTGGCTGCCAGAGGTGTGGTTACAGAGTAAGTAGGTGAAATGGATTTACAATTTTTGTTTTTCAGTTTAAATGAACTAAATTTAAAATATTTAGCCATTTGTTCTTTTAAGATTTGTCTTTAAAAAATTAACTTTATCAAAAGAGGTAAAAAGCTGCATTATACAAAAGTTATAGCAGCTAGAGCTTTCTTCAGCTTTAATCATTTCTAAATAGTTTAGAAACAGTTTCTAAAGCATATTTAAGAGATTTGTTTATTTTTTAATGTTTCAAAAGAAACAGCTCTTTTTCTAAACCAATAAAACATCAATCTCCTTAACTAAAACTTAGCCTTTAAAGAGAATAGTGATATTGATTTGGGGTACTGATTATGTTTTAAAAAGAAGAAAATTAAGTCTCCCCATACTACAACACAAGTGATACTTATTTCAAATCAAAATCATGAACTATTCATTATCAGAGAAATCCAAATCAAAACCACAATGAGGTACCATTTCACACCAGTCAGAATGGCTGTGATCCAAAAGTCTACAAGCAATAAATGCTGGAGACGGTGTGGAGAAAAGGGAACCCTCTTACACTGTTGGTGGGAAGGCAAACTAGTACAGCCACTATGGAGAACAGTGTGGAGATTCCTTAAAAATCTGGAAAGAGAACTGCCTTATGACCCAGCAATCCTACTGCTGGGCATACACACCGAGGAAACCAGAATTGAAAGAGACACATGTACCCCAATGTTCATTGCAGCACTGTTTATAATAGCCAGGACATGGAAGCAACCTAGATGTCCATCAGCATATGAATGGATAAGAAAGCTGTGGTACATATACACAATGGAGTATTACTCAGCCATTAGTAAGAATACATTTGAATCAGTTCTAAAGAGGTGGATGAAACTGGAGCCTATTATACAGAGTGAAGTAAGCCAGAAAGAAAAACACCAATACAGTATACTAAAGCATATATATGGAATTTAGAAAGATGGTAATGATAACCCTGTATGCGAGACAGCAAAAGAGACACAGATGTATAGAACAGTCTTTTGGACTCAGTGGGAGAGGGAGAGGGAGAGGGTGGGATGATTTGGGAGAATGGTATTGAAATGTATAATATCATATATGAAACAAATCGCCCGTCCAGGTTCGATGCATGATACTGGATGCTTGGAGCTGGTGCACTGGGAGGATCCAGAGGGATGGTACGGGGAGGGAGGAGGGAAGGGGGTTCAGGATGGGGAACACGTGTATACCTGTGGCGGATTCATGTTGATGTATGGCAAAACCAATACAATATTGAAAAGTGATTAACCTCCAATTAAAATAAATAAATTTATATTAAAAAATAAAATAAAATTTTAAAAAATCAAAGGCAAAATTCTTTACTTTTCTTCAGTTAAGGCAGTGCAGTCTTGATTATTCCTGTAACTCAAGGTGATAAAGCATGGGCATGTTAATCTGAAAAGATCTGGATATAGCAAGATTTTTCATTTATCATTTGCCAGTGGAAATAAAGAAGTTAAGCATTATTATTTAAAAAATCATGAACTATTGATATACCCCTAGGTAAACACAAAGGTCATATGGAATAAAGAAGATTGGTGAGAACAAAGCATAGATAGTAAATATAGAATCTACATAGGCCATCTATCAGTAGATATTAAAACCTTACCTTATTTTCATAAATATTTGATCTTTCCCAACTTCATAGAACTATTATTTTCTTCAAATAAAGAATAAAAAATGATTCCACTCAAAGTCTTAACTATTCTACAAAACTGAACCTATGCATAAATAATTTTTCACAAGCTTCTTGACAAATCTTTTTCTTTGACATGTGGAAGTATAAAATTTCTGGTTTTGGCAACTTTCTTACTGGGTATAGGTGTCTAAGAGAAGTGCTCAGTGTGACTGAATAAGTGGAAGGTGGCAGTCAGACGCAGTAGGGTCAGCCCTCAGCTGCAGTGGGTGCTCTTCTCCAGGCAGGGCTCCTTACATCGCCTGCACATTTGGTCATGGAAGGGACCAAAGTGAAAATGCAGACACAAGTAGAAACAGGTGTCTCAGCTCAAAGCCAGTATGTGGGTGCTCCCCTCCCCCATCAATATCAGCTTCTCATATCCCCTCCAAGCACCATCTCAAGGAGGATGAGGAGGAAGAGGTGGAATCTGAAAGAGTAAACATTTTCTTAAAATAGACAGTCATCCAAAAAGAAATGTTAAGCTAGGAGGAGAAAGTCAGATACCATGAACTGTCAAGCCTCTGTTCCCTATCAGCTGAGGACAAGAGGTTGAGATAAGTTGTATAAAATAATAGACTCATATTTTTATACATCCCTGACTACACAGTTACAATTACATGGAAAATTTTTATTCTTTGCTAACATTTACTTTCCCACTTCCAAAGAAATGGCTGTATCTACCTCTCTTCTTAAATTTCTTTGCTCTATCCTTTCCCACCTTTCCGAATCCTCCTCTGCCCTTTATCTCACCCTGCCCACAATCCTCGTCTGCCTTCTACCAACCAACATTGACTTTACCACTACTGTAATGTTGCCAGATTTAGCAAATAAAAATATTAGATGCTAGTTAAATTTAAATTTTACATCAATCAGAGAATGCATTTTTAGTATTAGTATGTTCAAAATATTGCACAGGACATACTTATAGTTAAGGAAAAAATCATTATTTTTCTGAAAGTTAAATTTAACTGGGTGCCATATTTTACCTGTCAAACATATTATTTCTTCTTTATGCAATTTGAGACTCCCCCCCCTCATTTATCCAAGTAATTAAAAGAAACATTCTCTTTGTGGAATACACATTGTACTTTCTTTTTAAA
This sequence comes from Oryx dammah, assembly GCF_014754425.2. Classification (NCBI taxonomy): domain Eukaryota; kingdom Metazoa; phylum Chordata; class Mammalia; order Artiodactyla; family Bovidae; genus Oryx; species Oryx dammah. Next base: position 62,668,436 of record NW_024070212.1, on the reverse strand, counting down.
TCGTCCTATTAAGACAATATGAAAAGTCTTTAAAAATGATAACTTATGGATTAAAACACATGAGCCAGGAACTTCTTCAATGCCAACGAAATTAAGATTCATGCTTTGATTTCCTATACAAAAGTCAGGTTAGTAGGCTTCCCCGTGGCTATTTTCCAAAGATAATACTAACTCAACTCCAATTAAGATAAAGATAATTCTTTTGATAGAAATTCAGGCTAAATTTTAAAAGACTCAAAATCCATTATATGCTTCATCACTCTTACTTGAGGTGAACATAAAAGTCACTCTGGTGACAACCTCAATGCCCATTCCATTTCAGTTCTAATGATCATACTTAACATCAAACTCCAAGCTAAATTAATGATACAATGTTTTAGTTATCTATTTCTGAATAACAAGCCACCCTAAAACTTGATGGTTTAAAAAGAAACTTGTCATAAATTTACAGTCTGGGCTCAGTTCACCTGAATGGTTGTTTTGTTGACCAGCTTGCTGGCAGTCTATTGGATGGTCAGATTCTGGTACTAGGTTGGCCTGAGACTGGGCTTAGGTAAGACCCTGAAACACCTGGACTGCTCCCCCTCCAGATGGTTATGAGCTCTCTCTTTTAGCATGACCTCTCTATGTGTGTGCTCTGTGTGATCACCCTGGCAGAAAAGTTGGCCTTCTTGGCTCATCAGGCTTCTCAAGTGTTTAGAATTGGAAGCTACTAGGCCTTAATCCAGAGAAGGTAATGGCACCCCACTCTCCAGTACTCTTGCCTGGAAAATCCCATGGATGGAGGAGCCTGGAAGGCTGAAGTCCATGGGGTCGCTGAGGGTTGGACACGACTGAACGACTTCACTTCACTTTTCACTTTCATGCATTGGAGAAGGAAATGGCAACCCACTCCAGTGTTCTTGCCTGGAGAATCCCAGGGATGGGGAAGCCTGGTGGGCTGCCATCTATGGGGTCGCACAGAGTCGGACACAACTGAAGCGACTTAGCCGCAGCAGCAGCAGGCCGTAATCAGGCATAGGCCAGGAATTTCCACTAAGGCCAAAGTCATTTCTACCACATTCTGTTAGTTAAAATAAGTCACAGTTTCAGCCTAAATCAAAAGGAATTTCTAGAGGATTGTTCACTTGGGACTACCAGTATAAGTCCATAATAGACTATACACCTAGGTAGATGTTGGTCAAAAGATGATGCCTTAAAAATGTATGTGTGTGTGTGGTGTATATGTTATATGAACTATAGATATATATTAATGGCATAGCTTACATTATTTACCATTTCTTTATTTCTTAAGTAGCTATGTAAGAATGGGGGAGAAATGGAGAAACTTTAGGGTCTGGGGCATAAAAGTTCTCAATGTGGCTAGAATCTAGATCAAGATTCTTACTGAATTTTCTATTAGGTACTAGTCATGCTTTTAGTTTTTTATGGTGGTATAAATTACATGCTGAGTTGCTTTAGTCCTTTCTGACTCTTTGTGACCCCATGGACTATATATAGCCTTCCAGGCTCCTCTGTCCATGGGATTCTCCAGGCAAGAATACCAGAGTTGGTTGCCATTTCCTTCTCCATGATAAAATACATACAATCACACAATTTTTTTTGCACAAATCCATGAATTTATACATTTGTGTACTAATGTATAAACACTATCCATAAGAAAACATAGAATATTTTTACCATTCCAGATATTCTTCTGCACCCCTTCCCTCTCAACATTCGTCAAGGCGAAGGACAAGGAACCCATGGTGCAGCAGTTCCTAGAATTTCAAGGAGTCACATATGGCTTAGCATCTGAACAACCATTTTTGTGATTTTTGTCACTAGATTAGTAATTAATTTAACTTTTTTCGCCCTAATGTATGGTCTTTTCCTGTAAATGTCTACAAGAACTTAAAGAAAAATTACATTGTAAAGTTTGGTTGTAGAATCCTGTATAGGTCAATAAGTAAAGGTTAATGGATTGTGTTTTTTAAATCATCAATATTCTTGCTAATTTACTAATTATTTCTGCTTGTTCTACATAGTGTTTAATGAGGTATATTAAAATGTCCAACTATGTCTGCATATTTATCTGTATTTCCTCTTAGCTACATAAGCTTTTACTTTATAAATGTTGAAGCTATATTTTCAGGTAAATGCACAAGGTTTTCAAGGGCTTTTCCTGCTTCTTCACTGAATCTTTATTCTCACTTCCTCTAGCTAATAATTATAGTGCAAAGTGATTTGGAGGAAATGATATTGCATTGGCATAATATACCTATAATCACCTGGAGTATTTCATGCAATAAAATTGTAACTGTGGACATTTCTCTATTCAGTTAGAGTCAGTTCAGTCGCTCAGTCGTGTCCGACTCCTTGAGACCCCATGAATTGCAGCACGCAAGGCCTCCCTGTCCATCAACAACTACCGGCGTTCACTCAGACTCATGTCCATCCAGTCAGTGATGCCATCCAACCATCTCATCCTCTGTCGTCCCCTTCTCCTTCTGCCCCCAATCCCTCCCAGCATCAGGGTCTTTTCCAATGAGTCAACTCTTCACATGAGGTGGCCAAAGTATTGGAGTTTCCGCTGCAGCATCCTTCCAATGAACACCTAGGACTAATCTCCTTTAGGATGGACTAGTTGGATCTCCTTGCAGTCCAAGGGACTCTCAAGAGTCTTCAGAACCACAGTTCAAAAGCATCAATTCTTTGGTGCTCAGCTTTTTTCACAGTCCAACTCTCACATTCATACATGACCACTGGAAAAACCAGAGCCTTGACTAGATGGACTTTTCTTGACAAAGTAATGTCTCTGCTTTTCAATATGCTCTCTAGGTTGGTCATAACTTTCCTTCCAAGGAGTAGGTGAGGTGAGGTGAAGTCGCTCAGTCGTGTCCGACTCTTTGCGACCCCGTGGACTGTAGCCTACCAGGCTCCCCCGTCCAAGGAGTAAGCATCTTTTAATTTCATGGCTGCAATCACCATTTGCAGTGCTTTTGCAGCCCCCCAAAATAAAGTCTGACACTGTTTCCACTGTTTCCCCATCTATTTCCCATTCAGTTAGAGTAGAAGATGACAAATACTGAATATAGTTTTTGAAAGTCCCAAACTAAATAAGTTACAGTACATTTTTTTTTCACTTTGGATGTTTTTTATTTGCACACCTGTGGCTAAACTTCTGCACTGAATACAGGTGTTCCATGTCATCCTTTTTCCAAATGAGTACATAGCAGCCATTTCCAGTTTATTTAAAGGCCATTTTAAACACCTCTGAGGTTCCCTACTTGAGCAGATGCCTCAGTTCCGCTATAGCATTCAGTTCAAGTGGAAGGTATATTCTTAGGCCAAGTAGAAAACTTATACCTAACAGTGTGGTTTGCTTGTAGACTTTTTCTTACAATTTTCTGACCACAGTGATGATAAATCATCTCACCTGATTATCTTCTTTGAAAAATAACACACACTCTGCCGGAGGGATTTGAGGTGGGTTTTTTGTTTGTTTGTTTGTTTGTTTTTTTCCTGACATTTAACTCAGCAAATGCCCTTACATGTTTATCTGTTTAGAAATATACCAACTATTCCCTTCAATAAAAAGTTATAGCTGACAGTTTAATTTTTCTTCATCTTCATTTCTGTTTTCCTTAGATTTTCCTATGAAGACTTTCACAAGAGTGATTGAATAAGAGTATGTGTAAAATGCCAAATTTTTGGGGGGGATGTTAGCCTAAATCAATCAAGGTCAAGGAGGGGATTGGATACATTTTGACAAGACCACTCAATATAATTTTGTCAATTTTTACCTGCTTAATTGTGAACAGAACACACATACACACACATCCTGTGTAATGTTAGCATGGAGTATATTTTTTAGAAGTGTTCAGTAAAATCAATCACATCAAATAATCTAGAATTAAATATGGAGAACACATACTTTTATGTGTCTTGATAACAGCAACTTATATTTTTGAGAGGATTAAAAACATAAGAAACCTCAAAATACAATATGATAAACACATAGCAAATTTTACAAGAAATTATGTGTTAATATTTTAAATGAATGTAACATTTCATGATTTAATTAAAGTATAATTTAGTGATAATTTAGAAACATTTTAATTATAAATTTTATTTAAAAAGAGTTAGGCTATGAAGTCTGATCACATTACCACCATCTTCACCTACATATTTAGTCAACTAACTTGGTGAACATCAGATTATCATTTAAACTCCATGGACATAAATATCTTCTTCTGTCAAATGTGGAAGGGGGAGTTTAGGACTTGCTGGTCTTTTTGGTAATTATAATGATAAAAAAATTTTAGAACAACCACTTAGGAAAAAAAAATATGAATAAGCAGGGTCTAAGGAACTGAAAATGCATTGAACTGAAAACAAATGTTGAATTTTTGTGGAAAACAATTTTTAAAAATGAAAAATTAGAAGAAGCAAAATGTTAAAAAGAAATTGAACATATTTAAAAATATAAATTTGACTATACTTGTATATAATTTAATTTCTTAGTTGTGGTACAAGAACAACAAACCAAACCTCTGGTGAGAGAATCATGAATAAAAATGTACTTAACATGAACGCTCAGCATGATCACTTCAATCACAAATTGGGTTAATTAACTGGTTCTATGGAACTTTGCAAAGGTTACATGTAAGGAAAAGGTACTTAGTAATTTAAAATTCATTTGCTCACTTATACTTTTCTTGTTCTATGAAGTGAAATGATATACAGACAGAAGAAAAAAATAGGCAGTTGAAAAAGGAAAATCCTTTTTCCTATCTCCTCCGTGACAGATTATGAAATTTTTTTTTTTTTTTTTTGCTGGCATTTGGAGAAATAAATTTCTTAAGGAGCACTATTATGTAGGAGAAAGCTGGTCCTAACAATGCAGCGACCACACTAGCATTCTGTGATGACAGATAACAGGGAGTCCAAGGCTTGCTCAGTCCTGTGTTTGCCCCAGTGGCCCTTCTGCAATTCAGATTCTGCCTCTGTCCACAATCCAGATTCAGTGAGGACTAAGGGATGCTTTCTGACTCTTGTAAGGAGAGAGAAACCAACTCAAGTTTGTTTACGTTTACTTGACAAACAACCTGTTCTAATATGTACCAAGTAGATGTAGACGTAGTATTTTTATTTGCTTGTTGAAATAACTAGATTTCAGAAACAACAAAACACATGTGTGTTAGTGAGATTTTAGTTTAGTTCAGTAATCATTCCCTGAACACTTCTTGATATTCTAGATAGGTTCTCTGTGATAGTATAAACAGAAAAAGCTATGACTTCATACTCATCCCCAGGGAAACTGACTTTGAAGGTCAGTGGAATTTGATAACAGAATTTCCCCAGAACTGGGGAAACAGACTCTTAGAGAGTGCAGACTAAATGTTGTGTGCACCAGGACCCAGGAGTGAGGAGCTGTGACCCCATAAGGGACAGAGCCTGACCTGCATGTGTTAGGGAGTCTCTAGAAGCAGGGCAGGTCAACAATGGCCTGCAGTGGGGGTTGGGCACTGACAGCAGCATTTCTGGTAGGTGTGTATTGTTAGCATAAGCTCTCCTGAAGGAGGTTGCCATTAGGTCTACTATAAAAACTATGACTCTTCCATAGAGACTGCAAACTCTAGGACTGGGCTGCCTCGGGCCAAATAACAGGGAGGGAGCACAGCCCTATCCATCATCAGAAAATTGGATTAAATATTTACTGAGGAAGGTCCTGCCCACCAGAGCAACATCCAGTTTTTGGACCATAGAGAAATCTGAGATTCGAAGAATTGATGCTTTTGAACTGTGGTGTTGGAGAAGACTCTTGAGAGCCCCTTGGACTGCAAGCAGATCCAACCAGTCCTTCCTAAAGGAAATCAGTCCTGAATATTCATTGGAAGGATTGATGCTGAAGCTGAAGCTCCAGTAATTTGGCCACCAGATGTGAAAAACTGACTCATTGGAAAAGACCCTGATGCTGGGAAATATTGAAGGTAGGAGAAGTGAGTAACAGAGGATGAGATGGTTGGATGGCATCTTTGACTAGAAGGACATGAGTCTGAGCAAACTCTGGGAGTTGATGATAGACAGGGAAGCCTGGCATGCTGCAATCCCTGGGGTCACAGTGTCGGACTCGACTGAGTGACTGAGCAGAATTGGCTGGTTCTTCCCACCACAGCAAGATCCAGTTTTCCCCATAGCCATTTCCTCCCATCAGGAAGCTTGTACAAGTCTCTTATCCACATCCACAGAGGGCATACAGAATACAGAAAATTAACCAAAAGGATCACATGGATTACAGCCTTGTAAAACTGAATGAAATTAGGAGCCATGCCATGGAGGGCCACCCAAGACCAACACATCATGGTGAAGATTTCTGACAAAACGTGGTCCACTGGAGAAGGGAATGGCAAGCACTTTTGCATTCTTGCCTTGAGAATCCCATGAACAGTATGAAAGGAAAAAAAAATATGACACTGAAACATGGACCCCTCATGTCAGTAGGTGTCCAATATGCTACTGGAGAAGAGCAGAAAATAGCTCCAGGCAGAACGAAGAGGCTGAGCCAAAGCAGACACAATGCCCAGATGTGGAAGTGCCTGGTGGTGAAAGTAAAGTTCAATGCTGTAAAGAACAATATTGCATAGGAACATGGAATGTTAGGTCCATGAATCAAGGTTAAATGGAAGTGGTCAAACAGGAGATGGTAAGAGTAAACATCAGCACTTTAGGAATCAGTGAACAAAAGTGGACAGGAATGGGTGAATTTAATTCAGATGACCACCGTATTGATTGCTATGGGAAAAAATCCCTTAAAAGAAATGGAGTAGTCCTCATAGTCAACAAAACAGTCTGAAATGCAGTACTTGGCTGCAACCTCAAAAATGACAAAATTATCTTGGTTCATTTCTGAGGCAAATCATTCAACATCACAGAGAGCCAAATCTATGCCCCAAACACCAATACTGAAGAAGCTGAAGTTGAATGGTTCTATGAAGCCTGACAAGATATTCTAGAACTAACACCAAAAAAAAAAAAAAAAGAAAGAAAGAAAAAGTCATTTTCATCAGAGGGGACTGGAATGCAAAAGTAAGAAGTCAAGAGATACCTGTAGTAATGGGCAAGTTTGGCCTTGGAGTACAAAATGAAGCAGGGAAAAGGCTTAAAGAGTTTTGCCAAGAGAGTGCACTAGTCCTAGCAAACACTCTTTCAGCAACATGAGAAATGACTCTACAAACGAACATCACCAGATGGTCAATACTGAAATCATATTGATTATATCCTTTGAGCAGAAGATGGAGAAGCTCTATACTGTCAGCAAAACAAGACCAGGAGCTGACTGTGGCTCAGATTATGAACTCCTTAATGCAAAATTCAGGCTTAAATTGAAGAAAGTAAGGAAAATCACTAGACCATACAGGCATGACCTAAATCAAATCCCTTATGATTATATAGTGGAAGTGACAAATGGATTCAAGGTATTAAATCTGATAGAGTGCCCGAAAAACTATGGATTGAGGTTCATAGCATTGTACAGAAGGTGATGACTTAAAACCATCCCCAAGAGAAAGAAATGTATAAAGGCAAAATGGTTGTCTGAGGAGGCCTTACAAATATCTGAGAAAAGAAGGAAGTTAAAGGAAAAGGAGAAAAGGAAAGATTTTTCCATCTGAATACAGAGTTCCAAAGAATAACAAGGAGAGATAAAAGTCTTCCTCAGTGATCAATGCAAAGAAATAGAGGGAAACAGTAGAATAGGAAAGACTAGAAATCTCTCCAAGAAAATTTGAGGTACCAAAGGAACATTTAATGTAAAGATATGCACAATAAAGGACAGAAACTCTATGGACCTAACAGAAGCCAAAAATATTAAGAAAAGGTGGCAAGAATAAAAAGAACTGTGCAAAAAAATACCTTAATGACCCAGATAACCATGATGGTGTGATGACTCACCTAGAGCCAGACATCCTGGAGTGCACAGTAAACTGGGCCTTGGGAAGCATCATTATGAACAAAGATAGTAAAGGTGATGGAATTCCAGCTGAGCTGTTCCAAATCCTAAAAGATGATGCTGTCAAAGTGCTGCACTCAATATTCCAGCAAATTTGGAAAACTCAGCAGTGGATACAGGACTGGAAAAGTCAGTTTTCATTCCAATTCCAAAGAAGGGCAGTGCCAAAGAATGTTCAAACTACTGTAAAATTCCACTCATTGGACATGCTAGCAAGGTCATGCTTAAAAACCCTCCAGCTAGTCTTCAACAATATGTGAACTGAGAACTTCCCGATGTACAAGCTGGATTTAGAAAAGGCAGAGGAGCCAGAGATCAAATTGCCAACTTCTGTTGGATCATAGAAAAAGCAAGATAATTCCAGCAAAGCATCTACTTTTACTTCATTGACTATGCTATAAAGCCTTTGACTGTGTGGATCACAACAAACTGTGGAAAATTCGTCAAGAGATGGGAATACCAGACCACCTGACCTGTCTTCTGAGAAAACTGTATGCAGGTTAAGAAGCAACAGTTAGAATAGGACATGGAACAACAGACTGGTTCAAAATTGGGAAAGCAGTATCACAAGTCTGTATACTATCACTCTGCTTATTTAACTTCCATGTAGAGTACATCATGTGAGATTCAGGGATGGATGTAGCAAAAGCTGGAATCATAATTGTGAAATATCCATAACCTCAGATATGCAGATGATACTACCCTAATGGCAGAAAACAAAAAGGAATTAAATATTCTGTTGATGAAAGTGAAAGAGGAAAGTGAAAAAGCTAGCTTAAAACTCATCATTCAAAAAAAATTAAGTTCATGGCATCAGGTCCCACCACTTCATGCTGAATAAATGGGGAAATAATGGAAACAGTGATAGACTGTACTATCTTGGGCTACCAAATCACTCTGGATGGTGACTGCAGCCACGAGATTAAAAGATACTTGCTCCTTGGGAGGAAAGCTATAACAAACCTAAACAGTGTATTAACAAGCAGAGACATCACTTTGCCAACAAAGCTCCTTATCATCAGAGCTATAGTTTTTCCAGTAGTCATGTATGGATGTGAGAGTTGGTCCATAAAGAAGGCCAAGTGCTGAAGAATCTGTGGCGTTTGAACTGTGGTATTGGAGAAGACTCTTGAGAGTCCCTTGGACAGCAGGGAGATCAGACCAGTCAATCCTAAAAGAAATCAACCCTGAATAATCATTGAAAAAATTGATGCTAAAGCTGCAGCTCCAACCTTTGGCCTCTTGATGTAAAGTGCCAACTCACTGGAAGACCCTGATGATGGGAAAGATTGAGGGCAGGAAGAGAAGAGGATGACAGAGGATGGAAAGATTGAATGGCATCATTGACTCAACAGACATGAGTTTGAGCCAACCTCTGGAGATAATGAAAGAGGGAAGCTTGGTTTGTTGCTATTCATGGGGTTGCAAAGAGTTGGACAAGACTAAGTAACTGAACAACAACAATGGCTTCAATATTCAATTTTTAATAATGTAGCACAGCTTCTAATTGTTTATATTCCTTTCTAAACAGTTGAGTGGCGGTGGTGATTAGCTGTTAAGTGGTGTCTGACTCTTGTGACCCAATAAACAGTAACTCACCAGGCACCTCTGTCATGGGGTTTCCCAGTCAAGAATACTAGAGTGGGTTGCCATTTCCATTTCCAGAGGATCTTCCTGATCAATGGATGGAATCCACATCTCTGCATTGCAGGTGGATTCTTTACTGCTGAGCCACCAGGAAAGCTCAAACAGGTGAGTAATTCCATGCAAATAGTTTAATTTTCTTTGTACAAATGTGTCAATTATTGATTGACACAAATAATCAATGTTAAGTAGCTACTAAGTGGTTGAAACTATTTAGGTTGTTCACATAACAGAAAATCTCATTCATTCATCAAAAGGATCTCTATGTTATATATGAGCAAAGTAACTAAGATGACTTTATTATGATAAAATTGAGCAAGAGGCTTTCTACCCCTTTGTTTGCTGGTTCTATGCTCTTTCACTATACTGTAGTTCTATGCTTTTTCACTGTATTGTAGCTGGGCTGTGAATTATGGCTGACTATGCAATTCTATGGTAGTTTATTAACATAGTAGTCCTGAGTAACTATAACATTAATATTTGAAGCTTGAGTTCAAATTGGACTCCATCACTTTCTTGCTGGATGAACTTGAATAAATCACTCAAACTTTTATGCTTCAGATTCCTCAGTTATGAACAGGGATAGTATTTACCTCATAGTGCTGCTTTGATTGATTATTTAGTATATATACAGCTAATATAAGAAGAGGGCTTACTTATTAGTATATTAAGAATTAGCACTAAATAAATAGCAATATTTGACATATTCAAAATATTACTGTGGAGTGATTTCACAGAATTCTAGTAAAGATTAAAAATGTATTATCTACATAAAGTGCTCTAGACCAGTGCTTGACAATAAATATTAGCTATTAGTATAGTAACTAAATGTGATTAACATCATGGTATTAATCACATACAATGTTTCAAACATTCAAACCAAATCTACTATGTTATTTGTTTTAGACCTATTTCAGAGCATTATATCAATCTGTTCATATGCCAAGATGAAGAAATATAAATGTAAATTTAGTTATTGTTTTCTGCAAAGCTAATTGTGCTAGTTTTATTTAAGGAATTTGTCAAATAAAATTCTAACTTGCAACCAAAGAGAGCATTGAAATATACAAGGGGGTGGGTAAAATAGAAGAGGCAAATTTCCTCATCAGTAAATACAGCTTGTTGAGTGGGATTATTCTAGGTGCACCCAGATTCAGTACCCTCTTTCCTGCTAAGTCACATTTGATTGGCCATTTTCTTCTAAGAAACAACAATTACATGTCCAGACTTTGCACACAGGAGATGCAGTTGGAATGGGTATGTGGTAGGGGGGTGGGAACACTAGGTGACTTGTCTTGCACTGTGTTTACACAGCAAGGAGAGCCTTGGTTTCATACTGACTAAGTAGGACTGATGCTGATGAAAAGCTAAAACCCATGAAAAATCATCTCTAGGCACTGATGCTGTGAAACTAAGCAATTATTTACCTTGCTCTTGTTTATGCTTCTGAATAAAAAGCAAAGGTATATATTTTTATTTTATAATAATCTGTTAATTCTAATTTGTTACTAAAATGAAAAAGAAATAGCAAAATAGCAGAATGAAGTGATTTTCAGCACCAATTTTAGCAATGATTTGTTAGGTGATACTGATAATTCATTTAATACTATTCTCCTTAATGTCAGGAAAATTGATAGGATTTGTCCATATGGACAAATCTCTAAGGCCCATTCAACTCTACCCTTTGAGCTTAATATACACATATTTAAATCATATATGGAATGCATATAAATTACATACGTATTGAGATATATATATATATAACACATACATAGTCTATATATGTATATAGCACACATGTACATATACTACTCACTGATTTTAGTAATGTGTTGATAATTTCATATTTACTAAGGAAATTCTTTAAATATCACAGATTTTATTAAAAGTTATAAAGGATTCAATACAAGATACATTTATTATATTGGTTGTAAAATAATTGATTATTCCTTTAGAGTGATCCTTTGGTACATACTGTATAATATGGTGGCCAAAAATAGGACATTTTCTATTAACCATAATTTTACAGAAATATTTCTGTAAACCACAATCTTACAGATATTTTTCTATAGACAGAAGCTAAATCTTGACTTTTTCCTTTATTGGAACTGTGTAACTCTCTGCCATCTATACCATAGTGGACTAGTGAGTGTTTATTTATAAGAATAAACTTATAATCTAAGTGTATTAGATTATAAAGAATAAAGCTAAGATTTTAGCTATTGATCCCTGGACCATATAATTGAAGAAAATGTGGTTCTGGCTGAAGAGTTACTGCATATCCTAAAGAAATAATGCTCTTTGTCCATAGAGCTTAAACAAGGAGTGAAATATGCTATTTTCAATTGCCCATTTATTTTATTGAACCTGAAAGCATGTAGTACCTTGAAAACAAGGTAAGATAATATCCTGTTTAATCAGAATCAGAGGAAAAAGCTTCCCTTTCACTGTTATATTCTTACAACTCACATGACTGTGGCAGTAATATTTAACTTGTCAGTCAAGATGTTTGACAAAATAACCATATTAATGAGTCTCAGGCAGTAATCAAAAGATGTATCTGGCATATTTGTTTGTCAAATTTTCCAGACTCATTAAAGTCAAAGTTACATTTTATTAGCAATAATCTATGTGTTGTTATAAACACAACAGCTTGACCATTTCTAAAGTAATTACCAGTGATAAACTGGTCCAAATATAGAGCTGTATAAGCTAAGCAATATAATAAAAATGTTTAGGAACACTTTTAGAAAACATTAAAGGAAAACTTTGTCTTCAAAAATCTCCTTAAAAATGGATAAAATGTTCTGCCTCTCAGAATATCTGTATATATGTATAATATATATGTACATACACATAAAATACATACAATAAATATATATTTATGCATATATATATGTACATACATACCCATAAAAACTCTCCTTGTCCATAATTCATAAAAATGCAAAAATGACATTTTTGATGAAACAGTGAATGAGTTTTTGTCTATTAATATAAAGATATTGTTTAGATTATTTTCTATGCTGGCTATTTCAAAAATATTTGTATATTTATTATGATACTTTAAATATGCCTTATGAGCTGTGTGTGAATTGTAAACCTCAGAATCAATTCTTCTTAGTTAGAAATATAGCTGGTTTGGCTCTTGTGTACTGCTATATGAAAACCTTTCCATCCATTATGGGCAGCTGAATTAAAGACTCATTGATTTGGTACAAGTTGTGGGTCAGACACTATTAACATGATAGGCACGCTCTTAGATGTGGTACATGGAGCTCAGGGATGAGTAAATTACTGCTGAATATGGGACAAACCTAGACGATGTGTTGAAAAGCAGTGGCATCACTCTGCCAACAAAGATCCATATAATTTTCCCAGTGGTCACATATGGTTGTGAGAGATGGACCGTAAAGAAGGTAGAGCACCAAAGAATTGATGCCTTCAAAATGTGGTGCTGGAGAAGACTGCTGAGAGTCCCTTGGACAGGAAGGAGATCAAACCAGTCAATCTTAAAGGAAATCAACTCTGAATACTCATTGGAAGAATTGATGTTGAAGCTGAAGCTCCAGTATTCTGGTCACCTGATACGAAGAGCTGGCTAATTGAAAAAGTCCCTGATGCTGGGAAAGATTGAGGGCAGAAAGAGAAGCTGGCATCAGAGAATGAGATGGCTGGATGGCATCACCGATGCAATGGACATGAACCTGGACAAACTCTGGGAGATGATGAGGGACAGGGAGCCTGGCATGCTGCAGTTCATGGGGTTGCAAAGAGTCAGACATGACTGGGTAACTGAACAAAAATAGAGTAAGATACAATAGGTACTCACCTTTAGCAATTCTATCCACACATTTCTTTAAGGAAGCCTTTATAGATCAATCCAGACCATATCAGTGACTCTGTTATACATTGTTGCTATTCTTGGTTAGTTGCTAAGTGGTGTCTGACTCTTTGAGACCCTGTGGACTTGCAGCCCACCAGGCATCCCTGTCCTTCACTATTGCCTGTAGTTTATTAAAAATTCATGTCCATTGAATAGGTGATACTATCTAACCATCTCATCCTTTGCTATCCCCTTCTCCTTTTGCCCTCAATCTTTCCTAGCATTAGGGTTTTTTTTTTTTTTTTTCCATATTAGCAGTCAATCCTCTCTCCTCTCAAACACACACACACACATATAAATAGGTACTTATGACTAAATCATTGTGGTTTAATATCTGTTTTCCAGAGAATAAGATCTTTAAGGACAGAAATCTTTATCTTCATATATGTGCTATATTCATGCACATAAAAAATGATTTGTGTAAAAGTTAATAAACAAGATTCCACTTGATTCTACTAACAATGTCATGATGTTAGCTATTTAAAGCTGGTTAGTATAATCATGCTGGTTTCTTGGTTGATAGTTTTTATTAAAATCCTTAAATACGTCAACTATTTCCTGGCTTCTTGGGTTTTTCTCAAGAAAAAGCAGCCTTTAATCTTTCTTATTTGAATGTTAACTGAAGATATTAATTGAGCTGTAAAATGAGGATCTAAGTCACTTCTCTCTTGAAGCTTTTTGTATGGTCTTTTTGCCTCTCCATAGTTTGATTGTGAAATGTACAGGTGTGGATATCAATCCTAACCAGCCAAGGGACAAGCACCAGAAAACTAAACACATCTCTTTACTGGCCAGACCTGGGTCTATTCATACTACCCTAAGTGTTCCTTATGACAGAAACCACAAGGGTTTTTGTCTACCTTTTGACTCATTCTCTTTCTTTCTGAATTGACCCTGATGCTTCCCCATATGTTCTGGCACTCTTCCTCATAGAACTGATAGTAACAAGTTGTATTTTCAATTGGCAATCATCTCCTGATCTGTTGGTCTTACTCTACATGGATTAAAAAAAATCTACATTTTAATGCAAAGGCTAATACATAATTGGGAAAATGGAAAGAACTGAGAAAATTAGAATGCCATGAAGTTCATTATTACTTTGAAGAGTAACCTGTTTTTCTTAAATAAATACTTTTCAGGTTTTCTCCAATCAGGCAGTCTATTCAGTCACTCAGTCAGTTGTCAGTTCAGTCACTCAGTCGTCTCTGACTCTTTGCAACCCCATGGACTGCAGCATGTCAGGCCTCCCTGTATATCACCAAAGCCTGGAGTTTAATCAAATTCATGTCCATTGAGTCAGTGGTGCCACCCAACCATCTCATCCTCTGTCGTCCCCTTCTCCTCCTGCCTTCAATCTTTCCCAGCATCAGGGTCTTTTCAAATAAGTCAGTACTTCACATCAGGTGGCCAAAGTATTGGAGTTTCAACTTCAGCATCAGTCCTTCCAATGAATATTCAGGATTGATTTCCTTTAGGATGGACTGGTTTGATCTCCTTGCTGTCTAAGAGACTCTCAGGAGCTTTATCCAACACCAGAGTTCAAAAGCATCTATTCTTCAGCACTCAGCTTCCTTTGTACTCCAACTCTCACATCCATACATGACTACTGGAAAAACCGTAGCTTTGACTAGATGGACATTTGTTGGTAAAATAATGTCTCTTTTTAGTAAAGTAATGACAGCTTTTTAATATGCTGCCTAGGTTGGTCATAACTTTTCTTCCAAGAAGTAAGCATCTTTTAATTTCATGGCTGTAGTCACCATCTGCAGTGATTGTGGAGCCCCCCAAAATAAAGTCTGTCACTGTTTCCACTGTTTCCCCATCTGCTTGCCATGAAGTGATGGGACCAGATGCCATGATCTTCGTTTTCTGAATGTTAACTTTTAAGCCAACTTTTCCACTCTGCTCTTTCACTTTCATTAAGATGCTCTTTAGTTATTCTTCACTTTCTTCCATAAGGGTGGTGTCATCTGCATATCCGAGGTTATTGATATTTCTCCCGGCAATCTTGATTCCAGCTTGTGCTTCTTCCAGCCCGGTGTTTCTCATGATGTACTCTGCATATCAGTTAAATAAGCAGGGTGACAATATACAGCCTTGACGTAATCCTTCCTCTAATTGTAACTAGTCTGCTACTTCATGTCCAGTTCTAACTGTTGCTTGTTGAATCCTGGCATGGAGAATTTTGAGCATTACTTTACTAGAGTGTGAGATGAGTTCCATTGTGTGGCAGTTTGAGCATTCTTTGGCATTGCCTTTCTTTGGACTAAAAACTGACCATTTCCAGTTCTGTGGCCACTGCTGAGTTTTCCAAATTTTCTGGCATATTGTATGCAGCACTTTCACAGCATCATCTTTTAGGGTTTGAAATAGCTCAACTGGAATTCCATCACCTCCACTAGCTTTGATTGCAGTTATGCCTCCTAAGGCCCACTTAACTTCCAATTCCATCATTTTGGCTCTAGGTTGGTGATCACACCATCATGATTATCTGGGTCATGAAAAATTTTTTGTATAGTTCTTCTGTGTATTCTTGCCACCTCTTCTTAATATCCTCTGCTTCTGTTAGGTCCATATCTTTTCTGTCCTTTATTGTGCCCATCTTTGCATTAAATGTTAGAATGCTATGAAGTTCATTATTATTTCCAAGAGTAACCTGTTTTTCTTAAATAAATGTTTTTCAGGTTTTGTCCAATCCTTGATTAATTTTCAAAATTCTGGAAAAAAAAAGTTTCTTTTGTTTTATTTGAAAAAGTGATTTTTTAGGTGTTCTTATTCCAATCTTCTAAGGAATTCTTGCCCACAGTAGTAGATGTAATATTCCTTTGAATTAAATTCACCCATTCCCGTCCATTTTAGTTCACTGTTTATTAAAATTTTGATGTTCACTCTTGCCATCTGCTGTTTGGCCACTTCTAATTTACCTTAGAAAGCATCACTATGAACAAAGCTAGTGGAGGTGATGGAATTTCAGTGGAGCTATTTCAAATCCTGAAAGATGATGCTGTGAAAGTGCTACACTTAATATGCCAGGAAATTTGGAAAACTCAACAGGGGCCACAGGACTGGAAAAGGTCAGTTTTCATTCCAATCCCAAAGAAAGGTAATGCCAAAGAATGCTCAAACTACTCACAATTGCACTCATCTCACACACTAGTAAAGTAATGCCCAAAATTCTCCAAGCCAAGCTTCAGCAATACGTGAACCATGAAATTCAGATGTTCAAGCTGGTTTTAGAAAAGGCAGAGGAACCAGAGATCAAATTGCCAACATCCGCTGGATCATGGAAAAGGCAAGAGAGTTCCAAGAAACCATCTATTTCTGCTTTATTGACTATGCCAAAACCTTTGTGTGGATCACAATAAACTGGAAAATTCTGAAAGAGATGGGAATACCAGACCACCTGACCTGCCTCTTGAGAAATCTATATGCAGGTCATGAAGCAACAGTTAGAACTGGACATGGAACAACAGACTGGTTCCATATAGGAAAAGGAGTACATCAAGGCTGTATATTGTCATCCTGCTTATTTAACTTATATGTAGATTACAGTATGAGAAACACTGGTCTGGAAGAAGCACAAGCTGGAATCAAGATTGCCGGGAGAAATATCAGTCACCTCAGATATGCAGATGATACCACCCTTATGGCAGAAAGTAAAGAGGAACTAAAAAGCCTCTTGACGAAAGTGAAAGAGGAGAGTGAAAAAGTTGGCTTAAAGCTCAACATTCAGAAAATGAAGATCATGGCATCTGGTCCCATCACTTCATGGAAAATAGATGGGAAACAGTAGCAACAGTGTCAGACTTTATTTCTTAGGGCTCCAAAATCACTGCAGATGGTGATTGCAGCCATGAAACTAAAAGATGCTTAATCCTTTGAAGGAAAGTTATAACCAACCTAGATAGCATATTAAAGAGGAGAGACATCACTTTGCCAACTAAGGTCCATCTAGTCAAGGCTATGGTTTTTCCAGTGGTCGTGTATGGATGTGAGAGTTGGACTGTGGAGAAAGCAGAGCACCCAAGAATTGATGCTTTTGAACTTTGGTGTTGGAGAATACTCTTGAGAGTCCCTTGGACTGCAAAGAGATCCAACCAGTCCATTCTAAAGGAGATCGGTCCTGGGTGTTCATTCGAAGGACTGATGCTGAAGCCGAAACTCAATACTTTGGCCACCTCATGCGAAGAGTTGACTCATTGGAAAAGACCCTGATGCTGGGAGAGACTGGGGGAAGGAGGAGAAGGGGACGACAGAGGATGAGCTGGCTGGATGGCATCACTGACTCGATGGACATCAGTTTTGGTAAACTCCGGGAGTTGGTGATGGACAGGGAGGTCTGGCGTGCTGCGATTCATGAGGTCGCAGAGTCGGACATGACTGAGCGACTGAACTGAACTGAGACCATTAATTACTGAATAAACCAGTGAATTGGTTAATTTTATATCAAGCCCCAAAGAATACAGTGAGATGAGAAAAAGAAACATATTTTCAAGCATCTTCACAATCGACAGATATCAGAATAGTATGATAAAATGTGAAATATCAAGAATTATAATGCATCTTGCATTCATCATTTTTGATTAATTTGCAGACTTGTGTTACAATCAATGCCATATAAAGAATATTATTTCATTTTGTGATGCCAATTTTTTTGTGTGAACTGATTTTGCTTTTGACATAATTATCTGGTTATTTTGGCATTATAATCAGCATAAGCCCTTTTTTCCTGTCAGCCAAGTTCACTTTCTCTTCCAGGAAATGCACGGGACCCCTTCAAGGGAAGAAATGGGAACATCTGTCCTATCTTGTCCTAGTGCCAACTTGAATCTGTTTAGGCCAGTGATACCCCGGACAACTCAGACCCTAGACCAGAATACTATTGATCTCCATATTAACAATTCCTAAGAAAAATGCATTACATATGTAAGGTCTTCATTTTATTTTTTTATGGTAAGCTTCATAGAAGCCAACTGAAAATTCACAATGAAAGGAGACTACTGTCATAAAAAATGTGTTTTATTATCTATGCCAGACTACCAGAGCTATTTTTCCACAGCAGTTTTCTCTTCTGAAGCTGAACAGTAGCAAGATGAGTCATTATTAGAAGCACAGCAAGTTTCTCGATGCAGCCCGTTTGGTGAAAAGCTTACTCTACAGCATTTGATTACATGTAGAGAGGAAAAAAGATGTTGAAAGTAAGCAGGTATCTTTGAAGAGCTTATACCCCTAAAGTGATCTCAAAGCAAAAATTTAGCTGCTTATATTTCTCTGTGGAATTTACAAGAGGGCTTGCTCCAGATATATGATATTATAGTAGTCATTCATTCAAAGAGAAGGCTACATATAAAGACTTGAATTCCATAGAGAATTAAAACATTTTCCTAGCTATGCATAGAACATTAGGTTGAGCTAGAGCTATAATCAGGTCTTCATTTATGAATTATAGTTAAAGGTAAAATTCATAAGAAAAGCATGCATCATTTACTCAGAACTTTTCTGCACTTTTCTTAAAAAGCATTTACCAATTCATTAAGCTCTCTCTCTTTCTTCCTTTCCTGGACCCAAGGGGCCAGTTCTCAGTTATGCACTGATGGAAAGGCCATCTTAAAAAGAGATGGTTATTAAGAGAATGATTTTGTTTCAGTATACAATATTATACAAAATGACTGGAAAATTAAGGGTGCATAAGGACCAACCTTATTTGCCCTCAAGCATTTAGAATATAAGACTTATTTATTGCAACTATCAACAAGAAGTTAACTGAAAAGGGAGTGCTGCTTTCTGAAATCTAGCTAATTGTGGACAGGGCAATTTATTTACTTTCACTTCATATTTACCTTTCAGATGCTTTAATCACAGGACTGTTTACATTTTTTTCCAGGTCATGAGTTTTAATTGCCATATACACCTTAGCATTAGCACATGATTCTGAACTGCTGTTTTTTTACATTACACATAACTTTCAGGACATAGGTGAATATTTTTGAAGCCACTGAATGTCTGAATAAGATGGACATTTTTTTTGTATATATAACTCAAGGAAATAGTTTGATTGAAGAATATTATTACCAAGATTAAGAAGAGATACAAAACAAATATGATGTTAATTTCCCTTATGATATTAGTCTTTATTTCACAGTTTCATTTTCTAACATATTGCCTCACTGCCCTCTCATGGGAGTAGGGCTGAAAAATCAAAAGATTGATTTGTTTGCACTATAATGTTGAACTTTGTAGGCAAAACTTTTGGGAATTGACTTGGCAGTGAACTGATGATGAGTTATTCACTGGAATATAGAATGTCCTGTGGAGTGGTAGAATAATACAAGCAACACCATTAACTTTTGCCTCAAACTATATTCTAAAATTATCCAGACCAGGGCAGGAAAAATGCACTGTTTATTGAAATTGATGTGGAATGTGAGTTTCTATGTGCATATGTGTGCTCTGGACATTAATTTCTACTAGCACTAAAAATGATACTGAGATTCACTTAACTAACTAATGGATGTCAGTTATAATCCACTGTTAAAAATTTGAAAAAAGATATTAGGAGTACAATATTCCTCACACAAAAAATCATACATTATAAATTTGCATTTATAGAAAGGATTAAATAAAGGCCCATTAAAATAACTTTTATCCAGTTTGCTTCTTTTATTTAGTTTTTAAGTAATTAAATTAGTTTAGTTTAATCCATGCTATGCTCAAAGTATTAACAAGATTTTAAATATTTTATCTTTGGATATTTCAATTCATATATTGAAAAACACTGAAATCAGGTGAGAAAAAATAAAACAATGATTCAAATAATTCAGTTCAGTTCAGTTCAGTCACTCAGTCGTGTCCAACTCTTTGCGACCCCATAAATCGCAGCATGCTAGGCCTCCCTGTCCATCACCAACTCCCAGAGTTCACTCAAACTCATGTCCACTGAGTCAGTGATGCCATCCAGCCAGCTCATCCTCTGTCGTCCCCTTCTCCTCCTGCCCCCAATCCTTCACAGCATCAGGGTCTTTTCTAATGAGTCAACTCTTCACATGAGCTGGCCAAAGTATTGGAGTCTCAGCTGTCATATCATTCCTTCCAAAGAACACCCAGGACTGATCTCCTTTAGAATGGACTGATTGAATCTCCTTGCAGTCCAAGGGACTCTCAAGAGTCTTCTCTAACACCACAGTTCAAAAGCATCAATTCTTTGGTGCTCAGCTTTCTTCACAGTCCAACTCTCACATCCAAACATGACCACTGGAAAAACCATAGCCTTGACTAGATGGACCTTAGTTGGCAAATTAATGTCTCTGCTTTTGAATATGCCATTGAATTTGGTCATGAATTTCCTTCCAAAGAGCAACCGTCTTTTAATTTCATGGCTGCAGTCACCATCTGCAGTGATTTTGGAGCCGCAAAAAATAAAGTCTGACACTGTTTCCACTATTTCCCAATCTATTTCCCATGAAGTTGAAAGGTTGTTGTTGAATCACGACGCCAGTATTCTTGGCCCCCAGAGGAGAAGAATTCAATCTGGGGCCAGAGATGAGGCTTGATTGCTCAGAGCTTTTGTGTAATAAGGTTTTATTAAAGCATAAAGAAGATAGAGAAAGCTTCTGACATAGGCATCAGAAGGGGGCAGAAAGAGAAGAGTGCACCCCAGCTAATCTTCAGTTCAGTTCAGTTCAGTCGCTCAGTCATGTCCGACTCTTGTGACCCCATGAATCAGCACGCCAGGCCTCCCTGTCCATCACCATCTCCCGGAGTTCACTCAGATTCACGTCCATTGAGTCAGTGATGCCATCCAGCCATCTTATCCTCAGTCGTCCCGTTCTCCTCCTGCCCCCAATCCCTCCCAGCATCAAAGTCTTTTCCAATGAGTCAACTCCTCGCATGAGGTGGCCAAAGTACTGGAGCTTCAGCCTTAGCATCATTCCTTCCAAAGAAATCCCAGGGCTGGTCTCCTTCAGAATGGACTGGTTGGATCTCCATGTAGTCCAAGGGACTCTCAAGAGTCTTCTCCAACACCACAGTTCAAAAGCATCAACTCTTCAGTGCTCAGCCTTCTTCACAGTCCAGCTCTCACAGCCATACATGCTAGTCTTCAGCTGGATGTTATATAGTCACTAACAGTCTGTTAATGAAAGAAAGGAATGTTTTAAAACTTACAATGGCACCAGGCCCCTCACCCATAAGATGCATTTTGTGATAATCTTGGCACCAAATGGTTTATCCTGGGCCGTAAAATGATTAACTTGAATCTTGAAGAAGGGCAGATCACCATACAAATAGTTTAATTTACATAGTAGAGGAACAATATCTGAGTATAACATACTGGTTTGTCAAGTAGGTTCTGAGCAAAAAGGCAGAACCTACTTGAAGACAGAGTTTGGGGTAAATGTATAGTACATTAGCATAGCTTAAGATAAACATTTCCATAAGAAAAAGGCATTGGTTAACTTCAGGTGAAACCAGGTGTCATGGCAACACAGAATTTTAAGGGAAACCTTGACCACCTGATCTGCCTCTTGAGAAATCTGTATGCAGGTCAGGAAGCAACAGTTAGACCTATCATGGAACAACAGACTGGTTCCAAATAGGAAAAGGAGTGCGTCAAGGCTGCATATTGTCACCATGCTTATTTAACTTATATACAGAGTACATCTTGAGAAACACCGGACTGGAACAAACACAAGCTGGAATCAAGATTGCTGGGAGAAATATCAATCACCTCAGATATGCAGATGACACCACCCTTATGGCAGAAAGTGAAGAGGAACTAAAAGCCTCCTGATGAAAGTGAAAGAGGAAAGTGAAAAAGTTGGCTTAAAGCTCAACATTCAGAAAATGAAGATCATGGCATCTGGTCCCATCACTTCACTGGAAATAGATGGGGAAACAGTGGAAACAGTGTCACACTTTATTTTGGGGGGCTCCAAAATCACTGCAGATGGTGAGTGCAGCCATGAAATTAAAAGACAATTGCTCCTTGGAAGAAAAGTTATGACCAACCTAGATAGTATATTCAAAAGCAGAGACATTACTTTGCCGACTAAGGTCCATCTAGTCAAGGCTATGGTTTTTTCTGTCATCATGTATGGATGTGAGAGTTGGACTGTGAAGAAGGCAGAGTGCCAAAGAATTGATGCTTTTGAACTGTGGTGTTGGAGAAGACTCTTGAGAGTCCCTTGGACTGCAAGGAGATCCAACCAGTCCATTCTGAAGGAGATCAGCCCTGGGATTTCTTTGGAAGGAATGACGCTAAATCTGAAACTCTAGTACTTTGGCCACCTCATGGGAAGACTTGACTCATTGGAAAAGACTTTGATGCTTGGAGGGATTGGGGGCAGGATGAGAAGGGGACGACAGAGGATGAGATGGCTAGATGGCATCATTGACTCGATGGACGTGAGTCTGGGTGAACTCTGGGAGTTGGTGATGGACAGAGAGGCCTGGAGTGCTGTGATTCATGGGGTCGCAAAGAGTCAGACATGACTGAGTGACTGAACTGATCTGAACTCCTCTTAAATATATATAGAGAAGGAAAAAAATATTGCTAGTTTCTTTCCTCCTGCCGCTTAAGAGGGATAAAAATGTCTGACACTTGCAGGCTATTTTCTCCGTTTGGAGACCCTTGGCCTTTCTGCCTGTTACCCTCTCAAAATGATGGGACCAGATGCCATGATCTTAGTTTTCTGAATGTTGAGCTTTAAGCCAACTTTTTCACTCTCCTCTTTCACTTTCTTCAAGAGGCTTTTTAGTTCCTCTTCATTTTCTGCCATAAGGGTGGTGTCATCTGCATATCTGAGGTGATTGATATCTCTCCCAGCAACCTTGATTCCAGCTTGTGCTTCTTCCAGCTCAGCATTTCTCATGATGTACTCTGCATAGAAGTCAAATAAGCAGGGTGACAATATACAGCCTTGATGGACTCCTTTTCCTATTTGGAATTAGTCTGTTGTTCCATGTCCAGTTCTAACTGTTGCTTCCTGACCTGCATATAGGTTTCTCAAGAGGCAGGTCAGGTGGTTTGGTATTCCCATCTCTTTCAGAATTTTCTGCAGTTTATTGTGATCCACATAGGCAAAGGCCTTGTCATAGTCAATAAAGCAGAAATAGATGTTTTTCTGGAACTCTCTTGCTTTTTCCATGATCCAGCGGATGTTGGCAATTTGATCTCTGGTTCCTCTGCCTTTTCTAAAACCAGCTCGAACATCTGAATTTCACGGTTCACGTATAGCTGAAGCCTGGCTTGGAGAATTTTGAGCATTATTTTACTAGTGTGTGAGATGAGTGCAATTGTGTGGTAGTTCTTTGGCATTGCCTTTCTTTGGGATTGGAATGAAAACTGACCTTTTCCAGTCCTGTGGCCACTGCTGAGTTTTCCAAACTGGCTGGCATATTGAGTGTGGCACTTTCACAGCATCATCCTTCAGGATTTGAAATAACTCAACTGGAATTCCATCACCTCCACTAGCTTTGCTCATAGTGATGCTTCTAAGTCCCATTTGGGTTCACATTCCAGGATGTCTGGCTCTAGCTGAGTGATCACACCATTGTGATTATCTTGGTCATGAAGATCTTTTTTTGTACAGTTCTGTGTATTCTTGCCACCTCTTCTTAATATCTTCTGCTTTTGTTAGGTCCATACCGTTTCTCTCCTTTATTGAGCTCATCTTTGCATGGAATATTCCCTTGGTATCTCTAATTTTCTTGAAGAGATCTCTAGTCTTTCCCATTCTGTTGTTTTCCTCTATTTCTTTGCACTGATAGCTGAGAAAGGCTTTCTTATCTCTCCTTGCTATTCTTTGGAACTCTGCATTCAGATGCTTATATCTTTCCTTTTCTCCTTTGCTTTTCACTTCTCTTCTTTTCACAGCCCTTTGTAAGCCCTCCCCAGACAGCCATTTTGCTTTTTTGCATTTCTTTTCCATGGGGATGGTCTTGATCCCTGTCTCCTCTACAGTGTCATGCACCTCCGCCCATAGTTCCTCAGGCACTGTATCTATCAGACTTACTCTCTTAAATCTATTTCTCACTTCCACTGTATAATCAGAAGGGATTTGATTTAGGTCATACCTGAATGGTCTAGTGGTTTCCCCTATTTTCTTCAATTTCAGTCTGAATTTGGCAATAAGGGGCCACCCAAGATGGGTGGCTCATTGTGAAGAAGTCTGACAGAATGTGGTCTTCTGGAGAAGGGAATGGCAAACCACTTCAGTATTCTTGCCTTGAGAACCCCATGAACAGTATGAAAAGGCAAAAAGATAAGACACTGAAAGAGGAACTCCCCAGGTCGGTAGGTGCCCAATATGCTACTGATGATCAGTGGAGAAATAACTTCCGAAAGAATGAAGGGATGTAGCCAAAGCAAAATCAATACACAATTGTGGATGTTACTGGTGATAGAAGCAAGCACCGATGCTGTAAAGAGCAATATAGCATAGAAACCTGGAATGTTAGGTCCATGAATTAAGGCAAATTGAAAGTGGTCAAACAGGAGATGGCAAGAGTGAACGTCAACATTCTAGGAATCAGAGAACTCAAACAGACTAGAATGGGTGAATTTAACTCAGATAACTATTATATCTACTACTGTGGGCAAGAATCCCTTAGAAGAAATGGAGTAGTCATCATGGTCAGCAAAAGAGTCCAAAATGCAGTACTTGGATGCAATCTCAAAAACAAAAGAATGATCTCTGCTCGTTTCCAAGGCAAACCATTCAATATCACAGTAATCCAAGTCTATGCCCCAACCAGTAACACTGAAGAAGCTGAAGTTGAACAGTTCTTTGAAGACCTACAAGATCTTTTAGAACTAACACACAAACAAGATGTCCTTTTCATTATTGGGAACTGGAATGCAAAAGTAGTAAGTCAAGAAACACCAAGGCAAATTTGGCCTTGGAATATGGAATGAAGCAGGGCAAGGGCTAATAGAGTTTTGTCAAGAGAACGCACAGGTCATAGCAACACAACACAAGAGAAGACTCTACACATGGACATCACAGATGGTCAACACTGAAATCAGATTGATTATATTCTTTGCAGACAAAGATGGAGAAGCTCTATACAGTAAGCAAAAACAAGACTGGGAGCTGACTGTTGCTCAGATCATGAACTCCTTATCGCCAAATTCAAATAATTACCTATCTATAATCTATCATTTATCTATCTGTCTATCTCTGTGTGTATTACTTGCTCATTCATGTCCAACTTTTTTCAGACCCATGGACTGTAGCTCACCATGGTCCTCTGTCCATGGAATTCTCCAGGGAAGAATACTGGGGTGTGTTTCCATTCTTTTCTGTAAGGGATCTTCCCAATCCAGGAATTATATCTGGGTCTCCTGTATTGCAGGCAGATGCTTTACTATCTGAGACACCAGAGAAGCCCATTTATCTATCTATATCTATTTATCATCTGGATACAACATTTCACAGCAATGTTTTCTAATATTTTCAGTTTTATTTATGTATTTATTTTTGGCACAGAGCAGATTAAAATTAGTTTATTTAAAGAAATATCTCAGATATTTCATGGCAACTACCCAAAAGAAAATCTTAATATATATGTGTTTAATTTCTTATAGAAAAATATTTTGCTTTAAATATTAAAGGTAAAAACTCTATTGTAGTGTTTCTCAATCTTTTTTCATTACCTGTTATCTATAAGAAAAAATTATTGCAACACTAAAAGACATATAATGTTGTTTGTTAACCTTTATACAGATTTCTCAGGAGGTAGGTAAAGTGGGCCCATCTCTTTAAGGATTTTCCACAGCTTATTATTATCCACACAGTCAAAGGCTTTAGCATAGTCAATGAAGCAGAAGTAGATGTTTTTCTGGAATTCTCTTGGCTTTGTGTGTGTGTGTGTTCCACTGGATGCTTTCAATTTAATCTCTGGCTCCTCTGCCTTTTCTAAATCCAGCTTAAACATCTGGAAGTTCTCAATTTATGTACTGTTGAAGCCTTGTTTTGAGAATTTTGTGCATTACTTTGCTAGTGTGTGAAATGATTGCAATTGTTTGGTAGTCTGAACATTATTTGGCATTGACTTTCTTTGGATGGGAATGAAAACTGATTTTTTCCATTCCTGTGGCCATGACCACTGCTGAGTTTTCCAAATTTGCTGGCATATTCAGTGCAGCACTTTCACAGCATCATCTTTCAGGATTTGAAATAGCTCAAGTGGAATTCCATTGCCTCCACTAGCTCTGTTAATAGTGATGCTTCCTAAGGCCCACTTGACTTTACTTTCCAGGATGTCTGGCTCCAGGTGAGTTATCACACCATTGTGATTATCTGGGTCATGAAGATCTTTTCTGTGTAGCTCTTCTTCTGTGTATTCTTGCCACCTCTTCTTAATATCTTAAGCTTCTGTTAGATCCATACCATTTCTGTCCTCTATTGTGCCCATCTTTGCATGAAATGTTCCCTTGGTATTTCATATTTTCTTGAAGAAATCTCTAGTCTTTCCCATTCTATTGTTTTCCTCTATTGCTTTGCATCAATCACTTAGAAAGGCTTTCTTGTCTCTTCTTGCTATTCTTTGGAATTCTGCATTCAGATGAATATATCTTTCCTTTTCTCCTTTGCCTTTTGCTTCTCTTCTTTTCTCAGCTATTTCCAATGCCTCCTCAAACAACCATCTGTATTTTTTGCATTTCTTCTTAGGGATGGTTTTGATCACCACCTCCTGTATAATGTCATGAACCTCTGTCCATAGTTCTTCAGGTACTCTATCAGACGTAATCCCTTGAATCTATTTGTTACTTCCATTGTATAATCATAAGGAATTTGATTTAGGTCATAACTGAATTGCCTAGTGGTTTTCCCTACTTTCTTCAATTTAAGTCTGAAGTTTGAAATAAGAAGTTCATGATCTGAGCCACAGTCATCTCCAGGTCTGTTTTTGCTAACTGTATAGAGCTTTGCCTTCTTCGATAATTAATTTGATTTCATTATTGACCATCAAGTGATGTCCATGTGTACAGTCATCTCTTGTGTTGCTGGAAGAGGGTGTTTGCTATGACCCTGGTATTCTCTTGGCAACATTATTT
Organism: Oryx dammah; assembly: GCF_014754425.2. NCBI lineage: Eukaryota > Metazoa > Chordata > Mammalia > Artiodactyla > Bovidae > Oryx > Oryx dammah. Next base: position 62,640,854 of record NW_024070212.1, on the reverse strand, counting down.
TATCCTTTGCTTTGCTTCATTTTATAATCCAAGGCCAAACTTCCTGTTACTCCAGGTATCTCTTGACTTCCTACTTTTCATTTCAGTCCCCTCTGATGAAGAGGACATCTTTTTTTGGTATTAGTTCTATAAATATTAACTGTAGGTCTGTTAAAATTTTCTTCTAAGATATAGATGCATTTTTTCATAGTTCTTTCTTATTATGAAAATATAAGCTACTAACTCCCCTCTAGTGTCCTGTCAGAAATGTGGTTCTCTTATGCATGTGCTAAGTGGCTTCAGTCATGTCTGACTCTTTGTGACCACATGGACCAAAGCCTGCCAGGTTCCTCTGTCATGGGATTCTCCAGGCATGAATACTGGAGGTGGTTGCCATGCGCTCCTCCAGGGGATCTTCCTGACTGATGAATTGAACCTGTGACTCTTATGTCTTCTTCATTGGAAGATGTGTTCTTTAATACTAGTGCCACCAGGTAAGGCCAAGTGTTCTCATACGACCAATGTATCTAATGTCCTACTACATCAATATTGCAGGTTCATTATAGATCAATTTCTCAAATTGCTTGAGCCTTTGATATAATTTTTTAGATTTTGGCATTTTGATATACTTTAGTGCTCACTTCAGCAACACTTACGCTACAATTGGAATAATACAGAGAATATTAGCATTGTCCCTGCACAAAAATAATGTTCAAATTTATGAAGAATTCTGTATTTTCACATAGCAATTGTAAAGCTAGAGCATAATTCTCACTGCTCTTGACCAGGATATGAGCTTAAATAATAGTCATAATAATATGTAGAAAGCAAGAATACATGGAAGAACTGTACAAAAAAGATCTTCACGACCCAGATAATCATGATGATGTGATCACTTATCTAGAGCCAGACATCCTGGAATGTGAAGTCAAGTTGGCGTTAGAAACCATCACTATGAACAAAGCTAGTGGAGGTGATGGAATTCCAGTTGAGCTGTTTCAAATCCTGAAAGATGATGCTGTGAAAGTGCTGCACTCGATATGCCAGCAAATTTGGAAAACTCGGCAGTGGCCACAGGACTGGAAAAGGTCAGTTTTCATTCCAGTCCCAAAGAAAGGCAATGCCAAAGAATGCTCAAACTACCACACAATTGCACTCATCTCACATGCTAGTAAAGTAATGCTCAAAATTCTCCAAGCCAGGCTTCAGCAATACATGAACTGTGAACTCCTGAATGTTCAAGCTGGCTTTAGAAAAGGCAGAGGAACCAGAGATCAAATTGCCAACATCCGCTGGATCATGGAAAAAGCAAGAGAGTTCCAGAAAAACATCTATTTCTGCTTTATTGACTATGACAAGGCCTTTGACTGTGTGGATCACAAGAAACTGTGGAAAATTCTGAAAGAGATGGGAATACCAGACCACCTAACCTGCCTCTTGAGAAATCTGTACGCAGTCAGGAAGCAACAGTTAAAACTGGACATGGAACAAAAGACTGGTTCCAAATAGGAAAAGGAGTACTTCAAGGCTGCATATTGTCACCCTGCTTATTTAACTTATATGCAGAGTACATCATGAGAAACGCTGGACTGGAAGAAACACAAGCTGGAATCAAGATTGCCGGGAGAAATATCAATCACCTCAGATATGCAGATGACACCACCCTTATGGCAGAAAGTGAAGAGGAACTAAAAAGCCTCTTGATGAAAGTGAAAGAGGAGAGTGAAAAAGTTGGCTTAAAGCTCAACATTCAGAAAACGAAGATCATGACATCTGGTCCCATCACTTCATGGCAAATAGATGGGGAAACAGTGGAAACATTGTCAGACTTTATTTTTTGGGGCTCCAAAATCACTGCAGATGGTGACTGCAGCCATGAAATTAAAAGACGCTTACTCCTTGGAAGAAAAGTTACGACCAACGTAGATAGCATATTCAAAAGCAGAGACATTACTTTGCCGACTAAGGTCCATCTAGTCAAGGCTATGGTTTTTCTTGTGGTCATGTATGCATGTGAGAGTTGGACTGTGAAGAAGGCTGAGCGCCAAAGAATTGATGCTTTTGAACTGTGGTGTTGGAGAAGACTCTTGAGAATCCCTTGGACTGCAAGGAGATCCAACCAGTCCATTCTGAAGGAAATCAACCCTGGGATTTCTTTCGAAGGAATGATGCTAAAGGTGAAGCTCCAGTACTTTGGCCACCTCATGCAAAGAGATGACTCGTTGGAAAAGACTCTGATGCTGGGAGGGATTGGGGGCAGGAGGAGAAGTGGATGACCAAGAATGAGATGGCTGGATGGCATCACGGACTCAATGGACGTGAGTCTGAGTGAACTCTGGAAGATGGTGATGGACAGGGAGGCCTGGCATGCTGCGATTCATGGGGTCACAAAGAGTTGGACACGACTGAGCGACTGAACTGAATAATTTCAAAAATGGTACTATTTTATTTAGTGTATTTAGTTGCATTAACTTTGTTCTACTAATATACATCCATCTACTTATTCTTTACCCTTATCTTCTATGAATTAAAAAGAAAAACACTTGAACTTCTTTAAACTATCTCTTCTACATAATTTAACAAACAAAGTACTCTTTTAACATTTTTTTTCTGTGCCACATTTCTTTTAAAGCACATTGCTTTCTTAGTATGTGAAATCATAATTATGTCTACATCAATTTATTGAATGATTTATAAAATAAAATTATTTTAGGAGCTCTAGCAAAGTCATAAATGAACATAGTTTGACCCATTGGCTTGAGGGGTTTGTAATTCAAAGAATGGAAGGGTGTCTCCCAAAACCAGTTTTCTTAATAATATCAGCTAGTTTAAAAAGTCTTCCTGGGCCTCAGTTACTGAACTACATACTGTTAATGTTGGCATACAAAGGAGGAAAGATCTTAAGACTTTTCTTTACACTTGTCTTTCTACTCCTGAAACAACACAAAAGATTATTATCTGAATGATCATCACCAAGGACAGGATTTAAACGAACACCTAAGATTAACATCCTTCCTTATTTCTCTCCCTTTGAAGAGCAGGGAGCATTATCTATTCCTTCAAGGAAACAGCTCAATAATGTAGAAAATGAGAAGAAGGACATGATCTTTAATTGCAGCTAAATAAAAGTAGAATGCATAATATGTTAGGAAATTTAGATTTTCTTCCTATTTCCCACTAAGTGGGAGAAAAAGTAATCTTGAGAGAAGCTATATACTGGTATTTTGGCCAGTAAAAATAGAAAAGCAGATCTCTTTTAGATCCTTGCCATCATCTCTATGTGAAAGATTTAAAAAGAAGAAAATTAAGTAACAATGTGTTGCTAAGAGTGAACTGGTGGATCCAGACAGTTGGATTTGACCACCAGGTTGAACTTCAGATATAAGTAGACTTGTTTATTCCATCAAGAAGGAAATGGCTAACTACTCCAATATTCTTGCCTGGGAAATCCCATTGACAGAGGAGCCTGGCAAGCTAGTCATTCAAAAGAGTCGAACAAGGCTTAACAACTGAGCACAGGCATAGGTCAATTTCCACCTCTCTTCTCCTTAATCAAAGGCTCATAATCCTTAATAACCTCAAAACCAAAAAACTCTTAGTACCACAGATATTTCCCAGAATTTGTAGAAAATTAATTTGCAGTCAAAACATGATTGGAACTGCTGTGAAAATATTTCTTCATATTGTTAAAAACACACACCCCAAAGATAGCTGCTTCTGTAAGCCATTTGTCACCACACTGACTTAATACAGTTCAGCTCTCTCAGAAACAGAATCTTAAACTACTCAGACAGGAACTGCCTGATCAACGTGAGTGAGATAATCTGTCTGATAGACCTCTGACATCCTGTAAAGGAAAATAACATTGCAAAAAAATTTTTTAAGAAAAGGAAAAGCCTATTTAGGGAGCTAGTATAACTTCCTTATTCCTGAGCTCTTCTGCCTATAAGTCTTTCATCTTGTGCAGTTCCTCAGATCTCCTTTCTATCTGCTTGATTTGATGCTGTCTAGTTCATGAATCATTGAATAAAGCCAGTAAGATCTCTATAATTGACTCAGTTAAATTTTGTTTTTTTTTTAACAGTTTGAATACTCATGTATTATGCAGATATGGTAGTATATTAAATTAAGGGTCCCTGGTCAAACTGTCACATTATTTGCATTATGCTACCTTCGCATTATGGGGATTCTCTGGTGGTTCAGAAGATAAAGAATCTTCCTGCAGTACAGGAGACATGGGCTCAATCCCTGGGCCGGGAAGAGCCCCTGGAGAAGGGAATTGCTACCCACTCCAGTATTTTTGCTTGGAGAATTCCACGGACAAAGGAACCTAGAGGGCTACAGTTCATGTAGTCTCAAAGAGTTGGACACAACTGAGTAACTAACATTTTCATCTTCACATTACACATCTTGTAAAATAAATATCAACAGTTCTGAAATCTGAAAAGCTTTTCTCCCTAAGGGTCTCCTCTAACCTGTGATGTTGACTTGAACTACACTGATGTACCAGGTAAGAACAAGGCAGAGAGATTAAAACTGGATTTTTTCCTCTAAGAGACCTGGTTATGAGTCAACTTAATGTTCATGTTATAGGCATGTGAAGGAAGGAGATACAGAGGGGAAGGAGAGAGGGAGAGAGATTTCTTGAAATACTTACAGCATCAAAACTCCTTTATTCAGTTCAGTTCAGTTCAGTTCAGTTCAGTCGCTCAGTCGTGTCTGACTCTTTGTGACCCCATGAATCGCAGCACGCCAGGCCTCCCTGTCCATCACCATCTCCCGGAGTTCATTCAGACTCACGTCCATCGAGTCAGTGATGCCATCCAACCATCTCATCCTCTGTCATCCCCTTTTCCTCCTGCCCCCAATCCCTCCCAGCATCAGAGTCCTTTCCAATGAGTCAACTCTTCGCATGAGGTGGCCACAGTACTGGAGTTTCAGTTTTAGCATCATTCCTTCCAAAGAAATCCCAGGGCTGATCTCTTTCAGAATGGACTGGTTGGATCTCCTTGCAGTCCAAGGGACTCTCAAGAGTCTTCTTCAACAACACACTTCAAAAGCATCAGTTCTTCGGCGCTTTGCCTTCTTCACAGTCGAACTCTCACATCCATACATGACCACAAGAAAAATCATAGCCTTGACTAGATGGACCTTAGTCGGCAAAGTAATTAATGTCTCTGCTTTTGAATATGCTGTCTAGGTTGGTCATAACTTTTCTTCCAAGGAGTAAGCGTCTTTTAATTTCATGGCTGCAATCACCATCTGCAGTGATTTTGGAGCCCCCCAAAATAAAGTCTGACACTATTTCCACTGTTTCCCCATCTATTTCCCATGAAGTGATGGGACCGGATGCCATGATCCTCCTTTATTACTCACAGTGAAATAGGAAACCAAGTCCTTGTTTGCCAGACTTTGTAAACTTTGTAAACTCGCAAACACTCACACAGGCAAAGTTTATTTTAGATCATAGAGATGCAAAATTCTCAGCATAGACACTGAGAAGGGGTAAACAGCCCCCACAGATGAAATGGGAAACCAAGTCCTTGTTCATAAAGCCTAAAGCTGAACTTTATAAAGTTAAAAAAATTTTACACAGTTTATTTTAGAAGATAGAGATAACAGAGCTCTCAGCATAGACACTGAGAGAGGGTGAAGAGCCCTCAAATGTGAGAATAACAACAGTATATATCTTTGCCAATATTGATTTGTTCATTTTGGGCTGGTTTGGGGCACCTGTTGTATGTAATTTTTGACCAATCATTTTAAAAAACCACCATGTCCAGTTGTCATTTTTATGTCTTTTTTTTTTTTTTTTTTTTTAAATTCCTAGTCCTTGGGGTTTTTTTTAGGCATTGAGCTGGCAGTCTGTGACTCTTTCTCAGGATCTCAGGCTATTGTTTAAGGACCAGGTGTATATTTAAGACTTAATGATCCACCAGGGGTTTTTCCCTTGATAAGTTTGATGGCAATTACTGTTTGTCTTATTATGGGTCTGGATATTTTATGGTCCTCCAGACCACGGTGGCATTCTTCTGAATGCCTGGAAAGTAAACAACAGGTATAGATTAGTAGAACAAGATGCTTATGTGAAATTAAAATTAGAGTTGAAAACTAAAAAAAAAAAAAAAGAATCAAGGCCTCAACCTTATACTGACTGCCTAACAATGTCTACCTCAACAGCAATAGCAATAGCACTGTTTCAGCATTTCTCAAACGGTAAAGAATCTGCCTGCAATTCAGGAGATCCAGATTTGATCCCTTGGTCAAGAAGATCCCCTGGAGGAGGGAATTGCAACCCATCCCAGTATCCTTGCCTAGAGAATTCCATGGACAGAAGAGACTGGTGGGCTACAGTCCATGAGGTTTCAAAGAGCTGTATACAACTGAATGATTAACACAACACACTTTCTGAAATCTAGTTCCCATAGAGTGAGGTAAAGAGGCGATGACACCTATTCTCATAGAGCTTTAGTTTAGTTAGTTTAGGAATCCAGTCTTTTATAATGGGCAGTAAGCCTCCTTAACCTTTGCTCTAGTAGGAGACATTTCCTTTGTTACATTGGATAGTACACTAACCATCCCTCCATTTACTTAAAATGTGAGTGTGGGGAAGGAAGAGACAAGAAGGACTGTTGCTATCTTTCAAGGTTGTTTGCTATACAAACATCTTTGATAATATTGTCCAGAAAAAGTTGATCAGGACACTTTCTCAAAAGATGTGCAGAAATATGAGATCTGCCGAATTAAAAATGTACAACTTGAGATCTGCAAGTTAAATTATATTTGGGGCAAAATGAAAAACTGTAGCCTGGAAGACAACACCTCAGATAGCTCTGAGAAATTGCTCCAAAGAAGCAGAGAGAAGGTCAGTATAAATGTGATTTTGATGAAGGGGTAATATATGCAAACAAGCACATATTTTTCCAGAAGGTTTCTACTAGTCTTATGAAGCTTTCTGGTAGTCACAAGGAACAGTGACTAGCAGAAACATTCACATGTCAGAACATCCACATGATAACAGAACATTCACCATGAATGATTGCAGTGCTTTTTTAGATATGAGGAGATACAAGAATTGGGCTCATGAAACCCTTAACATATCTAATTATCTGAAGACTTTTCCTGCCAGTTTTTCCCTGAGTGTGACAGCCTCATGTCTGCCCTCCACCCTGAACTCCTTTCAGGAGTTGTTGAGATCAGCAGCTGCAATAGCATGATTTAATCCTTGTAGAAGTAGATGGAGAAGGAAATGGCAACCCACTCCAGTGTTCTTGCCTGGAGAATCCCAGGGACAGGGGAGCCTCGTGGGCTTCCGTCTATGGGGTCGCACAGAGTCGGACACGACTGAAGCGACCTAGCAGCAGCAGCAGCAGCAGTGGTAGATGGTGAGTGCATGGCAACTGGCAATTTGTATTTGACAGATCTATGAAAATTATCTCCTAACAATCTCTTCATAAGATCACAAAACTAAACATGAAGACTTCACAGAATACTTGTTTTACTTCATAAAATACTTGCTTCTTTAATCAAGTCTTCCTGTAAGTTACCCATATTTTCACCACCATTATTATATATAATTAAGGATAATAGGGCTTTCCTGATAGCTCAGTTGGTAAAGAATCCTCCTACAATGCAGGAGACCCCAGTTCAATTCCTGGATTTGAAGGATCTGCCAGAGAAGGGATAGGCTAACCACTCTGGTATTCCTGGGCTTCCCTTATGGCACAGTTGGTAAAATATTATGGGGCTTCCTGTGTAGCTCAGAAGGTAAAGCAACTGCCTGCAATACGGGAGACCATCCCCTGGAGAAGGAAATGGCAACCTACTCCAGTATTCTTACCTGGAGAATCCCATGGACAGAGGAGCCTGGTGGGCTAATGTTCATGGGATTGCAAGTGTCAGACAAGACTTAGCACTATCTCTTTCTTTCTAAGGCTGTTTCAATTGTTGTTCCCAGGTGGATAAAATTATAAACAATTTAAGCCACTCTTAGGTATTCAAAGCTGAATATGTTTTTATATAATCTAGTATTCCTTATAAAAAACAGCTAAAACAATAAATTCATGAGTCAGCTGTCATTCCTAATGAAAAGTATTATTGTATCATTCATTGGGATTATATTTTATATGGTATGTCCTAAATAACGATCTTGTTTCATTTTTAAATACTTTCTTCCTTTAAAAATGTCCACACTATTTTAACAATTGGCAATTCTTTAATGATATGAGATAAGAATTGACTTTCTGTTGTCTAGTGTTTGAAGTGTTAAGAACTATTAAGTCTCTCTTATTTTTTTTTAACCTGAAGGCAGTTATAGAAAATTGTTTACTATGAGGTCAGATTCTGTAAGTTGTATCTTTTAAAATTATACTTGCTTTTAAGCCATTTGTATATGTAGCAGTCATTTATTTATTTATTTATTTTACCTAAAACTAGTAATCAAATAAGCGCATTTGGCCTTCAGATACTTTAAAATCAAATCTCCCTGAGGATTTTTGCTTCATTTACAAATGTAACTTGTTTGAAAATATGATAGATTTCTGTATATCACCTTTCTTGAAATGTTTGTCTTAGAAAAAGAAATGCTAATAGGAATAAAGGTGTAGGCTATAGTACTAGGAAAAGCAATCTGAATATATTCATTGACAAGAATATATTATGTATGACTTACACACCACATACTCATATAATTTAAGGAAACAAGGATTTTAGAAAAAGAGCAGGCAATTTAGTAAAGAAAAAGCTTTCTTTTTAAAATGTGTAATGTTTCTACATTTGTATATGGGTCTGTTTTTATTCATGAGTGAATTGTAGTGGCCAAACCAAAATTTATTATGAAAACAGCATGTTGAAGTCACAAAAATAACCATTAGGTAATAATCAATAGCTCATTTTATTTTTTTAATTATTGTACCAGATTAGCCTTTGAAAACAAGAGTAAGAAAAGTAATTTTGTGTTCAATTAATTATTAGTCATTTTTAAACCTAAAAGTAAATTTAAAACTTGAGAAATGAAAGATTATTATTATGAGTCATTGGAAATTTTATGGCCATTGTAGAACATAGATTTTCAATGTTGCTGTTATTGACCCCAAGGGGGGAGAAAATTGGCCTTGGAAGGATGAAAAAATTTAGATCAGTTTTGTTTTTCTAGAGCTCAAATTTACATATAGACTCATATTCCTTATTATTTATTATCAAAACTATGGTTTTTCCAGTAGTCATATATGGATGTGAGAGTTGGACTATAAAGAAAGCTGAGTGCTGAAGAATTGATGCTATTGAACTGTGGTGTTGGAGAAGACTCTTGAGATTCCCTAGGACTGCAAGAAGATCCAACCAGTCAATCTTAAAGGAAATCAATTGTGAATATTCATTTAAAAGACTGATGCTGAAGCTGAATCCACAATACTCTGGCTACCCGATGCAAAGAACTGATTCATTGGAAAAGACCCTGCTGCTGGGAAAGACTGAAGGCAGGAGGAGAAGGGGAAGACAGAGGATGAAATAGTTGGATGGCATCACTGACTTGATGGACATGAGTCTGAACAATCTCCTGCAATTGGTTATGCACAAGGAAGCCTGTCATGATGCATTCATGGGGTCACAAATAGTCAGACATGACTGAGCGACTAAAGTGAACTGAGCATTAATATGAAGAAGGTAATGGCACTCCACCCCTCTATCCTTGCCTGGAAAAGCCAATGGACAGAGGAATCTGGCAGGCTACAATACAATGGGTTGCAAAGAGTCAGACAAGACTGAACACACACACATAAATTTTATAATTCTTTATTAGAATTGATATTCAATAGAGAGTACATTGAAAATTAAAAGTTATTTACCTTAGAGATTACCAAAAAAGGAATAATGGTTTTAAATGTTGACTAAGTGCAGGGCAGCATACTAAATGCTTACATATATTATTTTCATAATAAGACTATAGTTGAGGCTTTTTAAATATTAATTTTATTGATGAAAATCAAATTCAGAGAAATTCAGAAATTTATCCAGCATTATAAAGCTAGTAACTGATGAAATGAGGATTCAAAAATATTACTTAATAGTTTTTAAGTCAAGTCTATACAGTTATCACATAGCATCTGTTCTGGGGTTGAGTCTACTTACTGTGTTCAATCTTTAATGAGGCAGATTTGTGATCCAGGCTTGTGATATCAAGTCAGCCTTTCTAGTCTGAATCTCTCGCCTGCAGTTACTTAATGTGTGATCTTGAGCTAATGTTTCTAAGGCTCGTACTTTTGATCTATAATATGGAAATACTAATAATACTTCCTTACTGTGTCATTTGTGTACTACACTATAAACCAAGGAAGAGTGGGCAGCAGATAGAAAGCAGATTGTTGTAAGGGTAATTGCAATAATAGATCTTGTAAAAAATTAAAAACCAAAATCCCACAATAAAACACACCACTTACCATAGTATCTAATAATAAAGTTTACTTTTACTAGAAATGCTATCAGCTACTGTGCTGTGTGCTTAGTCACTCAGCTGTGTCTGACTTTCCAATCCATTGGACGGTAGCCTGCCAAGCTCCTCTTTCCATGGGATTTTTCAGGCAAGAATACTAGAGCGGTTGTCAGTTCCTTCTCCAGGGGATCTTTCCAACCTAGGGATCGAACCCACATCTCCTGTGTCTCCTACATGGCAGGCAGATTATTCACCGATTGAGCCATCAGAGATACCCGCTATCAACTGCTACAGTATTCCAAATCCTAAGGAAGGGAATACAGAGAGGAAAGTCAAGAGAGCCAGGGTTAAAATCCAGAGACACCTTTTTTGAGCAAGTTGGAGGAGAGAAAAATGCCGGAGAATGAAAAATCAGATAAGGATCACCAGGTTTTGGATATAACTGTGTCACGTTGAAGGGAGCCAAGCAGATGTCAGCAGTGATAAACCATACCTCAGTGGGCTTGAGGGAGGCATAATGTGAAAAGTGACACGGGGGTAAGTGTAAGTGGGGCATGAAAGTGCTTGTGTAAGGTTGACTTTTCAAATACCTGGAAATTTACAGTGTGAATCTGAAGAGTTTTTACCTATTTTGAGTGTAAAGTCTATTCTTCTGTGACTTAATCTAAATATTTTCATAAGAATAGCAGTATGCTAATAGCTAGTGTGTACGACTATCTGACGGAATGGGCTCATGATTATGTTGGTACCCTGATTAAAATGAACTATGGCTCATTTGATTAAAATGGGAGTTTAAAACAAAAACACAAACACAAACAAAGTACTTGTTGCCATTTGTTAATGGCTATGACATTACCACCACCTTCCTCTGGAAGTTTTCCATCTCCTTAGATATTTTTTTTCCCTCTCTGATGTTTCTCATCTTCAGGATCTTTGCATTGACTGCTCCCACTGTTTGGATTTTTTTTTTTTTTCCTACAATCTAGTCATCCTTTCAGTCTTTAAAATTCAACTCAAATGTTACTTCCTTTTAAAATGACACACACAGAAAACAAAGCAACAAAAAGCACACTTTATAATATACCCTTCAGAATACCTCGTGTTTCCCTGATATATATTTATTGCTCCCTATATATCTGTTTGTTGAATGATCAAATTGTAATTAAAAGCAAAAATCTATAATGTTTTGTTGTCTTCGTACTGACTAGAAACAGAGTTCACAAGTATAGGAACAATATCTGTTCTTCAATGACCTTCCAGTTCCTTGAGTATGTTACTATCTATGGAGAAACAGAAAAAGACTTTCCCTTGGACTGAGAGTCTTTTCATCATATTGGCATCTCAAAAATACAGCATAGGGTCAAGCACATAAATTGTTGAATTTATCCATAAATGATGTCTCACTTTCCCCATTCTCATGGAGTAGCGTTGGTTAGGTAGGTGGTACTCTGCAAGATATTATAAGTCCATACTCTTCAGGAGTTCATCATTTAGTTGAGAAAAACATAAAGCCACATGTGGGACAAAACAGATCAAAATAAAAATAAATACAAAGAAAATACATTAAATTTCAGCATTTGTGAGGTTAAAACCTACTACTTATTCTGTCTTTGAGCATATACAGTTTTCCCAAGAAGCTATCAAAATGTCTCTATAGGCAAGTATGCTAACGTATAGAAACATACTGCTTGTGAATCTCTTAGCCTGGAGTCAGGTCAAGAATACCAGCTGTGATAAATTGTAAAGTAAGTATGTACAATTTGACAAGCCAGGCAAGGATTTACTTGTTGGAATGTTCTAAATCTTTTGTTCTTAGCTTCCATCCCTTAAAATGTTCAAAGGTAGCTGAACAGCATGCCAGATCAGGAACAGGGAGTGTAGCAATTGCAGAGTAGATATATTTGTTCACTTTGTGGATGCATTATTTACAGCACTGTTGTTCTAATCATCAATTTGAATTGCATTGTTCTCACTCTTATTTATGAATGTTGTTTTCTCCTCTTGTTGTCATGCCTACCTCCTTAATCACTTCCCACATCAGTAGGTGAATACAATACACAGAGAGGGAAACACATTGGCTGTGTCTACACAGAGACAGTGGAGTGAGCTCTAGGACTGTAACAAGCAATGGATCTTAGATGCTAAGGGAGACCCAGGAGCAAGGTTTAGAGCTAAAAGGGCAGAGTCAAGAAAAAGATTTGAAGATAGGGTCTATGAAGGGACAAATACAAAAGTCAGTGGTCTTTAAAAATTTATTGTCTTGCAAATCAATTCTAAAAACTGGAATTCGTATTTCTAGAAGTATTGCAATAATATGTGAATAAAAGTGTAAGAATTCATCACTGTCTACACTAAAATTCTTTTTTATGTATAAAGAGAATAAGTCATGGTATTTCTATTACTCTAATTTCAGCATATCCAAAAGTAAAGCAGCTTGAAGCACTAGAACTCTTTCTGAGTCACTAACACTTCTCCTTGGAAGAAAAGTTATGACCAACCTAAACAGCATGTTAAAAAGCAGTGACATTATTTTGCCAACAAAGGTCCATCTAGTCAAAGCTATTGTTTTTCCAGTAGTCATGTATGGATGTGAGAGTTGGACTATAAAGAAAGCTGAGCGCTGAAGAATTGATGCTTTTGAACTATGATGTTGGAGAAGACTCTTGAGAGTCCCTTGGACTGCAAGCAGATTCAACCAGTCCATCCTAAAGGAAATCAGTCCTGAATGTTCATTAGAAGGACTGATGCTGAAGCTGAAACTCCAATACTTTGGCTGCCTGATGTGAAGAACTGACTCACTGGAAAAGACCCTGATGCTGGGAAAGATTGAAGGCAGGAGGAGAAGGGGGCAAGAGAGGATGAGATAGTTGGATGGCATCACTGACTCAATGGACATGTGTTTGAGTAGACTCCGGGAGTTGGTGATGGACAGGGAGGCCTGCCATGCTGTAGTTCATGGGGTCGCAAAGAGTCAGACACAACTGAGCAACTGAGCTATCTGAACACTTTTCTCTGCCAACACTCAGAATGTTTCCAAGCATTGTGTGAACCTGTAGTTCCTATAAGGAAAGAATTCTTACCTCATTAATAAAACTTAGGTTTATTGAAAGCCATTTATTGCCTGGCTAAATTTATACCAGCTACTGCTCTTTGGGGGATTCCCTGGTGGCTCAGACGGTTAAGCATCTGCCTGCAGTGCAGGAAACCCGGGTTCGATCTCTGGATCAGGAAGATCCCCTGGAGAAGGAAATGGCAAGAGTACTGCAGTACTCTGGCCTGAAAAATTCCATGGACAGAGGATCCTGGTGGGCCACAGTCCATGGGGTTGCAAAGAGTTGGACATGACTGAGTGACTTCACTTTCACTGCTCTTTGGATCTCATAGTGTCAGCTTTTCCTTTTCACACATGTGCCTTTGATTGTTTTCCTTGAAAAAGGCTTCAGAAGTATTCAATATCTTTGCCTGTTAGCAACACTAGTCTTTATTTACTCTAGTCTGGTGCTTTAATAGAAATAAATTACAGCACTCTAAATTTCAGGCCCTATGCCACAAACTAGACTACATTTCTCTTATAAACAGTAAGATAATGGGAGTTTTTAAAGGGGGAATGAAATGTGTGATTAAATAGTAGGGTTTGAAAGAATAAGGATTAGGGACAATAATAGATAAGAAAAAGAAACGTGAGATTATATAATAATCAAAAGGTGAAAAATGATTAAGCTGTCAAAGCCAGCTTGCCTTTTTTAAAAACTTACTTTGTTTTCCATGATTATGTCATCGGAGTCAGCTCTCCAAAGGAGTTTTCTAAGTTTAGACCTAAACTCAATATATCTGTTCTCTAATGGGCTTTCCTGGTGGGCTCAGAGGTTAAAGCGTCTGCCTCCAATGCGGGAGACCCGGGTTCAATCCCTGGGTCGGGAAGATCCCCTGGAGAAGGAAATGGTAACCCACTCCAGTATTCTTGCCTGGAGAATCCCATGGACGGAGAAGCCTGGTAGGCTACAGTCCATGGGGTCGCAAAGAGTCAGACACAACTGAGCGACTTCACTTTCACTTTCAATTACAACCAACATAGCTAGATAAAAAAGTGACAAATAGTTATCAAACTTAATGTGATCAGCAGTTGGGATTTAGGAAACATAAGTTTTAAATGTTACCTTCTAGGAGGTTAAAATCTCTCTGCGGGCTGGGGGAAGAGGAAAAGGAGAAAGTGAGGAAAAGGAGAAACGCAGGAACGATCTAATGACTAACAAGGAAAGGGAATGGAAACGTAAATCCAATTCATTAAATCAATGGTCGTGTTATCTTAGGTTTAGTTTTTGCCTCCTAGGCTTCTAATTACAAAGCATTCTTAGCTGGCAACACACACAATCTATACAGTTTCAGCTACTACCTATACTCTTATAGCTTTGAGGCAGGAGGCAGATGGGTCCCCTGAAGGTAAAGCAATTGGATATTCATTCTCTATCGACTGAAACACCAAGACAAGAAAGGCAGGGCAATTAAGGGAGGAGGCTGGGTCTTGCTCAGACCACATATTTCTTCTGAAAGTCAGGAGACACCCCCAACCACACAGGCACAGAAAAGGCTTCTTGGAGGTCAAACGGAAGTTATATCAGGAAATGTTCTACCCAGACACCTTTTTGGTAGGATTCATCTTGGCTAAGAGATGTGTGCACACACATGGGAGATATAGTAAATACAGACTGTGAATCAGTCAAATCAAAATGACTAGCCAAAGAAAACCCAGAAAAAATGCCCCATAAAAGTAATTCAAACAGCCATGAGGGTGCTACTCAGCAACTCCATCTCTCTCTGAGTTTGCCCGTGTGTGTGTCTATCTACACATACTCTACTCTTTTTTCCTCCTAATCACCACTTTACTTGCTTCACTACTTTCTGTCTTTGTGGAAATTATTTTCTGCAAAGCCAAAGGGCCAGCACCCTTGTCACTGACCACTGGTCTAGTGGCTAGGATCTGGTCCTTTCACCACTGCAAGCCTCATTCTAAGCCCCACTCCAAGCCCTTGCAGCCAAGGCCACCGGAGATCAGCTTGATGATAATTTAATCTATGTGCATGCATGCTAAGTCACTTCAATCATGTCTGACTGTTTGTGACCCTATGGACTGTAGCCTACAAGACTCCTCCATCTGTGGGATTTTTCCAGGCAAGAATACTGGAGTTGCCATGCCCTCTCCCAGGGGATCTTCTCAACTCAAGGATTAAACCTGAGTCTCCTGCATTGCAGGCAGATTCTTTATTGCCGAGCCACGGGGGAAGACCAGTTGAATCTATATATGTAGACTAAATCTCAAACTTTCCACTTGTGCATATTACTTCCTATGCAAGCACTCCATTTGGATGGATTCTAACAACATGAAAATCAGCATATTCAAATCAAATTTGCCATTCCTCACAAAGTTTCCTAACATTCTTCTTCTCTTACTACATTCTCTCTCTGTTTTGTGTGTGTGTGTGTGTGTGTGTGTGTGTGTGTGTCTGTGTGTGAATAACCAGAGTCACTTAAACTTGGAAACTGTCCCACTTCATTCCATATTGTTATTTTCCTTTTTAGTCTCTTTCAATTTATTTTAATTCAATTCAATCAACATTTATTGAATGGCCATACCATGCCAGACAAAGCTGGAAACAATATGGAAGAACTTATAATGAAGACATATGTTTTACAAGAAATTAGAAATATAAGGACTGCTAGGAAACAGGAAGTAAAAGGTGGTAAAGAAATATGTAGTGAAGATATTTAGTGTAAACTTTGTAGTTTTTACAATAGTCACTCTCTGTATAGTCACTCTGACTTTATAGCATGCATCTCATTTTATCAAAAATTAGAAGCAAAGTCAAGGATTCTATAGTCATACTGACTCCTTACCATCACCTGTGCATATAACTCCTGCCTTCATCTTACTGCTTTGTATGAACCACTTATTCCTGTGTCTAAGGCCAGATCATTCCGGAAAACTATTCAAAGAATCTCTCTGCCAATTCTTCCATCTCTTTTATCATCATCATCATCTTTCTTACTAGTGGATCTTTTTCATCAAGTTATTTCCACCTACAGCCAAGGATGACTCAGAGACTATTTGCAGGCCAGTGGTCATAGACATGTTTGGAGAAAGGTGCTAGACATTTGTTTGCAAGTGTGCCAGTGCTGTCTTAAGGGGATACTATTTCTCCTGTTGGATTCTGGGCAGGCTCCTGGGATTCTAAGAATAGAGGGAGATTAATGAACAGAAAACTTGGTATACTGGACAGCAGGATGACCATAAGTGTGGTTTACCAGAGTCACCTTCCACAGTCTCCAGTGGACCACATTTTGTCAGTGGACAACATTTTTCTCCACTGGAGAAGGAAATGGCAAACCACTTCAGTATTCCTGCCTTGAGAACCTCATGAACAGTATGAAAAGCAAAAAGATAGAACACTGAAAGATGAAGTCCCCAGGTCAGTAGGTGCCCAATATGCTACTGGAGATCAGTGGAGAAATAACTCCAGAAAGAATAAAGAGATGGAGCCAAAGCAAAAACAACACCCAGCTGTGGATGTGACTTGTGATGGAAGCAACATCCCATGCTGTAAAGAGCAATATTGCATAGGAACCTGGAATGTCAGGTCCATGAATCAAGGCAAATTGGAAGTGGTCAAACAGGAGATGACAAGAGTGAATGTCGATATTCTAGGAATCAGCGAACTAAAATGGACTGAATGGGTGATTTTAACTCAGATGACCATTATATCTACTACTGTGGGCAAGAATCCCTTAGAAGAAATACAGAAGCCATCGTAGTCAACAAAAGAGTCCAAGATGCAGTACTTGGATGCAATCTCAAAAATGACAGAATGATCTCTGTTTGTCTCCAACAAACCATTCAATATCACGGTAATTCAAGTCTATGCCCCGACCAGTAATGCTGAAGAAGCTGAAGTTGAACGGTTCTATGAAGACCTACAAGATCTTCTAGAATTAACACCCCCAAAAGATCTCCTTTTCATTATAGGAAACTGGAATGCAAAAGTAGGAAGTTAAGAAACACCTGGAATAACAGGCAAATTTGGCCTTGGAGTACAGAATGAAGCAGGGCAAGACCTAATAGAGTTCTGTCAAGAGAATGCACTGGTCATAGCAAACACCCTCTTCCAACAACACAAAAGAAGGCTCTACACATGGACATCACCAGATGGTCAACACTGAAATCAGATCAGTTATATTCTTTGCAGTCAAAAATAGAGAAGCTGTATACAGTCAGCAAAAATATTACCTGGAGATGACTGTGGCTCAACTCATGAACTCCTTATTGCCAAATTCAGACTTAAATTGAAGAAAGTAGAGAAAACCACTACGCCATTCAGGTATGACCTAAATCAAATCCCTAACGATTATACAGTGGAAGTGAGAAATAGATTTAAGGGACTAGATCAGATAGACACAGTGCCTGATGAACTATGGACAAAGGTTCATGACCTTGTACAGGAGACAGGGAGCAAAACCATTCCCAAGAAAAAGAAATGCAAAAAAGCAAAATGGTTTTCTGAGGAGGCCTTACAAATAGCTGTGAAAAGAGGAAAAGCCAAAAGTAAAGGAGAAAAGGAAAGAAATACCCATTTGAATGCAGAGTTCTAATGAATAGCAAGGAGAGATATGAAAGCCATCCTCAATGATCATGAAACAGAGGAAAACAATAGAATGGGAAAGACTAGAGGTCTCTTCAAGAAAGTTAGAGATACTAAGGGAACATTTCATGCAAAAATGGGCTCAATAAAGGACAGAAATTATATGTACCTAACAGAAGCAGAAGATAAGAAGAGGTGGCAAGAATACACAGAAGAACTGTACAAAAAAGATATTCATGACCAGGTAATGATGATTATGTGATCACTCACCTAGAGCCAGACGTCCTGGAATGTGAAGTCAAGTGGGCCTTAGAAAGCATCACTACGAACAAAGCTAGTGGAGGTGATGGAATTCCCATTGAGCTATTTCAATACTTAAAGATGATGCTATGATAGTGCTACACTCAATATGTTAGCAAATTGGAAATCTCAGCCTTGGCCCAGGACTGGAAAAGGTCAGTTTTCATTCCAATCCCAAAGAAAGGCAATGCCAAAGAATGTTCCAACTACTGCACAATTGCACTCATCTCACACGCTAGCAAAGTCATGCTCAAAATTCTCCAAGCCATGCTTCAACAATACATGAACTGTGAACTTTCAGATGTTCAAGCTGGTTTTAGAAAAGGCAGAGGAACCAGAGATCAAATCTATTTTTTCTTTATCAACTATGCCAAAGCCTTTCACTGTTTGGATCACAATAAACTGTGAAAATTATAAAAGAGTTGGGAATACCAGACCACCTGACCTGCCTCTTGAGAAATCTGTATGCAGGTCAGGAAGCAACAGTTAGAACTGGACATGAAACAACAGACTGGTTCCAAATTGGAAAAGGAGTACGTCAAGGTTGTATATTGTCACTGTGCTTATTTAACTTATATGCACAGTACATCATGACAAACGCTGGGCTGGATGAAGCAGAAGCTGGACTCAAGATTGCTGGGAGAAATATCAATAGCAGATGACACTACCCTTATGGCAGAAAGTGAAGAAGAACTAAAGAGCCTCTTGATGAAACTGAAAGAGGAGAGTGAAAAATTTGGCTTAAAGCTCAACATTCAGAAAATTAAGATCATGGCATCCAGCCCCATCACTTTAGGCAAATAGATGGAGAAATAGTGGAAATAGTGCCAGACTTTATTTTTCTGGGTTTCAAAATCACAGCAGATGGTGACTGCAGCCATGAAATAAAAAGACGCTTATTCCTTGGAATAAACAGTTTGACCAACCTAGACAGCATATTAAAAAGCATTACTTTGCCAACAAAGATCTGTCTAGTCAAGGCTATGGTTCTTCCAGTAGTCGTGTATGGATGTGAGAGTTGGACTATAAAGAAAGCTAAGCGCTGAAGAATTGATGTTTTTGAACTGTGGTGTTGGAGAAGACTCTTGAGAGTCCCTTGGACTGCAAGGAGATCCAACCAGTCCGTCCTAAAGGAGATCAGTCCTGGGTGTTCATTGCAAGGACTGATGCTGAAGCTGAAACTGCAATACTTTGGCCACCTGATGCAAAGAGCTGACTCATTGGGAAAGACCCTGATGCTGGTAAAGATTGCAGGTAGGAGGAGAAGGGGACGACATAGGATGAGATAGTTGGATGGTATCACCCACTCAATGGACTCCAGGAGTTGGTGATGGACAGAGGTGCCTGGCATGCTGGAGTCCATGGGGTCACAAATATTTGGACACTACTAAGTGACAGAACTGAACTGAACCAGAGGCACTGGGCCATGCATGCCAGAAGATAAAGTGCTGCAGAGTCCTTGGGGAATCAATTGGTAGTGCTTGGCAATTGGGACCTCTGAAGGATTGAAAGGTTCTAGTACCAGATAAGCAAAATAAATGCAGGAGGCAGAGGAGGAGAACCCCGGCTTTTTTAGGCATTAACCTTTCTTTACTAGATAGTCTGGGAGCGCTGGAGTGGAGAACTGGGTTAATCTGTTCACACAGGGATGTTTTGAAACTCAGGACAGCAGCTAAACTGTATATCTCAGTAGTCTGACAAACTGAACCACTTTCCAGTGCATAATGAGTGTGTATCATTACTGCCTATCTCTATTATTCTGCAGATTTACTTATTCATATTTGCTTACATTTGCCTTCTCCCACAATAGAAGACAACTTCCTTAAGCTTTGGTAAAATGCTATCCTCCATGATACCTTAAAGTGTGCCTGATACTTAATATATAAATTTTCAAAGAAATGAATCGGTAAATGCCTTCTTGAGGAATGTCATTTAATGCTTGAAAATGAAGAAACATTAGCCAGGAAAAATAAATAGAGATTGAGTGACAATTACTGGAAGTGATAATATGCATGTGAAGTTTTAGAAGTAGAAAAAGTGTTATGTATTTGGGACTCAAAAGAAACTCATGTCTGAAGTTTAATAAATGTAAGAGGTTGGTCATTAACATATCATGGGAATATTGTAAATACTGTAAAAGATATTGGACTTTATTATATAGCTAAGTGGAACTCATAAATGAGCTGTCATCAGGAATTGCAATATTAAATCTCTACTACAAATATTCTTTGTATGGGAAGCACTGAGAAAAATGGACTAACCTGGGGCATAAATGAGTGAAAGAAGAAAAAGAAACCAGATCATGATTTCTTGTCTAGTGTTGTAGTGGTGAAAGTGGAAAGAACTGAATAGTTTTGACAGTTATTTAAGAAATTAAAAGATCACTTGGAAGTGAGTGTGGATGAGAAGTGAGAAAGAAAATATTTGAGCAGCTTCATGAAAAAAACGGTGTCATTAACTGCCATAAAAGACTGGATATTGCACATCAATGAGGAGGAAATTTGACTAAGTTATGAACATTTTGAGGCTGAGATTCCTTTTGAAATCTCAGTAAATTTGGACAGCAAATTAGTAAAGTATGCAGTTAAATATACAGATACAAAATTCAAGAAAGAACAGAGCTGGAAGTTTATATTTGAGTTATCAGCATATAGAAGATGAAATTCTAAGAATGATTAAAAGGAGAAGATAATAAAGCTTAGGCAGAACCATAAAGGATTTTAATTTTATTTTTTAATTTTAAGACTTTTTTGATTATTTAATAATCTTGAAAATTTAGTATTGGCATATTGATGGACAAATAGATCAGTGGTACAGAAGATAATGGCTAAATATGATGAGATTCATAGTCAATTGATTTTTTTTTTTTTTTTACAGTTTGAATATGATACGTCTAGTAGCATGTCTGGGGATGGTTTGTGTGAGTTGAGGGAGACATGTGCATACTTGCATGTATTTATTCTGGTTAGTGATTTTTGACTCTGTGGTTTGGTGTTTGTCATTAATTTGGGAAAAATTTTAGCTGTTGTTTTCTCCAGCTTTATTGAGGTATGATTGACAAATAAAAATTGTTTATATTTAGGGTGTACAATGTGCTATCTTTCTTTAAGAAGAACAGTGTCATGATTTAATACGACACATGTGCTCACTTAGGCATGTTTGACTATAGACCCCATAGACTATAGCCTTCCAGGTGCCTCTGTCCATAGAACTTTCCAGGAAAGAACAGTTGAGTGGGTTGCTGTTTCCTTCTCCAGAGGACCTTTCCAACTCAGGGATCAAACTCAGGTCTTTTGCATCTTTTGTGTTGGCAGGAGGATTCTTTACCAACAGTGCCACCTGGGAAGCCCTGCAAGTTAGTTAATATATCCATCACCTCATACAGTTACCTTGTGTGTGTGTGTGTAGTGAGAACATTTAAGATCTACTCTTTCAGGAAATTTCAAATATACAGTACACTATTATTAACTATAAACATCATGCTGTACTTAGGTCTTCAGAATTTGTTTATCTTATAACTGCAAGTTTGTTTGCTTTGACTAAGATCTCCCCATTTCCCCCACCAGTGGCACTTGCCATTTGACTCTCTGCTTCTACGAGTCTGACCTTTTCAGATTCTATGTAAAAGTGAAATCATAAAGTATTTATCCTTCTAAGTGGCTTATTTCACTTAGCATAATGTACTCCAGGTTCAGCCATGTTGTTGTAAATGACGGGATTTCCTTCTTATTTACAGTTGAGTAATATTCCTGTATCTCCATCTGTATCATTTTTTCTTTATCCATTCATCCATTGATAGATATTTAGTTTGTTTCCATGTTTAAACTACTGTGAATAATGTTAAAATGTATGGAGGTTAAAAAAGTGAACTACTATATGATTCAGCAGTTCCACTTTAGAGTATATATCAGAAAAAAATTAAAACACTAGCTTCAGAAGATATATATGCACACATGTTCATTGAAGCATTATTTACAATAACCAAGATATGGAAATGACCTAAGTGTCCACTGATGGGCAAATACATGGTAAAAGAAACAGTGTGTATACATGTATACCTTTAACTATATACATATATATATACACATAAATACATGTATATGCACATACACGTATATGTGTATATAATAGGATATTATTCAGATTTAATAAAGAATGAAATCTTGCTATTTGCATCAACATACATGGACCCTGAGGGCATTATACTAACTGAAATAAGAACAAGCTCATAGATGTCATGAAACAATTGGTGGTTGCCAGCGATGAGTGGGAGAAATGGATAAACTTATTTTTAGCTTAAATAAATTGAAAAAATTTAGAATAGATAAAAGACCTAAATAAATATTTCTTTGAAGAAGTTATTCTGATGGTAACAGGTACATGAAAATATGCTCAACATCACTATCATCAGAAAAATGCAATCAAAATAATGGTGAGATATCATATCACATCTCTCAGGCTGGCACTGATCAGAAAGATGAGAAATAAGTGTAGAGAAAATGGAACTTTTGTGTACTATAGGAAGAGATATAGATTGGGACAGACATGGGAGAAAAGAGTATGGCATTTCCTGGAAAATTAAAAATAGAATTACAATATGATCCAGTAATTCTACCTCTGAATATATAGCAAAAGAAAGGTGATTACCATCACAAAGAGATATCTGCACCTTCAAAAAAGATAATATTTAAGAGTTAGATATACACAAGTACTTTGATGAATACAGTTTATGAAATAACATCTGAAAGAAGTTGAATAAAGATTAGGTCTATTGATAAATAGAGTTATGATAACTAGATGGCCATATAGCAGAAGAAAAAAATTGGTATTATAGATCACACCAAACACCAGGGTAGAACTCAAATACATCAAAGATATGTGAAATAAAGAGAAAATGACTCAAACAAGTACAAACAAACACTGTTTATCTTAATCTAACACAAGCTGGTCAACATGCTGGATGGCAGATTTTCGGATAGAGGGAGCCTTATTTCCATTATACTAAATGGAAATAATAATAATACGATTGGTCCATCCAAAACCTCCAGCTAACTTTCCCAGATGTCAATAAACACTCTGAAACAGCAATAGGACAATCCCCCATGGGCTTTTGCATAACATAAAGCATTTAAAACATCAACTACCTAATAATTTAATACTTAATGAATTTATTAATTAGTAGCTTTGTGTTCTACATGCAGTGACTTCTATGATGTTCAATACAAATTATGCTTTGTTTCTATACTGCAATGAACATAAGCTGTTATATAAATAAACTCCATTAAATATTTTGTTTCAAACATAAAAAAAATTGGAAAATACTTAGCAAAATAAACAGAAATGACAATTTCAGAAACATGGCATTTGCCACTTGAAATGCTCAAGGGAGATTTCACAACAAGAAAGACATAGAATCTATAGGCACTGTTCAAGTGGTGGTGAGTACAGGTTAGTGAGAGTTCGAACCTGTAAACATTTCAGAAAGGAGGTTGATGCTACAGAGACTGCAGCTAAGACAATATGATAATACAATCTACATTTTCTACCAAATGCTCAGCCGTTACTTTAAAGTTTTTTGCTATGACACATATGTAAATTTATCATAGCAAATTTTCAATTCAGATGGTTTGAGGTAAAAAAATAAAAATATCAAATTTGAAACAGTAAAAGTAAAATATATATATATATATATATAAAAGCTGCACAACAAAAAGAAATACCATAAAGATGAGTGAAAAAGTCAGAGAATGATAAACACTGAGTGATATCACTTATATATGGAATTAAAAAATACAACAAACTATGAGTATATAACAAAACTGAAGCAGACTCACAAATATAGAGGACAAACTAGGGGTTACCAGTGAGGAGAGAGGAAGGGGCAATAAAGGGAAGGGAGAGTAGGAGGTACAAACTATTGGGTATAAGATAAACTCAAGGATGCATTACACATGGAGTAGGAAATGGCAATCCACTAAAATGTCTTGCCTGGAAAATTCCCTGGATAGAGGATCCTGGTGGGCTATAGTCCATGGGGTTGCAGAGTTGGTCATGACTAAGCATGCAGGCACCATTTATTATATAACAAAGGGCTATAGCCAATATTTTGTAATACCTGTAAATAGCAACACAAAACTGCATAAAAATTAAAATTAAGGAAATATTATAAAGAAAATAAAGCATGAAAATAGCTGAGGAAAGATATTTGCCATCCATCATAAAGAGTTAATTTCCTTAATAGAGAAATAACCTTCAAGTAATTGTTAAGAAAAAAGACAAAAAAAGAAAAACGGCAAAAAGACAAATCTTTCATAAGCAAAATTATATATAGTTATAACCACATAAAAAGAAGTCCTGCTGTTGCTGCTAAGTCGCTTCAGTCGTGTCTTACTCTGTGTGACCCCATAGACGGCAGCCCACCAGGCTCTGCTGTCCCTGGGATTCTCCAGGCATGAAAGTGAAAAGTTAAAGTGAAGTCTCTCAGTCGTGTCCGACTCATAGCGACCCCATGGAATGCAGCCCACCAGGCTCCTCCATCCATGGAATTTTCCTGGCAAGAGTACTGGAGTGGAGTGCCATTGCCTTCTCCGAAAAGAAGTCCTACCTCCCTCGTATAAAAAAAAATACAAATTAAAACTATACTGAGATATAACATTCTCCATATACCAAATTGGTTAAAATCCAAATATTTGTTGGCAAAACTGTGAGAATACTCTTCTACATATTATTGTTGTTATAAAACTATGCAGAAGAGTATTGGTTATATTGATCAAAATTACTACTACACATACTCTTTGGCATAGCAACCCTATTTTGAAGAATCTAATTGGGATTCATATATATATATATATATATATATATACACACATATGAAATATGAAATGATATATGTGCTAGGTTATTTATTGTGGCATTATTCATATCAGCAAACATTGAAAGCAACTTACATACCAAGCTGAAGAAACTGGTGGTTTTAGATAGCAGATCTATGCAATCCCCCAAAATAATGTACTAATATAAAGAGAAGTCCAGAATCTATTGCAAACTTAAGAAAGCAAAGTAAAGTACAGAATTGTGCATATCATATACTAACTTTTAGAAAAGTAAGGGGAAAATAATACACATGCTATTATGTTTAAATTAACAAAACACAGGCTTTCATAAGGATTGTCAGTGCTGCTGCTGCTGCTAAGTCGCTTCAGTCGTGTCCGACTCTGTGCGACCCCATAGACGGCAGCCCACCAGGCTTCCCTGTCCCTGGGATTCTCCAGGCAAGAACACTGGAGTGGGTTGCCATTGCCTTCTCCAATGCATGAAAGTGAAAAGTGAAAGGAAAGTCGCTCAGTCGTGTCGGATTCTTAGCGACCCCATGGACTGCAGCCTACCAGGCTCCTCCACCCATGGGATTTTCCAGGCAAGAGTACTGGAGTGGGGTGCCATTGCCTTCTCCGAATAAAAATAAGAGAAAGGAAAAAATGTAGTGGAGGGACAGCAATGAAAATAAGACTTCTCTATGTACATCTTTTGTATAGAGTTTTAACTTTAATTGTGTGTATGCTAAGTCACTTCAGTTGTGTCCAACTCTTTGCTACACTATGGAGCATAGACTGCCAGGTTCTTCTGTCTGTGGTATTCTCCAGGCAAGAATATTGGAGTGGCTTACCGTACCCTCTTCCAGTTAATCCTGTGTGTATACTAATTATTTTTAAATCTTGTAGATGAAAAATAAAAGAAACAGATGAATCTAACCTTATAATAAGTTAGCACTACAAACATAGAAAAAATATCTCCTTAAGGGAAGCTAGAATACAATATATTGAATACAATTAATAGTGGAACACATGTTAATTAAATATATTAACTAAATAAATAAATCCAAACTTTATTTTACAAATAAAGCAAATAAAAAGAGATCAAATGAAAAATCAAGAATTTTAAAGAAAAGCTCTAATATGTTTAAATTGAACTGAAAATATAAATTTATTTAATAAATTGAAAAGCTTTTTGCCACTTTAGTAAAATTGCCTGGAAGTTTTATCATTAGCCATAACAATAAGCATCTCTAGCAGAGTGTCTTATCTAATTACACTCCTTGTTGAAATTTTGACCCTATGTTTCTCAACATTAATGAAAGTTTATTTTTTTTCTATTGCCAAGATCTAAAATACTAAATATGGCTTCATTACTGACTTAATACATGTTTTTTTTTTTTTTTCTGGAAGAAAACACTTTTTAAAAAAATACTAAGGATATACTATGAACATTTTACTCATGGTAATTTTTTGTCCTCAAAACTATAGTTATTAAAAATGATGTGTGGTTTTCAAGCTGTGTTATTGTTTTTCATTTTTAAATTCAATGTGATCTTTATAAAGATATCTATGTCATTTAGTCTTCAGGGGATCTCTACTTTGTTTATTTTTGAGAACAGATGATGAGGCTTTTGTTAACAGGAAGTCAATTCATTTTTCAATAAAAAAAGTGTTCTGACATCTTGAGTAGAAGCAGACTTTTCCAGTTAAATGACAATGATAGAATCATGACCATCTTTATTTAAAACCATCCTTAAATTCATGTAGTCAATCCTCATTTGAAAGGAAAAGAGGAAGTTAGATTGACTTGTGGTTAAGTGACATTGGTACTGTCTATACCTTGGTTAAAAAATCTTATTTGGTGATTCTCTGATACATTGGCAAACAGAGTTCCTAACACTGGGAGGTAAAGTACTGCTTTATGCTGGGTATATGAATAAGATCATGAATACAAAAGTGACTCTGAAGCAACCTAAATGCCCACTGATAGAGGAATTGATAAATAAGATGTAGTACATACATACAATGGAATATTACTCAGCCATAAAAATGAATAAAATAATGTCATTTGCAACAACATGGGATGGACTTAGAGATGGTCATACTAAGTGTAGTAAGTCAGACAGAGAAAGACAAATACAAGGTATTGTTTATATGTGGAATCTAAAAAAAAATGGTACAAAAGAACTTATATACAAAATAGAAATAGAGTCATAGAGGTAGAAAACAAACTTTTGGTTATGGTAAGGAGAGGGATAAATCTGGAAATTGTGGATTGACATATACACACTACTATATATAAAATGGATAACTAATAAGGACCTAGTGTGTAGCATAGGGAATTCTCAGTACTCTATAATGACCTATATGAGAAAATAATCTGAAGAAGAGTAGATATGTGTATAGGTATAACTGCTTCATCTGCTCCACAGCAGAACTAACACAATATTATAAAACAACTTAACTCCAATAATTTTTTTTGAAGTGTCTTTACCAAAATATGTCCTCTCATTCTGCCAAAATTTCAAACTATTAGAATATTAAGAAAAAGCTGTTTACTACTTTATATAATCCTTGATAATGTCAATTTCACAACAAATGAAAGTCAACTTTAGGTATTTAATCTGTTAAAACATCATACATTTTGTAAATTTTGAAAATAAATTAAGGGAAGTAGTCTTATTAGCTATACCAAAGTGTAATGCACCATTCTTTTGTGAATTTATTAAAGAAATATTTATTAACTACTCATTTTTCCCAAGGATTAAAACAAAATACACAAAGTTTCTGTACTTGTGGAACTTAAACTCTTTGGGAGGAGACAATGAATGAACAGATAACCCTGATGCAAAGAACTGACTCAATTAAAAAGACCCTGATGCTGGGAAAGATTGAACGCAGGAGGAGAAGGGGATGACAGAGGATGAGATGGATAGATGGCATCACCGAATCTATGGCCATGAGTTTGAGTAAGCTACGGAAGTTAGTGATGCACAGGGATGCCTGGCATGCTGCAGTCCATGGGGTTGCAAAGAGTCGGACACGATTGAGCAATGAACTGAACTGAAGCAAACCAATTTATATCTAGTGATGGTAAAAATTGGAAAATGATAAGTTCAGGTAAAAAAGCATTTAATGACTGTGTGGTGGGCCACTGAAGTATTTGATAAGGCCTCTCTGCTTAGACCTGCAAAGCGGGAGATCCTGGTTCAGTTCCTGAGTTGGGAAGACCCCCTGGAGAAGGGATAGGCTATCCACTCCAGCATTCTAGGGCTTCCTTGGTGCCTCAGTCGGTAAAGAGTCCACCTGCAATGTGGGAGACCTGGGTTCCATCCCTGGGTAGGGAAGATCCCCTGGTTATCATTTAAATTAAGTAAGGGAGCTCAGGTATGCAGATAAGGAACGGCTGTTTCAGATCTAAGAAAGAGCTTAAGTTAAGGCCCTGAGGCCAGGGTATTCTTAATATCAATATATTTGAAGATCTTCAAGAAGTCAGAGTTGTTAGTCCAGTATGAACTGGAGAGAGTGTGAGAGTTGAGATCAGAAATATCCCTTAGTACCATATTGACCAGTGTCTTCAAGGCCATGGTACCATGTTTGGATTTTGAATTTTTTAATTTCCAGCTTGATAAGTCCAAGATTTCCTTTTGAAACAAATACAGCCTTATAAAACATAAAACATTTTTTTTTTTAATTTCTTCTAGAATCAGATAGAAAAAGCAGAAGATTTTAGAGTCAATTTCTTCTTTGAAACTCACTACTGATGTGAGGACTAACTGTATGGTAAATTCTGACCTAGGCAATTTTAGTACAATAATGTTAGTTAATAAAGAAAATACATCCCAATCCACAATTTGTTTATTGTTTATACAACCATTAGTTCATGTAAACTTGCAAGGGAAAAATGTATCTGTATAGTTCATTCTTACCCAGGGAAGTTCTTAACTATACTAGAATATTGCTTCTAGGATTAGGCTCATTTTACTAATATAGGCAATAGATTTTGAACTCACCAAGAAATCTACAAGTAAAACCTCACAACAGGTACAGCTGCAGGTGGGAGTGAAGCTTTCCAAATAGCCTCTGAATCTGCCAGTGAAGAAGATCTTATGTCATCTAGCAAGTATCTCTAGTGGACAGGAATCACTTTGGGGTAAAAAAATTCTCTTTTATATACAGAGTCAGAAAAAATGCTATTAAGGTTTTGTTGTTGTTGTTTTCAGTTCAGAAAAATGGCAGATCTGTATTTTCCTTTTGAAAGAACTCTAAAGATGTTTCTTTAAAATAAATTCAAATTGTTATCTGATGACTTTTGCTGAAATGGATCTGAAATACATTTGTAATTACTGGATAATGTATATGTCCAATGATTTAACTATTATACATTTAATGGCATGTGTCTGAAATGTGTTATCACCCAGGCTGAGACATTCTCCTAAGATGTAAATCATCATTTTCTGACTACAAGAAAGATTAAGCAAAGCAAATAAATGGAGGAAAGTCCTTCCAAGTTTTCTACAGGTAAAAAAATAAAGAATATTGTGAAGCAGTGCTCCTTGAGAAAAAAAGTTTCTTCCTGACCACTCATTGACTTTAACCAGTGCATGGTGGTGTGTGTCAGACAAGGTAGTAGGATAAAGGTCATGTGTGTGCCAGGATTTTGGCAGATTTAAAAAAAAAATCACACTCCCAAATATGTGCTGTTAACTTTTACCTCTGCCCCTTTTTAGAATCACACATTTGAACTACCATGGTCTATTACAGTTTGAATACTGCTGGCTTTGCTCCATCTTGTTGCTGTTGAACAGCAAAGAAGGTATTATTAATGCAAAAATTTGAGACGAATTGCTTCCCCAGCTCCTGCCCTTCCTTCACGATTCCCTTTGGCTCCTTGGGTCTATGTTAATACAACCTCCCCCCACCCACAGCATCAACATGGGATATTATCACTGTTAATTTATATGTCTATTAAATATATCATCATGGAACTATCTTGAATGGTTATAGAAACACAAATCCTTAATATGCTTATTAAATCTAAGATGTTGGAACACATTTTAAGTAGTTGGCAGTAATAGTGCAAGGCAAAATAGTTAGACAAATATGAATTAGAGTTATGAGAAAAATCTGCCTATACATAAAATCACTTTTTATTTAAAAAAATAGAAAGAAAAAAGGGGAAGTTCTATAGGTGTAGGAGCATAATAAAAATATGTTTAAATAGAAGTGATGAATTCTGGGAACCTCAAGAATCTCTTAGAATCTTAGGTTGAGTTCTCATCTCTTCTGGGCTCTAAGAATCTACCAATTTTGGTCATCTTTCTGGGAACAAACTCTGAAAGGAGAAAACAACTCATATTAATTGTTCACAGAATTTATAAAGACAACCCTGAGTATTTCAATCTCCTCAAAGTGTTTTAAAATTTGAAAACTTGTTAGATTATAGAAGACATTTATCATTCAGATTATAAAATTTTAAAAGGAGTTCAAATTTGGTCCATTAATTTTTATATCTAATAGTGTAGTATCATTCAGCATCACATAAAAATAATGTTGGGAGAGACTTCAGGTATATAGCATGAAGATTAGTAAATAAAATAGAAAATGGAAAAACAGGTCACTGGGGCTTAGTGTAGAACTTAGAGTATAATCGATTTTATTGTGATTAAAGAAGTATGATAGGAATAAGAAAGGTGATAAGGGAGAGAGGACAGTCTCGATATAGAAAAAAATTTCAGCTTATAAACTTGTATTCTCGATGAGCAAAAATAATGCTAGTTGGATGCATACAAAGCCATTTTGAATGTTACTGAAATCCAGGTGCTAGTGATTTTCTTTCTAAAAATTCACTCCATATGTGCAGTGGTTTATGGTACTCAATACCCAAGGACACCTCTCAGAAAAGGAAGAAATAAAACTTCTTACCTAAGTTGAATATACTGATTTTAAATAAACCATTCTTATTTAGCATACAGCATGTTTTAAATGCTTTAATTTTGCTTTCTGGAAAAGACTTGAATTTTATAGTTATTTACTTATAATGATTTCAATATTTGAATCACGTGAATCACATTCACAATGAATATAGACTTGAATTATTTGCACAGCTCAGAGAAGAAGACAATACCTATCTACTATATATGCGGTGAAGCTTCAAGTTAGTAACAGGCAGGTTCTTTACCACTAGTGCCACTGAAGTCCATCTGTCTAACATGAGAAGAACAGTCTTTACTGAGTGTTGCTGGGGATCTTTAGGCCCCTGACAGAGAATTTTTCTGAGAGTCCTCCTTCATAGAAAATGAAAGAATGCCCAACTCATTGTTTGTGATGGCTGCAATATCTCCCTCCATAAAACCAAAAGAAAAGCAAAAAAAGACTTTTAAGGGAATAACACAGGAGAAGCAAGTGATTGCACATTTTGGCAGAGGCTTTATATATTAAAACAAAGAAAAAACATTTTTTAAAAAAATCTGTAGGCTACTTGAATATACAAAGTTTATACTGTATACCATTTTTTTTCCAAGCAGTAAAACATAAAGATTATTTTAATAATTTTCTGGCAAATGACACATATTTTATTGTAATAAAAATCTGTATATTAAAATAATATTATGACAAATCAATGTCTTAAGTGATCTTGGGATTTTTTTTAATTTTCAAAAATATGCCATATGTGGTAGTAGTAGTCCTGTGTATAGACAGTCTTTTGTGTATGTTCGTATGCATTATCTCATTTAATCAATACAGTTATCAGATAAGGGTGGTATTGATGTATTTAATTTTCAAACCAAGTTAAGAGAGGAGTTAAATGATTTACCCAAGATCCCAGAAAAGATAAAGAATATTGTTAATACTAATTTTCAGCAACAGTGTACTGGTATATATTTAACCACAAGGTCTGGCTGTGGGAGGTGGAAGGGATGAGTCAAGAGGGCTGTCAACTGATGACAATTGATAGTTTTCATGGTGTAAGTATGCCTACCATGACTGATTTCAAACTACCTACGTGATGTCACTGAATAAAGAGTTTGGAAGGGCAGTTTACTGTCAAAGCAATATATAGTATTTACATCATAAAGATGCAATAAACACAAATAGTATCAAGAATATAGAAAATGGTACAATATAGTGAAAAATTATTTTCAGGTGTTTGTTAGTTTTTTAATATAATCATTTAATTGTAAGTTTATATAGTTTAATTTTTAACTACGCATGAGTTTAACAATCAGGTAACAAAACTTTTGAAAATTTAATGAAAAAACTCTCAAAAACAAGTATGAGCTGAATTTAGACCATCAGACCAACACAATGTAGAAGTCTCTTTACAGATCCCAATTCCTTTCATGATGTGATAGTTCTTTGATAAAAATGTATTGTGATAGAGTAGAACATAGAGAAAAGACCTTGGCATTAACAGACCTCACTTGAACCTGGCTGCATCATCAACCAACTTGTGATCAAAGGCAAATTATTTCACCTTTCTGGCTCCTAACAGTTTCTATCCATTGAATAAGAACTTTCAAGTTCCTGGCTTCAAAAGTTCGAAGCAATTTAAAATTTATTTGTTTGCTATCCTCAGAACATTTTCTTTGTTTTGTTAAAAGAGAAATACTCTGGTTAAAGTGGAAAGTGGGGCTGGGGAATTTTTAATATGTCTGGTACCCTATGTGCTCCTTAGGACACTCCAAGGAACTCCTAATTTCAAAGATTTCCTGCCATCATATTCTATAATAGAATATGTTTGGTTAAAACAATTATACACTGTGATGGATGTTATACTTAAAGGTCTATTTTAAACCACCTCCAAGGTAATGTACTTATGATTTACTATTCTGTCTTAATTGCCCTTAATATTCTAAACCAAACCCAAACATTCTAAACCAAATGAAAACCCTTAAAGCTAACATTTTTTTTTTTTTCCAACCAGAACACTTGATTTTGACTCCACTCTGCTTCTCTCCTCTGATTTCCATCTCAGTGAAGAGAGTTACCATTCACTGTTTCTATGGATAAAAATATTGGTGTCATCCTTAACTCCTCTATTATTATCACTCTTGACCTCCAATTTGATTAGAGAAAGTTGATTTGATACTATCCTCAGTTTTTCATTCATTTATTTAAAACAAAAAGTTTCCGGCCAGCTATGATATGCCAAGTAGAGGTCCAGGTTTTACCAATAAACAATGCACAAAATAAAAACCTTGCTCTCGGCAAACTTTTATTTCTGGTACAGGAAGACAGAAAACGGCAGAAGGCAAAAGACGTTTCCTAACATCTTACAGAAAAACCCAAACAAACTTTTTGGCCAACCCATTAAATGAAAAGCAAATGGAGGAGGTGCTGCAGTGGTACACAGATCTACCTGCAATGCAGGAAACCTGGGGGAAGTGGTTGGAAACTGATAGGAAGAAGTGGTAGTTTCCTCTCCTGAGATAAAATGAGAGCAGAGATTTGAGTGGGAACTTTGTCCCAAGGCTCAGGGCTAAGGACTGGAGGTGGGGCCATTCTTGGTATTTTTGAGGAGCAGCAAGGAAGCTGGTGCATTTGGGCAAAACTCAATAGGAGAGGTGGAAGTTCAAGCCATGCAGACTATGATAAGAATATAGAAGATAAGAACTTTGTTTATTTCAATTTTTTTTGTTGTTCAGTTGCCAAGTCATATCCAACTCTGTGATTTCATGGACTGTAGCACTCCAGGCTTCCCTGTCCTTCACTATTTCCCGGAGTTTGCTCAAACTCATGTCCATTGAATCAGTGATGCCAACCAACCATCTCATCCTCTGTCATGCCCTTCTCTTTCTGCCTTCAATCATTCCCAGCATCGGGGTCCTTTCCAATGGGTTTGCTCTTCTCATCCGATAGCCAATGGACTGGAGCTTCAGCTTCAACATCAGTCCTTCCAATGAATATTCAGGACTGATTTCCCTTAGGATTGACTGGTTTGATCTCCTTGTAGTCCAAGAGACTCTCAAGAGTCTTCTCCAGCACCATAATTCTAAAGCATCAAATCTTTGGCCCTCAACTTTCTTTATGATCCAATTCTCACGTCTGTAATAACTACTGGAAACACCATAGCTTTGACTATATGGACCTTTGTCGGCAAAATGATGTCTCTGCTTTTTAATGCACTGTCTAGTTTTGTCATAGCTTTTCTTCCAAGGAGCAAGCATCTTTTAATTTCATGGCTGCAGTCACCATCCGCAATGATTTTGGAGCTCAAGAAAATAAAATCTGCTATCATTTCCACTCTTTCCCCATCTATTTGTCATAAGTGATGGGGCAGGATGCCATGATCTTAGTTTTTTTAATGTTGAGTTTTAACCCAGCTTTTTCACTATCTCACACCTTCATCAAGAGGCTCTTCAGTTACAGTTTAGTTTCTACTATTAGTTTGGTATTATCTGAATATCTGAGGTCATTGACATTTCTCCCAGCAATGTTGATACCAGCTTGTGATTTATCTATTCATTCATTCATTCAGCCTGGAATTTTGCATGATATATTCTGCATAGAAGTTAAATAAGCAGAGTGACAGTATAGAGCCTTGATGTACTCCTTTCCCAATTTTGAACTAGTCTGTTGTTCCATGTCCAGTTGCTGTTTGACCTGCATACAAGTTTCTCAGGAGGTAGGTAAGATGGTCTTCTATTCCGTTCTGTTTAAGAATTTTCCAAAGTTTGCTATGATACACACAGTCAAAGGCTTTAGCATTGTCAATGAAGCAGAAGTAGATGCTTTTCTGGAATATCCATGTGTTTTTTCTATGATCCAACAGAGGTTGGTAATTTGATCCCTGGTTCCTCTGCCTTTTCTAAATCCAGTATGTACATCTGGAAGTTCTCAGTTCATGTGCTATTGAAGCCTAGGATGAAGGATTTTGAGCATTACCTTGATAGAATGTGACTTGAGCACAATTGTACAGTAGTTTGAACATTCTTTGGCATTGCCCTTTTTTTAGGACTGGAATGAAAACTCATTTTCCAGTCCTGTGGCCATTGTTGAGTTTTCCAAATTTGCTGGCATAGTGAGTGTAGCACTTTAGCAGCAGCATCTTTTAGGATTTGAAATAGCTCAGCTGGAATTCCATCACCTCCACTAGCTCTGTTCATAGCAATGCTTCTTAAGGCTCACTTGACTTCACACTCCAGTATATCTGGCTCTACCTGAGTGACCATACCATGATGTACAGTTCTTCTGTGTATTCTTGCCACCTCTTCTGCTTCTGTTAGGTCCTTGTCGTTTCTGTTCTTTGTTGTGCTCATCTTTCATGTAATGTTCCCTTGGTATTTCCAATTTTCTTGAAGAGATCTCTAGTCTTTTCCATTCATCGTTTCCTCTATTTCTTTGCATTGTTCACTTAAAAAGTTCTCTTATCTCTTCTTACTCTTCTCTGGAACTCTGCATTCAGTAAGGTATATCTTTATCCTTTGCCTTTCACTTCTCTTCTTTTCTCAGCTATTTGCCAGCCCTACTTAGACAACCACTTTGCCTTCTTGCATTTTTTTTTTTCCTTAGGGATGGTTTTGGTCACCACCTCTTGTACAGTGTTATGAACCTCTTCCACAGTTCTTCAGGTGCTCTGTCTTTCAGATCTAATACCTTGAATCTATTTTTCACCTCCACTATATAATCATAAGGGATTTGATTCAGGTCATACTCAAAAAGACTAGTGGCTTTCCCCACTTCCTTCAATTTGTCTGAAATTTGGAATAAGGAACTCATGATCTGAGCCATAGACAGATCCAGGTCTTGTTTTGCTGACTGTATAGCTCTTCACCTTCTGCTGCAAAGAATATAATTAATCTGATTTTAGTATTGACCATCTGGTGATGTTCACGTGTAGACTCATCTGTTGTTGGAAAGAGATCTTAAACAGTGGTGTTAGCTTGAGTTATTTTTGTAAAGGATTACTCTGGTTGATGAGTAAATACAGATTGACAGGAAGGAGAAAGAAGGCTTTATAGTAGTAAGTTAGAAAAAACTGTGTGGTTGCTGAAATGATTTGGCAAAGCAAGCAAGAGTGGTATCTTTAACCAGTGTGGGAGCAGTGATGATACTGAGAAATGATCAATTTCTAATTTTATATTTAAAAATATACCCTACATGAGCAGGTCTTGACTGGGACCCTAACTTTATTTTGTCATACACTTTTCCTTGCTTCCTTTGATTCATTCACACTGGACTCCTTGCTATTTCACAGACTTTCCCAAGAACTTAGCTGTTTCATGCCCTTTGAACTTGATATTTTCTCTTTATGGAAAGCTGGTTTCCCCAAAATCTAGTAACTTGCTCTCCTTTGCTCCATTTAAGTCCTTTCTCAAATATCTCCCTGATAAAGACCTTTTCTTTCTATCTCATCTAAAATACCAGCCACCATCGTTCATTATTCCTCATTTTACTTTAACTTTTCAACATAGCACTTAATTATATTACTTCAAGTATATTATGTATTTATTTTATGCTATGTGTCTCCCTCATTGCATGACAATTTATTTTGTCCACCACTGTCAAAACCAAATCTAACATTCTAAAACATTGTGTCCTTTCAGCCTTTACAAACTTGAATCCTTCCATATTTCCCAAAATTCTGATGGTCATATGGCATTGATAAATATAGTGATCACACCCTGTAAGTATCACTATCCAATCACTCAATTTCTTCTATCACTCAGTTTTCAGATTTCAAGAAAGGCAGAAAAAAATATTGCATAGATCTGCTTTTTGGCACTGTGAGACCCTGAGTTAATATCCTTCAAGTGTCTGTATTTCAACATGCATTTCCACAGAGCCAACTCCCTGTTCCCAGCCCAATTTGCCTAGATCTCACCTTGCTATTCTAGGCATAATGATGCAAAGAGTGAGGCAGATTGACAAGAACTAAATTATTACAATTGTGCTTGGCGTCTGCATGAAGGAAAGTATTGTATATACTTGAAGAGTCAGTATTAAAAATTCTTTGCTCTTTGAGCTTTTATGCTGAGGGGATTTGAGGTGCACTTAGCTCAGTAGATTTTGTCTGCATAAAGCACTTTTGTTGAAAATCTGCTTTTCTCTTGGTTGTTATTATTAACCAAACAGCCGGCTTTTGTCAAAATTGTAAAGTAGAGGCTGTTTCTCTTTCCTCTCTCAATTCCCATTATACTTCCTGGCTTCTTTTACCTTCCTTCTCTTTCTGTAATTAATATACCTTATTTCTTGACCACCACCAACATCAACTCCCATTTCATTTTATATGCAGCTAGTTTCTGGTGAATTAGGCAGAAAATGATATAATAAATATGTCATTCTAAGCAGTGATAATCTGACAGCATACCTTGGATCGAGGCCTTCATATCCTGAACATTCATTTTTGCCTCGCCAAGGTCACTTTTTGATTCAGCTTTGATTTTAGACAATATGAAGAATTCAAGCTTTGTTTTGTATCCCTTTAATCTAGGTTACACTCTTTAAGGGAGAAGAGATGAAGGTGAATCAAGCCATATTCATGGAGCCATGTTTTCCTTATTAGAGGGAAAAATGAAGGAAGCTGATCTTAGGCTCCTTAGGGATTCTCAGCACCATCCAAAGGAATATTTAGCATGTGAGCAGTGGAAATGCGACTACTGCAAATTAGTAAATTAATGTCTAACCATATTTCAGTTTAATTTGTTTACCTTTAAATGAACACATGTGGCTAGTGTGATTGCATTGGACACTAGCACAGCAAGGGAAAAAAGGGGTGATATAATGGAGTCAAGCAACAGGGATATATGATTTTCAGTTCCTTTATTTCGAGGTGATATAATCGGAAGGAAAAAACCCTATCTTGCTACATTTTGCTAACTTCTTTTTTTTAAAATATATTTTTCACTGGAGAATAATTGCTTTACAATATTGTGTTGACTTCTCCCATACAACAGTGTGGATGAGCCATAAGTATACATACTTCCCCACCCACTTGAACCTCCTCCCCACTCCATCCCACCTTTCTAGGTTATCACAGAGTAATGAGTTGAGCTCCCTGAGTTTTACAGCAATTTTCCATTAGCTGTCTGTCTTACACATGGTAACATATATGCTTCAATGCTACTCTCTTAGTTTTCTCTACCCTCTCCTTACCCCATTGTTCCCAAAGACCATTCTCTGTGTCTGTCTCTATTCCTACCCTACAAATAGGTTCATCAGTACCATTTTTCTAGGTTCTCTATATATGCATTAATAGACAATTAATTTTTCTGTTTTCTGTTAGTGACTTATTTCACTCTGTTTATCAGGCTCTAGGTTCATCTACCTCACTAGCACTCACTCATATGTATTCCTTTTTATGGCTGAGTAATATTCCATTATATATATGTACCACTACTTATTTATCCATCCGTTAGTGGACATCTAGGTTGTGTCCATATCCTAATCACTATAAACAGTGCTGCAATGAACAAAGGGGTACCTGTGTCTTTTTCAGTTATGGTTTTCTCAGGGTATATGCCCAGTAGTGGGATAGACATTTCTCCAGAGAAGACATACAGATGGCTAAGAAACACAAGAAAAGATGTTCAATATCACTCATAATTAGAGAAATGCAAATTTGCTAATTTATTAAGTTTTTTCTAAATATTGCTAAATGCAGGAAAATTTAGGCTAATATTAACCATGTATGCCTGAGAGCTTCTAGATATATCCTGCCATAAAGAAACATGATTTTACTTAGAAAATTCTGATGGTGTTTCCTTTGGCTGTGACAGCTTCCTGTTTTATGCTGTTTCAATTTTCTTTACTTGGCTATCCTGAAAAATGTTTTATTTAAAATGAATAAACACATAACTCATTAATGAGTCAATTACTGTGTAACACAATAGCAATTTTCATTTATGGCTATCATCTACCTATAGTGAAATTATTTTTTTTTCTTGATTGTAATACTGATCCTCCTTCATGGATATTCAGTCTAGAGACTTGACTTGTTTAATATGATAGCAAAAAAGTCAACATGTACTAACACCGTGCATGCTTCTTCTAAGTGCTTTGGATATAAATTTCTTTTCTACTGAAAAGTAGATATTATCATGTGGCTTGGAAAATAATATTATATTTTATCTATAACCTTACAATTTGAGGACAATTTCAACTATATAAGAATGTTTTAAACTCTTTTATATATATTTAAATATAGCTCAGCTGTTGAAGTTGAAGTGAAGTCGCTCAGTTGTGTCCGACTCTTTGCGACCCCACGGACTGTAGCCTATCAGGCTCCTCCGTCCATGGGATTTTCCAGGCAAGAGTGCTGGAATGGATTGCCATTTCCTTCTCCAGGGGATCTTCTCAACCCGGAAACCGAACCCGGGTCTCCTGCATTGCAGGCAGACACTTTACCGTCTGAGCCACCAGGGATGCCCAGCTGTTAGATACTTATTATTTGAGAAGAATTGATAATGTTAATCCAACATTCAATATAAATTAATGGCTAATTAAAATCTATTTTTTAATTATTCGGTATGTAAAGCCATGTGTTATACATTTTTGTTAGCCATATGCTAAGGCAAAACAATTATCAACTACTTTAGAAAATTGAGGGAAAATTATACCTAACAGTTTTCAAGGCAAGTAGAAAAAAAGAAACAGCTCAATACTTTCATCCCAGTTAGTCACACAATTTTTATGAACCACCTATGTTTTACTCTAGTTTCTGAATCTTAATTTTCCTTATTTTTTCCTTAACTTTATTCATTCTTTTTCATTTTCCACAATTTAGTATTTTTGCCCATTATACACTGTGTAAGGCTCTGATAACCTATAGATAACATATCTACAAACCCTGATTTAAGATAGTCTTAATCTAGTAGGAACAATGGACACAGTAGAAACATTTACTTAGAAATATTTTTAGACCCAACTGAAATAATAAGGTTAAAATACATTTTTTTTCCAAAAATTCATAATCACTTTGTGATACTACAGTCAAGTATCTATATATCTATAGATATCTATAGATCTATATATCTATAGAGTATAGTGTGATGTTATAGTCAAACGTTCTGATGGATAATCTCACATATTTAATCTTCTGAGCTAAATCATCTTCTAAACTCACCATACAGAACCCAAGGAGGATGGATATCATAAGCAAGGCTTAAATCTCCTTTGGTACTATTTCTCAAAACTGCTAAATATAAATATGTGTCATCTGGGTTTACACTAGAAGATTATCCATAGAAGTCAAATATCTCCAAGAAACTGGGTGAAACTGCCTTGTGGTTAAGTGTTTTCTAAAATGGCAGAACAGTAGCTGCCTATTTAATTTTTAAATTATAATAAGATTTTGCACCTTGATTCTTTCATCGAATTACCATCAAACGTCTCTTTCCCCTGATATCAGCTTAAAGCCCTGTCATTTTGAGCATTGTCCTTTAAGCGATAAGATATGAATTGAGCTCTCAGCTTTTCCATAACAATATTGTAAAATCACTGACAGAACACAGACCCACACATACACACATACACACACAGAGTATATGGTCAAACACCCTAGTCAGTAATGGTTGTATTTAATTTAAATTAGGCAAGTTTACATGGGTAGGTACCTGGCAGGACTGGTATTCAACTTCAGAGATTTCTCTAAAGTATAAGCTTTTAATCATCAAAAATATTTATCATTCATCTCCCTCTGTCCTTCCCTCTTTTCTTCACCCCTCATTTACACTAAGCACACAGTTCTTCAACAGTCCTAATTCCCTGATGGCTCAGATGGTAAAGCATTTGCCTACAGTGCGGGAGACGAAGGTTTGATACCTGGGTTGGTAAGATCCTCTGGAGAAGGAAATGGCAACCCACTCCAGTACTCTTGCCTGGAAAATCCCATGGACTGAGGAGCCTGGTAAGCTACAGTCCATGGGGTCGCAAAGAGTCGGACATGACTGAGCGACTTCACTTCACTTCACTTCAGCATTTCTATTGGAAGTCCAGTTGGAAAACACATTTCTTCAAAAATAAATAAGCTCATGCACTGGGTAAAGGTTGGGGCATGATAGCAATAAAACATTGCTATCAATGTTTTAATAGAGCAAAACGTGTTGTTAGGTGTACTTATACTGGACCCTATCCAACCAAATTTATGTATTTCATAGCAATAGAAACTCATGAGAGATCTCCCTCACTCGTAAAACTGTCCCTAAAGTTTGCTGCCTGATTTAGCAAATAAAATATAGGACACCTAGTTAAATTTGAAAACCTACCCTAAAAACTCCAATACTTTGGCCACCTCATGCGAAGAGTTGACTCATTGGATAAGACCCTGATGCTGGGAGGGATTGGGGGCAGGAGGAGAAGGGGACAACCGAGGATGAGATGGCTGGATGGCATCACCGACTCGATGGACCTGAGTTTGAGTGAACTCCGGGAGTTGGTGATGGACAAGGAGGCCTGGCGTGCTGTGATTCATGGAGTCGCAAAGAGTCAGACACGACTGAAGTGACTGAACTGAACTGAACTGAACTTTTTAAAAAAAAAATGGTGTCTGTTTGTCTGAAATCCAAATTGAACCAAGACCCTATAGTTTACCTGACAACCTGAGGGAAAACAACCTTTCTCTCATAGGGTTAAGCAGTCATGATTACATATGTTAAAAAAGGAAAAAGATAGTCAATATGACTTTTTATTATCAACCAATGGCAAAACATTATACTGCTTTTCACACATCAGAAGCTGTGTATGAACTGATGAAGTTTAAGACTTGATGACAGTTTTCATGCCGGGGAAGCCTGTGGACACTCTGGCCTCATAAGGATACTGTACTGTGTGCTAAGCGTCAGATTTCATGCTAATAAGGCATATCTAGCAAGTCTTCCTCCAAAAGATCTCAGACAGTACGTAACAGAGGAACAC
Organism: Oryx dammah; assembly: GCF_014754425.2. Taxonomy (NCBI): domain Eukaryota; kingdom Metazoa; phylum Chordata; class Mammalia; order Artiodactyla; family Bovidae; genus Oryx; species Oryx dammah. The sequence goes on along the minus strand of NW_024070212.1, from coordinate 62,598,846 downwards.
AAGTCTGCAAATTTAGGTCAGCATTTTATGAACTCATGATTAGCATGGTGCCAGGTTTCTACATTATAAAAGCTGTTTTACATAATGCAAACTATTTTTTTAATATTTTTAGATAAATGTTTTCTCAAGTGTGCATTTCCCCATTTCTGACTCACATGTGATTTTTATTATTTGGTTGCCTTATCTAGAGCAGTGACTGAGCAGCCAGGCCAGCTCCCTTTTTTTCTGGATTCTTTGAAGAACTTTGCGTTTTTTTGTTGTTCTTTTAGCGATTGGGTCATTTTTACTGATTGCAAATTTCTAGTGTCTCTTGTCAGTCTGAAAAGTTTCTGCCTCTTTTCCTATCCCCCAGAAGTTTTATCCTGAGGCGGACACAATTTATTCTTCAATGCTTATGCAAGAAGACTTTCCACATCCTTGCCAAAAAGTAGGCCTTTGCCAAATGGAATTCCTTGCGTGGAGTTCTTTTAAAATCATGTCTTCCAACCAGAGGTGCAGCCAAAGAACTATCTGGGCAGCTGTATTAGCTGTCATACTTTTCAAAGTCGCTGGCAGGCAGCCGAAAGCACAGTCTGCCAAAGCCTCCACTTCCATTTTAACCAGAACACAGGTCTTCAAGGACATTCTCTCAACTCTCACAGCCACTTAGAAATAACTCCAGAGGCTCTGCCAGTTTCCTGACTGAATGCAAGTTCCTTCTGCTTTGAAAGTTTGCTAAAAGGAAACATCTGCTTCTCTATGGATTTGATTCAGTTTCCATGAAGGCAACGAGATTTTTTTCATCCCTTATGTAATGTTAGCAATTTCAGCATCCATGTTTTAGCGGCTTCCCATATTTCAGTCTTTAAACATTAGTATGTTTGTATTTTATGGAGTTTCTTGGGAGCATTGGAGATTGAGCTTTTGAGACTTGCATATTAATTAGAGTCTAATCTATAGTATATCCTCTCTTGTTTAGCATCTCCCTTCTTCCCTAGTCCCCATTAGTCTTACACCATAGGTATGATCTATGTGAAAATGATCGATTAACATATATATATATAAAATCATTATTTATTTTAACTAAATATTTACTCTCATTATAACTTACCGTATTTTGGAATGATTCACCCATTAGCATAAATATCTGGTCATTTGCTTTCTCACCGAAAACATGAGACCTCTGAGACCACTATGTGACCTTGAATGTGCATTCTAAAACTCAAAGTCTTATTGTAATATTTGGATACTTGGAATTCTTTTTCCCAATAATTTTGCAAGAATATTTTCTCTACAGCTTGTTTAAGAAGATTTTACTTCATAAAGCATTAAATTGACAAACGACAGTAAGGGAATATCCATAGAAGTTAATTAGAATTGAAAGATGGGCTTTAGAAACAAGCTGTCTTTTACTCTTAGCATTAAGTATTATTTTTAGCAAAATTATTAAACTTGTCATTAGGTGAGTATATTGAAAAACATGTAAGTGTTAAGTCAGTCATACCTAAAATTAATTTTTGGCTAAATCACATAATTTCCTCATTCATTCCCCTTCATTAGTAAATATTAATAAGCCAATAGTTCCCCAAACTACATCTGTATCACTGTTCTCCCCTATGGGTTAGAATACTTATCCACCTATTTATTGGGCATTTCTACTAAAATGTTCCAAAAGCAACTTGAACTTAGTATTTTAAAATACATGCAATATCTCACTCATCATTTCCTTCCTCATATCTCTCTAGTCTCTTTCTTGTCACTAGAAATGGTACTGCCATTTTCTAAGTAATACATACCAGAAATTTCATATCATCCTTGATTTTTCTTTTTCTCTTAGCTTCAACATCTGGATAATCACCAAATCCTATCAAATTCTACATTTAAAATCTTCCATCAATTTGTCTTTTTATTTCTATCCTATCACAGTGCTGATTATACCTGGTGATTTCACTATCAATCCTTCAATGGCTCCTTCAATTTCAAGCCCTCCTCTCTTTATAATCCTGACTCCAGTCAGAAGCCAGGATGTTGCTTCTACAACATAAATATTAGCAGGACACTCCTCTGCTTTAAAATTCTATATCCAAAGTCCTTAATTTAGCTTAAAAAACTCTTCATAATCTGGCTGATGTTTATCTCTTTCACCTTATACATTGCTTTTCTGACTTTTTTTTAATTCCAGATGTATTGAACTACTTACTGGGCTGAGTGCTTTCTTCTTGTGGCTTTTTCACGCACTATTCTCTGGAATATTCTCTTTCTACTTACAGAACTAGTTCACCATCACACTTACCCTCCTTCCTTTTGCTTTGTGCCCCAGGGAGGCTAATTTTGCAAGTTGCATCTATACGTCTCTTACTTTCCACCTTCTAGTACAGTTCAGCTAACAGGGAACACCAATGACAAAAGGCTGGAGGAAAGAGAATGAAGCTGAAATCTGTATTCCCCAATTTCCTTCTCTGCAGAGTTCCTGTGAACTTGGCTGCCTCTCATGCCTTCCTGTGAACCAAAATCCTGGCTTCTACAAAACAGCCCTCTCAGCTGTCTCTCTGAGTTCTAGTAACCTCTCCCTCTGACTTCCCCTCCAATCCTAGCACAGTGCCCAGCACTCTCACTTGTGGTGTCTTTATACCTTATTAAAGCCTTCAGAATTGTCCCTTGATTCAATTTCCCTCAAAGTATCTAATTATGTATAATTCATCTCCTGCAAGAACCTGACCAATACAGGGATCCTGATGTCCATATTTGGACACCCCTTGTCTTGAGTTCAGAGGAAAGATTAGCACTAAAGATATATATTTTTGAATCATTGACAGTATGAAAAGTGAAAATAGATTTAATGTCACAATACTGAATGAGTTTCCTAGGGAGGAAAGTATAGATAAAAATGAATAGCTGCTAAGGCTGAGCCCTATCATTCCAGTATGAGCATATTTAACCGAGGGTAGTTTGAAAGAGAGGAGAAGTGAGGTAAGTGAAAACCAGACAACATCCCATGAGAATCCTCTTGACATCACTCCGTCCCTTCCCAATATATTCAACACCTTTTCAATATCTCCCAAAGTAGCTTATATTGGTCTAGTGTAACTGTTATTTACTCAGTTGTGCCCAACTCTTTGCGACCCCATGGACTAGTGTGCTAAGGGTCCTCTGTCCATAGAATTCTCCAGGCAAGAATACTGGAGTAGGTAGCCATTCCCTTCTCCAGGGAATCTTTCTGACCCAGGGATCGAACCCATGTCTCTTGCACTGCAGGTGTATTCTTTACCATCTGAGCCACCAGGGAAGTCATATATTGGTCTAATACTGCAAATTCCATAAATGATAGGACTATATGAATATCTACGTGTCTGTGTATGCTAATAGACATAAGCTGCTGCTGCTGCTGCTAAGTTGCTTCAGTCATTTCTGACTTTGTGCAACCCCACAGATGGCAGCCCACCAGGCTCCTCTGTCCCTGGGATTCTCCAAGCAAGAACACTGGAATGGGATTCCATTCCCTTCTCCAAAGCATGCATGCATGCTAAGTCGCTTCAGTTGTGTCCGACTCTGTGCGACCATACGGACAGCAGCCCACTAGGCTCTCTGTCCACAGGATTCTCTAGGCAAGAATAATGGATTGGGTTGCCATTTCCTTCTCCAATAGACATAAACACTCATTGGCAACCCTGTGGGTAACTGCTTAGAGAAAAGTATATAATGCAGATATACACTCACACATACATGTCCACACACATTTTGACCAAAGGGAAAAACCAATAATGTGACTGAATGTTCAAACATTTCTTAAAGAAAACATACGTTGTACAGACACCTCACCCACTTTTTTTTTAATACTGCGCAGAGCAGCTCAACTCATTTATTTGGTCCACATTGCCTAAACTTTGTCTTTTACCATAAGATCTTTGCTGTTCTTTTGATGATTACAATATTTCATCCATTAAACTTCAAATATTTCTGTAATCATTTTCAGTAAGGTGACTTCTTCCCTTGCAGCAAAATATTAAAAGACAAAACCCAACAAAGCCCCCTAAAATTGTCAAAATTATTTTTTCTCAGAGTGACAAAGCCATGACCACTTTTTCAGGCCAAGTATCCATTATGTTATTTAGGCTTCTATCTTGTTAAACATTGCTACTAGATTCACACTGCCACACATTTAAAATAGACTGAAGACATGATCATTGGAATGAGGGATATAGAAAATATATGAGGGACCCTCACATATGAGCGGAGAAGGCAATGGCACCCCACTCCAATACTCTTGCCTGGAAAATCCCATGGATGGAGGAGCCTGGTAGGCTGCAGTCCATGCTAAGGGTTGGACACGACTGAGTGACTTCCCTTTCACTTTTCACTTTCATGCATTGGAGAAGGAAATGGCAACCCACTCCAGTGTTCTTGCCTGGAGAATCCCAGGGACAGGGGAGCCTGGTGGGCTGCCATCTATGGGGTTGCACAAAGTCGGACATGACTGAAGTGACTTAGCAGCATACATGAGGGTCTTATAAAGGGACATTTTCTTTATATGACCAACAGCGGGGCTAATGAACTATTCTTTATTATAACTGTCACTGCAACAGCCAAAGGAGAAGAAAGATTCAATAAATTCTTCACCTTTGATTTGTTGGGAAGGATACACTAATGAAAAACTAGCAGGCTAGTTTTCTAGATTGGAAACAAACTAGATAATTGGAAGTTGAAAGATATTTGGAAAATTATCATTTAGACAGTGAGGGATGAAGCAAATAATTTGATACTTAACAGGAAAAACATTTATACCTTAACTTCATTCTTAGGATTTTTGACAATCCATTTGTTTTTTCCTACTGAGCTAGTTGATGTATTTGGGATGCTTGGTTTTCAGGGAAGGAATGAGATGCAGAGATGAAAAGAGAAAACAGAGAAAGTGGGGCCCCCCAAGATATCAGAGGCTTTGTTCCACTTAGAGTAACTTTTTAATTTAAAAAATTTAATAAATCAAACAGATTTTATAAAATTCATATTAGTAGATTAGTATCTTGGTATGTGTATATAATCCTATGAAAGAGAAGGGTTTTACATTCAGTATAAAATAAAGACTTTTAATGACAATTTAGTTGTTGGATACAATGGAAATCATAAAAGCCTAAGCTCCAAGAATTCTTAAAATTCATCATTTTAAATTTCACAAGTGGTGATATTGGCAAGTTAGAATTCAGCGTTTCAGAAAAGTTTGTCTGGATTTCCTAGTAACAAGTAAATCTGAGCAGATAAAGTTATATAAAAAAGAAACAAAAGTTCTTGGGTTATTGAAAATGTTGAGAAAAGATAATACTTTCTCTAAATCTTAAAATGATTGGTAGGTACAATTGGGTTAGCTCAACAGATTTGTGTTAAGCATACTGACAGGTAGCATGGAGTGGCTGAGAACATAAATGCTTGGGTCAAATCCCCACTTTCAAAACTCTGGTCATGTAATTTGAGGCATGTTTTTAAAATCTCCTCTATTTCAATTTTTTACATTTAAAATGGAGTTAATAATGATGTCTACATTCTAGAGCTAATTAAAAGGTTAAAATTGTTATGATAAAGCACCTAAGTGTCAGCATCATAGAAAGCCTATATTATGTATCAACTATTACTGACAGTAATAAAAATGAATGTAAATAGCCCTTCTTCTATATAATGCATACTTTATTTGGAAATAAAATGAGTAAAAATGAGGAAGCACTTTTCAAAAAATAAAACATGCTGATGTAATTTCAATGGATGAAAGTTATAAGAACCCAGATCACATCTTAATAGATGTTTACTGGAATAAAAATTATCCCCAAACTGGAAAATCATGTGCTTCATCTTGGTTAATATCTTGTGGGAAAGCAGTGATTCTCAACCATGATTGCACATTAAAATGATCTAGGGATATTTTTAAATAGGCCTACTAAATGAGATAATCTGGCTATGATGCTGTGCATGTCTACTGTAATGTGCAACTAGGGCTGAGAAGCAGAGTTGCTGAGCTAATTCCTGCACTAACTGGGTTTTTGGACAAGTTTGTAATTAGTTTACTCATTATAGGATAATACAATTCTTGTATTATTCAACATGATGGCATATGATTTTTTCAACATTTAACCTTGCTTTTTCACCTTTTTGCATGGATTTGACTAATTCTAGATCTTTTGATTAAAGATGTGCACAATTATGGCCAAAAAAAAAAAAAAAAACTGTTTTCAGCCATATCCACTTAAAACCAGGGACTTTAAAAGGTTGATTTGTTTTATGAGAATCTTGACTATGAATGAGTTTTGTAGGACATGATGTTTCTCTGAAATAATTACTGCTAGAATAAGTTCCTCCAATTTATTTTTAACTTAAGAAGCTTAGAATCACGGCATTCAGACTATACACCCCAATGGACTTCTGAAATGTGCTATATGCATCATCTAAGATCTAATAAGCATATTATTGAGAAAGATTTTATATATATTTTAAATTTTCATATTTTTTCTGCATTTCAATACCACAGATTGTATTTTTCATTCAATGACTGTCCTATCAAACCTAATACATATTTGTAAATCTTAATTCAAACTCAACGGGTATAGATCCATACAAGCTTAAACTGCAATTTCGCACAACTGTAGTTTTAAATTACAAATCATGAATGCATTTAATGTGCTCTGCTCTCTGAAAAGTGGTTTTAGAGAGCTACATGTATATAAGTTGGCACAAAACACTATAGGGCAAGAAGAAAATATTTACTATTCTTTTGCCAGTCACTAATAATTATCATTAAATATAATTTCCTATATTCCACATCATGACATCGATGATTCTCTCCTAAAGATACAATTTTTCATTTTCTGCAATTTATGTTCCAATCAAAGAATTTTACAAATATTCTAAATATGTGCTGCTCTTAGGGAGCTTGACCTCTGACAAATGCAGTTATAAGATTATATCATTAAAATTTAGCATCATCTTGGTAATAGGATTGCTCAGAACTTATCAGCCCATCAGTATAGGCCATCATTTACTCCAGAAAAGCCACTTAGTATGTAAAATAATTTCCTCTAGTCACCAGTTTGTCCACATTCAACTCTTTATTATCCCTGGTACCAATCCAGTCCTCTAGTCATCTGATTCTTTATTTCATCCTTCATGGCAGTTACCTTTCCAAAACAAAGATTGTATCATTGTATGACTCAAAAAGCTACCAAGACTCCTCATTGCCCAAAAAGGGCAGTGCAACTTCTTAAAATGACCTGTAGAATGTTGCTTGCTCTTCCTTTGAACTTCAGTTCCTCCTACCCACACCAGTCCTCTTCATACTTTCCACACTTTCCTGCCAGGCATGTCTTCAGTTCTCTGACTTTGCTCTTGATTTTCAATCATTCTCAAGTGTATTTTTTTCCTTCTCTATTGTTTTATTAAAATCACTATCAGATACACTGGTTTAGAATTTAAAATACCTTGGTCTCTTTTCTCTGAGGTTTACTTCCTTTACTTCACCTCCACACATGTTGCTTATGCAGCACCTGAATATTCCATTTGTCTTGCCTTCATTTCCTTGACCTCAATGCATTTTAAAGTTCTTGAGAATAGAGATTATGCTCTGTTTATCTTTGTATTCCTAAGACCTAGGACAGTGTCTTGTACCAAAACAATGCTCAAAATATGTGAACTGAAAAAATACAGAATAAGAGGTCATTTCCCATTATGTCCTTTTGGAATGCTACAGTTTGTTTGATACTGACATTCAAGTGAAAGCCTACTTTTAGGTTGGTGCAAAATTAATTGCAGTTTTACATTGTTGAAATTTGCCACTTGATACTGGATACATTCTTAAATAAATGTGGTTATGTTATGCATCATTTTAATGTGCATTTATTACTTTGTGGGTTTTTTTGCAAGTGCCTTATTACTCGCTGTTTATTTTATATTTATTTTAGACTAGGGAAATGATATTAGACAAAAAGCAAATTCGAGCAATTTTTTAATTCAAGTTCAAAATGGTTTGTAAAGCAGCTGAGACCATTTGCAACATCAACAACCCATTTGCCCAGGAATTACTAATAAATGTACAGTGCAGTGGTGGTTCAAGAAGATTTACAAATGAGACGAAAGCCCTGTAGGAGCACAGTAGTTGGCCATCAGAAGTTGACAACTACCAATTGAGAGGGTCATTTATCCTCTTACAACTACATAAGAAGTTGCCAAAGAACTCAGCGTTGACCATTCTACAGTCATTCAGCTTTTGAAGCAAATTGGAAAGGTGAAAAAGCTCAATAAGTGGGTGCCTCATGTGAGGAGCAAAAATTTTAAAAATCGTCTTTTTGTAGCATTGTCTTCTCTAACTCTATGCAACAACAAGGAACAATTTCTTGATCAGATTGTGACATGTGACGAAAAGTGGATTTTACACAACAAACAGCGATAACCAGCTCAGTGGTTGGACCAAAAAGAAGCTACGTGGCACTTCCCCAAACCAAATTTGCCCCCAGAATGGGTCACGGTCACTGTTTGGGGGCCTGCTGCTGATCTGATTGACTACAGCTTTTTGAATCCCGATGAAACCATAACACCTGAGAAGTATACATAGCAAATCATGAGGTGCACTGATACTACAACACCTGCAGCCAGCATGGGTCTACAGAATGGACCCAATTCTTCTAGGCAATGCCCAAGCACACATCACACAACCAATGATTCAAAAATTGAACGAATTGAGTTTTGTCTTATCCAGCATATTCACCTGCCCTCTCACCAACCAACTACCACTTCTTCAAGCATTAAACAACTTTCTGTAGGGAAAACTCTTCCACAACCAGCAGGCAGTAGAAAATCTTTCCAAGCATGCATTTTTATGCTATAAGAATAAACAAACATTTCTTGTTAGCAAAAATGTATTAATTGTAATGGTTCCTATTTTGATTAAGAAAGATATGTTTGATCCTAGTTATAATAATTTAAAATTCACAGTCTGAAATCACAGTTATGTTTGCACCAGCCTAATAGTATCATCTCGGAGAAGACAATGGCACCCCACTCCAGTACTCTTGCCTGGAAAATCCCATGGATGGAAGAGCCTGGTAGGCTGCAGTCCATGGGGTCGCTAAGAGTCGGACACGACTGAGGGACTTCACTTTCACTTTTCACTTTCATGCATTGGAGAAGGAAATGGCAACCCACTCCAGTGTTCTTGCCTGGAGAATCCCAGGGATGGGGGAGCCTGGTGGGCTTCCGTCTATGGGGTCGCACAGAGTCGGACACGACTGAAGCGACTTAGCGGTAGCAATAGTATCATCTATTGATAAGTGTTTGTGTACAAGTGCTGTTATTAAGTCTACTTATATAATTCTGAATATCACTGTATAATCTACCGTTATAATACTCAATTACCTTAGATATGTAAGATATTTCCAGGAAGTATTAGAAAAAGAATTGATTTTTATTTAATACCGTACTTTTCTTAAATGATGCTTGAAATTTTTTAAGCTTAAATGTCTTAATTTCATTTAATTATTTTGATCAAATAAATATGTAATTTAATCATAGTTATGGACAAGTTTGTCAAATTTAGCAAAAAAACATTAAATAGTAAAAGAAAATGCTTTTTAATCTTATTCTTTAGGTTATCAAATTTAAGCAGACACACAGCAGAGGCTTGATTCTATTCTACTTATAAGGAAAATGTTATAACTCTATTCTCCAATATCACAGAAAATTGAAGTAGGAAAGAAGAATCAAGAGAAACATCTGAACTTGCTTTATATGCTTTTTATAATATAAGGTAACTGCTTTTTACAATATATATGAGGATATGTGAATAGTAACCAGATGTTTGAAATGTATTTCTATTATATATAAGCAGTTACAAATCACAGATAAGATTATATTTTTAAGATAAAATATTAAGATATTTTTATCTTAATATAAAATTTATTTTATATTGATATTTCTTAATATAAGCTAGAGAAAAAAATTATCTTTTCATGAGTAACTACTATGTATCAGGTTCTCTTTCTAGAAAAAAACAAAACAAAAACCTGTAACTACTACTATTCTTGCAAGTTTGATATTGTCTTAGATTTTCAGATGGGAAAATAACAGGCTTAATTTCCTCTTTTCAACTTGTGAAATATTTTTAGGCCCATCATGTACTCTATTCCCTACAACCAGCCCAAATACTTCATAGAAATAAGGAAGCCCTGATATGTGAAAGAAAAGCGAAAGAATTAACAGAAAAAAATATAAAACAAGACAAAAAATGATTCAGTCCCATGGAAAATATGAATAGAAGACAGGATATATTTTTTTTCTTTCTCATTCTATGTGTAGTGTGATTACTTCCTATAAGAATATATTGTGTGGATCACAACAAACTGTGGAAGATTCTTAAAGAGATGGGAATACCAAACCATCTTATCTGCCACATGAGAAATCTGTATGCAGGTCAAGAAGCAACAATTAGAACTGTACATGAAATGACAGACTGGTTCCTAATTGGGAAAGGAGTATATCAAGGTTCTATGTTGTCACTTTGCTTATTTAACTGATATGCAGAGTATATAATGTGAAATTTGAGGCTGTATGAAGCACAAGCTGGAAACTTTCAGGGAGGAAAATCAATAACCTCAGATATGTAGATGACACCACACTATGGCAGAAAGTGAAGAGGAACTAAAGAGCCTCTTGATGATAGTGGAAGAGGAGAGTGAAAAAGTTGACTTAAAACTCAGCATTCAAAAAACTAAGACCTAGGCATCCAGTCCCATCAATTCATGGCAAATAGATGGGAAACAATGGAGACAGCTATAGACTTTATTTGGGGGGGCTCCAAAATCACTGCAGATGGTGATTGCAGCCATGAAATTAAAAGACACTTGCTCATTGGAAGAAAAGCTGTGACCAACCTAGACAGCATATTAGAAAGCAGAGACATTATTTTACCAACAAAGGTCTGTATAGTCAAAGCTATAGATGTGAGAGTTGGACCATAAATAAAACTAAGAGCTGAAGAATTGATGTTTTTGAAATGTGGTGCTGGAGAAGACTCTTGAGAGTCCCTTGGACTGGAAGGAGGTCCAACCAGTCCCTCCTAAAGGAAATCAGTCCTGAATATTCATTGGAAGGACTGATGCTGAAGCTGAAGCTCCAATACTTTGGCCACCTGATGTGAAGAACTAACTCATTGGAAAACACCTTGATGCTGGGAAAGATTGAAGGCAGGAGGAGAAAGGGATGACACAGGATGAGATGGTTGGATGTCATCACTGACTCTATGTGCATGATTTTGAGCAAGCTCGGGGAGTTGGTTGGACAGGAAAGCCTGTTGTGTTGCAGTCCATGTGGTCACAAAGAGTAAGACACAATTGAGTAAGTGAAGTGAACTGATAAATATCAAATGATTATGGACTATTTGGGGCTTGTATTTAAGAGCTGCATTCAAGTCTATGAAGTTATATTTCACAAAAATCTATGTATAGTTCTCAAAGTGCAACAATATGAGGAACCCCAAAAGTAAGAACAATGCTGCAATGGCCTACCTATAGGAAATTAACTACATCATTGAATGGATTCCTTAGTATTGAATAACATGAAATTTTCTAAAGATTGTAGATAATTTTTATATTGAATCCTGAACCTGCCTTGTCAAATATAATTTTTTATGGGAAAATTGGACTCTGAAAATAGCCCAGACACAGCATTATCATTTAAATAGAATAATTTTTATAAGGGCAGACTAAAACACAATTTAAAAAAATGGGAAATGCAAATCCTGACTGCAATGAATAGACCATACTATTATATGGGAATCAAAATAAAATACCATTAAAGCTGAAGATGATACAAGTTATTTAAATATATATTATTTGGCATAGGAAAATGCTGAGTTTGCATATATCTTTAGTCCTAACATCAATATGTCTACTTATAGTTTATCTGTTCATAGTGTATTTGATGTAAGAACTTCAATGTAGTTGAGTAAAACATTTGTTTCACTATAAAAGCATTGCTAAGTTGCCATGAAATTATATATTTTAACAATAAATACTCAACACTAGGGAAAATATTGAGACTATTTGCTTCTTATTCTCACTAACTAGAAGTCAACTCAGAGTTCTTAGTTGCAGTAGTAGAATTTAACTTCAGCTGCTCTAAGCTAAAAGTAGTTTTTGAACCAGAGCTCACAAGAAGCAGGAATGCAAGACAATTCACCAGAGGCTCCTGTTCAGCAGATAATCTGGTCTGGATGCTGTGATGGGGCAACACATCCCTTCCACTCCTCTTATCTCTGCTTCACTCACTGAAGATTCAGTGTCCAAGGTGGAAGAATCTGACTGACTAAGCTGGGGTCACAAGCCTGTTCCTCAGTCATCAAAGGATGAGAGCAGGATGGATTTGTTTTTTCTACTTACTCTACCATAGGAGGCATATGACTGCCTTCCATAAAACCAGGCATCGTGCGGGTTCATCAGAGCAGGAATTACATTATGAATGTCAGTCATGAGGGCCTTGAAAGTGAAACTGATTCAGTTGTGTCCAACTCTTTGTGACCCCATGGGCTACACAGACCAAGGAATTCTCTAGGCCAGAATGCTGGAGTGGATAGCTATTCCCTTCTCCAGGGGATCTTCCCATTCCAGGGACTGAACTCGGGTCTCCTGCATTGCAGCAGGATTCTTTACCAACTGAACTATGAAGGAAGTCCATGAGGGCCTTGCTGCTGCTGCTGCTGCTAAGTCGCTTCAGTCGTGTCTGACTCTGTGCGACCCCATAGACAGCAGCCCAACAGGCTTCCCAGTCCCTGGGATTCTCCAGGCAAGAACACTGGAGTGGGTTGCCATTTTCCTTCTCCAGTGCATGAAACTGAAAAGTGAAAGTGAAGTTGCTCAGTAGTGTCCAACTCTTTGCAACCCCATGGACTGCAGCCTATCAGGCTCTTCCATCCATGGGATCTTCCAGGCAAGAGTACTGGAGTGGGATGCCATTACCTTCTCCATGAGGGCCTTAGGGAACATTTAAAAATTGTTGAGAATGTAAAGATAACTCCAATACTGGAGAGAGAAGGGATCCTTGGAGGAAAAGCAGCAGTGACAGGAAAGATAGTTCATTTTAACAAAAACAGACATTAGCTTGGTTTTAAAGAGAAGGTTCCAGTACGTGGGCCAGGAAAGGAAATATTTCTGCTGAGATGTTAATCAAATGGAGGCTGAGTAAAGGATAGATGATTGAGCCTATACTTAAATAAAAGTAAAAATCATGAATTCTTACAGAAAAAGGAAGTTAAAATCAAAGGCACAATATATATGATTGCATATAAATGAGAAAGCAAATGAGAAAGACACAGTGGCACAGGATGATGTTCTGATTGCTTTCATTTTTAATGACAAACAGTGTTGGCGCACTGACAATTTCTAATGCCATCAAATTCTTTGGAAAATTGGCATAGAGAATGATTTGCATGAACATAAAAAATATTATAGAATGATGATTCTTGAGGTTTTAATATTGAGAGAATCTTTAACAGCATTCAACCTTCATTTTTCAATGCTTTTAAAATGCTTTGTTCATTCTGTTACAAACCATTATACTATTTTAGAACTATTGATATACCTCTTCCCTAACTTTTAGATTCCTTGAGGGTGAAGAATTAACCCCACACAATTTAATATCTCAGCATCTAATACAGACCTAGGACTTAGGTGTATAATAGATGTCAGGTGAATTCATAAGATATGTATGAAAAGTGTGTGTATTGTGAGAACAATGTCCTTGAGTCCACGTTTTTACTAGTTCCTAGCCTCGAAAGTTTGACACATTCTAGCTGGGATAGTAAAATTTTCTAGCAGGAAATATTAATAAAATACCTGAAGCTAATTTTTTCAAATTAATTCTCTTAATTCAGCTCAACAAGCAATTATTACATTGTTTATTGTCAGGCATGGTGCCAAGTACCAGGAATACACATATTGATAAAACCTCATCCTTCACTTAAGAAATCTACAGTTTAATCGGTACATCTTTATCAGGTCTCTAAGCTCCAACTAAGGCACTGAATTTCTAAATATGCAGCATAGGACTCTTATTTAAATAAGCCTGTGTGATCCTCAGGTATATTAAAGCTTAAAAATCAGAGTCTCAGTAGAAGGTAGACTATGACTTTGATGAAAACAATCATAAATCTTCAAAGGCAAATGGGGTGAAAAAGAGAAATGTCACTAGAGAAAAAGATCTTACAAAGTGCATCCAAGGGTTTTGTGAGTCTTTGGAGATTCTGGAATGGGCATGAACAAAAATGCTTAAAATGGTATATAATTTTCATGGACAGGTGACCAATGTCAAGCTGATTTCTGTAGAATTTTACAATATATAAACATATATATGTATATATGTCAGCTGGATTAAAGTGTGAAAAAACATAAAAAAGAGAAACTTTTTATAACTTTCTCCATGTCATCTCATATTTGGATAATTCATCACAACTGCCATAATTTGCAATATGTATTCAGAAAATCTCCTATATTAAAATAAGAAAGGAGACCCAGGTCTCTGTCAAGAGGAATTGTCGGCAGGGGAATTAAATGCAGCAAAATCTGGTTTTTGTTTATATGTCAGAGAGAAAAGAATGTTGATACCGAATCAATTGTATTATTTCAAACAAAGAGGAAAATAAGTCTTCACAATGGATGAAGAATGTATGAATAAAATACACTCATATGAAACAGCAGGTTGATGTCCAGAATATTATTGGATATTGGCAATTTCTGCAAAACAGAACCAATTATACAGCTTTGAAAGAATTTACCAATAAATGTCTGGTTGTGAATGTGAAATAGATATGAATCTTATTTCAATTCTCTATGTTTTATGTCTTTTATAATAAGAAATCACTTTTATGATTACAATTAACTGTTGTTTTCAGAATAATTGCATCCTTTTCAAAAAATATTGACCAGAATCTGCATCACTGAGTATATATAAGGTTAATGGATATGTGCTTTTTATGAAGTATGTCCAAGATATTATGAAGCAGTAGAAAAATCAGAAGTAAAAAATGACATGAGATTATGTATGAATCTTGAAAATTTGCTTTCAGATAGACTAGATCTTCTGTTACTTCATAAAAGGTATTTTTAATAAAAAGGATAGTAAGATGAGCAAGGATGGAACAGAGATTAGGATAACCAGGATAGGCAGCAAATGAATATCAAGAAATAAATCTGGGTGGGACCAAGATTGAGATATTTCATATGGATCAAGTTTTTATTAGTTCTATTACAAAGAGGATTTGGAACCTACAAAATTCAGTGTATATTATCTGTGCATTATCTATAACAGTGTATGAAGTAACTTATAGTAATTATTATACATTTTTACTTTGATTACATGTATTTTTATATATTATGTTTATTAAATATATAAGAAGATTTAGTTTAAGAATTCTTAATATATAATAAAATCAAAGTTAAAATATATGCTAGGCATATTCTTAAAATATGAACTTCAAGTTAGTGTTTGGTGAATATATTTGTGTTTAGACTGAGGAGTCCATTAAGAAAATTTGTCTTCACAAATTTCTTTCTGTCAAAGACCTTGTAAACTGGAAATACTGTCAATAAATGTAAAGGATTTTTATAGAATAAGTATGGAATAAGATTCTCTTTACACAAAACAATTCTTTCAAATTATATGTAATTTGTTTATGTCTTGTCCAATGAAAGGTGGTTTTAGTCAGCAAATGTACATACAGATATAATATATGACAAGAGATCAAACCTTGTATATATGAATGAATCTGTGCTCAGTTGTGTCTCTTTGCACCCCCATAGATATAGGTTTCTCTGTCCATGGAATTTTCCAGGCAAGAATACTGGAGTGGTTTGCCATTTCCTCCTCTAGGGGATCTTCCTGACCCAGGGATTGAACTTGCATCTCTTGTGTCTCCTGCATTAGCAGGCAGATTCTTTACAAGTGTGCCAACTTGGAATCCCAATTTTATTTACATCTTGTCCAGTGAAAGATGATTTAAGAGTCAGCAAATGTATAGTATCTTTTCAGATAGTATCTGAAAAGAGATCAGTTTGTAAACTAAGGTAAACTTAACCATGACTGTTGGATTTCAGCTGTGTCAAATTTCCAGACGCTGCACAGAAAACTGATAAATAGTCTCTTCTTTTGGCTCCTGCTCTCATACTTAAAAATTTTTAGTTTATTATAAAGTTCATGTCTGTATGGTTATAATTTATTCAAATATTAAGCTCTTAAAAGGAATAAATGTTGAACTATCCATATGCCATTTAAAGTTTTATTGTATTATTTATACAGTTTAATAAGGAAACCACTGGGACACCATCAGTGATTAAAGAACAAAAAAAGATGGAAGAGCTGCTGAGTCTTCTGCCAAAATGCTTTCTAATATTAAAAATAAAGGTAATTTAAACATGTTATTTTTATAATCGGTATCCTAAGAGATAGAGGCTTACTTTAAAAGACACTCTAAAATTCAAAGATAAAGGAAGATATGTTTTTAATCAGCCAGGACTTTATAAAGACCATCAAATGGAGCAGGAGGAAAAGAAAGAAAAACCGAAGTTTAACCCGTGGCTTTAGCAAGTCCACAAAGTGGATAGAGCCTTCATTTTCCTCTTGACTGTTCTGAGCGCACATTCTGTCAGCACAGGTGCGATGCTAAAGCTCATCTAAATGTGTCTGCATTTTCCTGCACCTGTGGATCGCCATCAGGCCAAGAGAAAAAAAAGCCTTCCCCACAGTTTTACTTGAATACGTTGCAATTTATTCTGGCTTAATGAGGTGTTTTGTTTTTTTTTTTAAATAAGGATAAGCCTCAGGGACAGTCTGCTTCTTAAAGTTGGACTTTTTACCTCAACAGTGAACTTCTGTTATCACTATAAGAGAAAAAGTGACATTTTAGGACTCATGGGTAAACTTAGGTGAGCCACAATAATGTATGAGGTCTCTGAACAGGGTAAATAACAACTAAGTTGAGTGAAGATACACTGCTTCACAATTACAGTGCTATCTCTCTGTTTCTATGGCACTCAGAAGCAAGAACAAAAACATTCTCAGTTGGTGCTATACAGAATGCTTCAGTTACAAAGTGATGAATAAATCTTATCATCATACAAGAGAATTAGAATTCAAGAACTTTGAGATCATGTGTGAGACACTATAACATTAGAATAGTGAGAAAGGTCATGAGAGACTGACAATTCAAGTCTTAAGAAAATATGCCTTGTTAATAGGCTATGGCTCTAAATAATCATTACAAATAACACAGTTATATTGTTTTTTTTAGGAAATGATTAAAAGCGTATATCCATATAATCTTACAAAGAACTGGCAAATATGAATGAGGGTACCAAAATAATATTTACTGGGTCACAGAATGATTTATTTTAGAAATATATTCTCAATATTAGAATTCACTGTAGCAAAATTTGCCTGTAGTAAGTAAAAGCCATGTTTATGCATGGTTAAGCTAGGGGTAATAGCAAAATAATACACGGGCAATATTATTGAAATCATATATTGAAGATGTCATAATTAATCTATTATACCACTTTGTGTGTATAGCAGGAGGTGATTTATAATAACTCTGTTAGTTCAGTCATAGTAAAAGTGCATGTTATATATGTGTATTTTAAAAATACATATGGATACCTTTTATTATACATATACACACAATATAAAACATGTAAGCACTGTAATACTTATATATTGTGAATATATATGTGTGTATATATACATATACTGTGTATGTGTGTATATGTATACTCAGTATGTGTGTATACTTACCCTCAGAAAAGCATACTTATGCGCAGGATATGGAAAATTGTTCTTCATGTTTCAATTCAAAAACAGTTTTTCTAAAATGCCTTTCTTGTCAACCTCTTTCATTTTGCCTTCCCAGAAGACTGAACACTGTCTTCTTAGCAATCTTACTTCCACCAGTTTGTGTTTATAAATGATGGTAAAGATAGAACTCCTGCGTGCTTATTTATTCTCTTGCATGTGTACCTTTACATATTAGATTATAAATATCTCCAGAACACAAATCATATTAATTTATTCTTGTGACAGGGTGTTTAATGTTTGTTTACAGGGTATTTAATGTTTACAGAGTGCTCTGTAGTTATTTTAGCTAATTACATTATTAGCTAACTATTTAATAAGCATTTATGACGTGCCAGACTCTGGAAATACAATGGTGAGCAAAATAGACATGGCTTAAGTGCCACTTAGAGTTTAAGGACCTATGAAAGCAAAATACCTGTCTCTGGAGGTCACTCAGGGAAATCTTCCCTGAGGAAGTGAGTTTTCAGTTACAAAGTCAATATTATGTGAAAATTAATTGAGTAATAAGTTTGGTAATAGGTAATAAGCATTTCCAAAGGCCTTGAGAGGAAAGAGACATGGTTTCCTTAGGAAACATTGACTTGAACATATTTAAAATACTTTTTATTTTAAATTCAGCCTGCAAAATAAGGACTACAGCAGATTAACTCTGCTGAAATCTTCTGTCCTACTATTTTGCAATACTGAAAACTCATATTAGTGGTTACAATGCATGTGAAGAGTTTCTCTTTGGCTTTTTAGTGCTATTGGTTTCCAAGAGATGCATATAGGCCGACTAAGATCATTCCCATCTAAGAGACCTAATTTCTGCTGTTGTTTCTGTCCAGTAGTCAGGATCTATCCTGAAATTTCTCTCATCTGTCTGCTAGCAGCATCCCTTCTACTTGGCTTGCACGGGGCCCTTCCTTTTAAGGTCACCACAGAGCAGCTGCTTTGGGGTCCTGTTGTTATCCTTCTTCCCAGCATGCCCAGCTCAGCACTCTGAGAGGCAGTAGGCAATGTTTAATATTGGTGGACTGGCTGCATTCCAGGAACATATCTTGCCACTTGATAAAATAATAGCAAAAGAGGAGAATCAGATGGTGTAATAAAATAAGATAACCAGAATAAAAAATAATAAACTGATAGAGAAGAGACATTAAAACAAAGCCATGGATTTAGTTATTAATAAAAAAGTGAAATGTCTTATAAATAAAACTGCTCAGAGACTTTCTTGTAATTTCAAAATATACTGATAATATACTGAGTGTACTGAGTGTATTGTTGTTGTTCAGTGACCTGGAAGTGTTCAGCTTTTTGCAACCCTGTGGACTGCAGCATGCCAGGCCTCCTTGTCCTTCACTACCTCCTGGAGTTTGCCCAAATTCATGTTCATTGCATCACTGATGGCATCCAGCCATCTCATCCTCTGACACCCACTTCTCCCTCTGCCCTCAATCTTTACCAATCTCAGGGACTTTTCCAATGAGTCGTGTGTTCAGATTAGATGACCAAAATATTGGAGCTTCAGTTTCAGCATTAATACTTCCACTGAATATTCAAGGTTGATCTCCTTTAAGATTGAGTGGTTTGATCTCCTTGCCGTCTAAGGGCCTTTTAAGAGTCTTCTCCAGCACCACAGTTTGAAGGCATCAATTTTTTGGTGTTCTGACTTCTTCACAGTCCAGCTCTCACAACCATATACCACTTGACTATACAGACCTTTGTTGGCAGTAATATCTCTGAAAAACACTATCTAGGTTTGTCACTGCTTTCCTGCCAAGAAACAATCATCTTCTGCTTTCATGGCTGCAATCACCATCCGCGGTGATTTTGGAGCCCAAGAAGAGGAAATCTGTCACTATTTCCACCTTTTCCCCCTCTACTTGTAATGTTGTATTGGGGCCAAATGCCATGATCTTAGTTTTTTTTTTTTTTTAATTTAGTTTTAAGTTGGTTCTTTCACTCTCCTCCTTCACCCACATCAAAAGGCTTTTTA
The DNA here is from genome assembly GCF_014754425.2 of Oryx dammah. Lineage (NCBI taxonomy): Eukaryota > Metazoa > Chordata > Mammalia > Artiodactyla > Bovidae > Oryx > Oryx dammah. The sequence continues at coordinate 62,579,021 of NW_024070212.1, read as the reverse complement.
GTTCCTCTTCCCTTTCTGCCATTAGAGTGGTGTCATCCACATATCTGAGGTTGTTGTTGTTTCTCCCACCTATCTTGATTCCAGCTTGGAACTCATCCAGCCCGGCATTTCTCATGGTGTGCTAAGTGTATAGGTTAAGCAAACAGGGTGAAAGAAGACATCTCTCTGGTATTCCTTTCTCCATCTTGAACCAATCAGTTGTTCCATACAGGGTCCAAACTATTGCTTCTTGATCCACATACAGGTTTCTCAGGAGACAGGTAAGATGGTCTGGTATTCCCATCTCTCTCGGAGCTTTCCACAGTTTGTCATGATCCACACAGTCAAAGGCTTTAGCGTAGTTGATGAAACAGAGATAGTAGTTTTTTTGAAATTCCCTTGCTTTCTCTATAATCCAGCAAATGGTGGCAATTTGATCTCTTGTTTGATCACTGAGTGTATAGCTCCATGAATAAACAAAATATATACTACAACTCTCAAAGATTTTGAATCACATGAATGCATGCACATTCATGAAACGAATGTGCTCAACAAAAATTATCACTAACACTTCACTGTCTACTTTTCTTACGTAACCTTTTATTTTTTTATTTTTTTTTTACTTTACAATTCTGTATTGGTTTTGCCATACATTGACATGAATCCACCACGGGTAAAATTACAATTATTTGTGTATGTTGCTTATATCTGTCTCTTCTTCTAACTTCTAAATGTCATGAAGACAGAGAACTTACACTAGCATTAGCTCAGTGTTGGAAAATAATAAAAATGATGACAATAACTTCTATTTATTGAGTCCTAACTATATTTCAGGCAAAATTCTAAGGAATGTTTATGTATTAACACATTATTCCTTAATACAATATCAGTTTAATACCTGGATCAGAAGATATTAAGAAGAGATTGCAAGAATACACAGAAGAACTAGACAAAATAGACTTAAAATCCTAGATAACCACAGTGGTATTATCTCACTGAGAGCCAGATATCTTGGACTGTGAAGTCAAGTGGGCCTTAGGAAGCACCACTAAGAACAAAGCTAGTGAATGTAATGAAATTCCAGCTGAGCCATTTCAAATCTTAAAAGGTGATTCTATTAAAGTGCTGCCCTCAATATGCCAGAAAATATGGAAAACTCAGCCATGGCCACAGGACTGGAAAAAGTCAATTTTCATTCCAATTCTAAAGAAGGACAATGCCAAAGGATATTAAAACTACTGCATAATTGCACTTATTTCACATGCTAGCAAAGTAATGCTCAAAATACACCAAGCCAGGCTTCAACAGTGCATGGAATGAGAACTTCCAGATGTTCAAACCTGGTTTAGGAAAGGTAGAGGAACCAGAGATCAAATTGCCAACATCTGTTGTATCATAGCAACAGAATTCCAGAAAAAAAAATCTACTTCTGCTTCACTGATTATATTAAAATCTTTGACTGTGTGGATCTCATAACAAACTGGAAAATTCTTCAAGAGATGGGAAGTGATCACTTTACCTGTGGGACAGACCACATTACCTGTCTCCTGAGAAACCTGTATGTAAGTCAAGAAGCAACAGCTAGAACTGGACATGGAACAATGGACTGGTTCCAAATTGGGAAAGGAGTATATCAAGGCTGTATATTGTCATCCTGCTTATTTAACTTATATGCAAAGTACATCATGTGAAATACCAGGCTGGATGAACCACAGACTGCCAGGAGAAATATCAATAACCCCAGATATGCAGATGACACCACCCTTATGGCAAAATATGAGGAACTAAAGAGCCTCCTGATGAAAGTGAAAGAGGACAGTGAAAAAGCAGACTTAAACCTCAGCATTTAAAAAACTAAGATCATGACATCTGGTCCCATCACTTTATAACAAATAGATGGGAGAAACAACAGAAACAGTGACAGACTATTTTCCTGGGCTCCAAAATCACTGCAGATGGTGACTTCAGCCACAAAATTATTCACTTGCTCCTTGAAAGAAATGGTATGAAAAAACTAGATATTGTATTAAAAGCAGAGATGTTACTTTGTCAACAAAGGCTTGTATAGTCAAAGCTATGGTTTTTCCAGTAGTCATGTATGGATGTGAGAGATGGACCATAAAGAAAGCTGAACACTAAAGAATCAATGCTTTTGAACTGCTGTGTTGGAGAAGACTCTTGAGAGTCCCTTGGACTGCAAGGAGATCAAACTGGTCAATCTAAAAGGAAATCAATCCTTAATATTCATTAGAAGGACTGATGCTGATGCTACAATCCTTTGGCCACCTGATGCAAAGACCTGCTTCAATAGAAATGACCCTGATGCTAGGAAAGATTGAAGGCTGGAGTAGGGCAGAGGATGAGATGGTTGGATGGCATCACTGACTTAATGGACATGAGTTTGAGCAAGCTCTGGTACATAGTAAGGACAGGGAAGCCTGGTGTTCTACAGTCCATTCCATGGGGTCACAAACAGTCAGACATGACAGAGCGAATGAATAACAACAACAAAAAAGGTGTAAGCATGCTTCTCTCTGTATCTCCAATAAATGTACCTATGAAACCACCCCCTCATGGATCACAGTTTCGTCTTGGCAAAGGGGCTTGCATAACTCAATGAAGCTACAAACCATACTGTGCAAGGACACCCAAGATGGATGGGTCATAGTGAAGAGTTCTGACAAAATATGGTTCACTGGAGAAGGAAATGGCAATGCACTCTAGTGTTCTTGCCAAGAGCCTCATGAGCTGTATGAAAAGGCAAATAGATATGACACAGGAAGATGAGAAGCTCACCATCCATGTCTGAAAGTGTCCAACATGCTACTAAGGAAGAGCAGAGGACTATTAGCCCAGGAAGGATGAAGTGGCTGGTCAAAGTGGAAATAATGCTCATATGTGAATCTGTCTGGTGGTGAAAGTGAAGTCTGATGTTATAAAGAACAATATTGCATGGGAACCTGGAATTTTAGGTCCATGAACCAAAGTAGATCAGATGTGGTCAAGCAGGAGGTGGCAGGTTGAACATCAACATCTTAGGAAGCAGTGAGCTAAAATAGATGAGAATGGGAAAAATTAATTCAGACGACAATTTTATCTACTACTGTGGGCAAGAATTCCATAGAAGAAATGGAATAGCCCTCATAGAAATTAAGAGTCTGAAATGCAGTATTTGGGTGCAACCTAAAAAGCAACAGACTGCTTCCATTTCATTTCCAAGGCAAACAACTCAACATCACAATAATCCACATCTTTGCTCCAATGAATAATGCCTAAGAGGCTAAAGTAGACCAGTTCTATGATGACATATAACATCTTCTAGAACTAACACCAAAATAAGATATCTTTTTTTTTTTTTAATCATAGCTGATGCAGAAGGAGAAAATCAAGCGGTGCCTTGAGTAACACGCAAGTTTGGCTTTGGAGTACTAAATGAAGCAGGACAAAGGTTAACAGAGTTTTGTCAATAGAACGTGCAAATACTCTTTTCCAACAACACAAGAACTGACTTTACACATGGACATCACCAGACGGTCAATACTGAAATCAGATTGATTATGTTATTTGATAGAGAAGCTCTATACAGCCCGTAAAAAAAAAAAAAAAAAAAACTGGAGCTGAGAATGCTCAAATCATGAGCTCTTTATTGCAACTTATTTGCAAAATTCAGGCTTAAATTGAAGAAAGTAGGGAAAACAACTAGGCCATTCAAGTATGACCTAAATCAATTATTTTATGATGATATAGTGGAGGGAATGAATAGATTCAAGGAATTATATCTGATAGACAGAATGCCTAAGGAACTGTGGATGGAAGTTTGAACATTGTACAGGAAGCAAAGACAAAATCCATACCAAACAAAAAGAAATGCAAGAGGCAAAGTGATTGTCTGAGGAGGCTTTATGAATAGCTGAGGAAAGGAGAGAAATGAAAGGAAAGGGAAAAAGGAAAAAAAAAAATACCTAACTGAATTCAGCATTCTAGAGAATAGCAAGGAGAGATGAGAAGGTCTTCTTCAATGAACCATACAAAGAAATAGAGGAAAATAATAGAATGGGAAAGATCAGAGATCTCTTCAAGAAATTGGAAATATCAGAGGAACATTTCATGCAAGGATGGGCAGAATAAAGGACAGAAACTGTAAAGAACTAGCAGAAGAGATTAAGAAGAGGTGGCAAGAATATACAGAAGAGCTATATATACAAAAAAGATCTTAATGACCTTGATAATCATGATGGTATGCTGCTCACCTAGAGCCAGATGTCTTGGAGTGTGAAGTCAAGTGGGCCTTAGGAAGTATTATAACAAACAAAACAAATAGAGGTGAGGGTATTTCAGCTGAGCTATTTAAAATCCTAAAAGATGATGCTGTTGAAGTGCCACACTCAATATGTTAGCAAATTTGGAAAACTCAGCAGTGGCCATAGGACTGAAAAAGGTCAATTTTCATTCCAATCCCAACTGAACAGGTCAAAGAATGTTCCAACTATAGTACCACAGCTCTCATTTCACATGCTAGCAAGGTTATGATCAAAATCCTTAAAGCTAGGTTTCAGCAGTATGTGAACAAGAAATTCCAGATACATAACCTGAATTTTGAAGAGGCAGATGAACCAGACATCAAATTGCCAACATTCATTGGATCATGCAGAATTGTAGAATCTTCATTCTGAAAAATACTAAAAAATACTGATAAATGATTTTTCTAAAAAAAGACTGAAATAATTTAAGAGTACTATGTTCATGAATTGGAAGATTTAACATCGTAAAGATGTCAGTTAAACCCATTAATATGTAAATATAATACAATTCAAATTTAAGAAAAACTTGCAAGATTTTTGTATATTTGGGTAAGTTTATTCTAAAGTTTATATGAAAAATAAAGGAAAAAGCTAGCCTACCTGCCATTAAAAAAAAAAAGTAAAGTGGAAGGATTACCACCACATGATTTTATAATGTATTCCACAACTGCAGTTAACAAGACAGTCTGGAATTGGTAAAAAGATAGATATATAGGGAAAGAGATTCCATTAATAGATACACAGAAATATGCCCAATTGATTTTTGACAAAATGCAGGTACAATTCAGTAAGTAAAAATAGTTTTTTGACAAATGATGTAAGAATAACTGGAATAGATATTCAAAATAATGAACCTCAACCCAATTCTCACAACGTTTAAAAAATTAAATCTAATGAATTATAAATTTAAATGTAAAATGTAAAATTTTTTAAAAAGGACGAAAATCTACATACGGCACTATAATCATGCTTTACAAAATAAAATATTGATAAATTGGCCTTCATTAAAATTAAAAATTTTACTCTGAGAATGGCACTCTTAAAAGAATGAAAAGACAAGCTTTAGACTGGGAGGAAACATTTACAAATTACACAATCTATAATGAATCTGTTATCTGCATATATAAGGAAATTTCAAAATTCAGCAGTAATTGACAGACTGATTTTAAAGTTATATGGGGAGACAAAAGACCCAGAATGGTTAATTCAATATTGAAGGAGATGAGCAAAATTAGATTGACACCATGCAGTTTTAAGACATAGTACAAAGCAGCAGTGACCAAGAAAGTGTGGCACTGGAGAAAGAACAGGAATGAAAATCAATAAAATACAAAACATATATCTTACATAAATAAAGTTATGACCATCCTAGATAGTATATTCAAAAGCAGAGACATTACTTTGCCGACTAAGGTCCGTCTAGTCAAGGCTGTGGTTTTTCCTGTGGTCATGTATGGATGTGAGAATTGGACTGTGAAGAAGACTGAGCACCGAAGAATTGATGCTTTTGAACTGTGGTGTTGGAGAAGACTCTTGAGAGTCCCTTGGACTGCAAGGAGATCCAACCAGTCCATTCTGAAGGAGATCAACCCTGGGATTTCTTTGGAAGGAATGATGCTAAAGCTGAAGCTCCAGTACTTTGGCCACGTAATGTGAAGTGTTGACTCATTGGAAAAGACTCTGATGCTGGGAGGGATTGGGGGCAGGAGGAGAAGGGGACGACCGAGGATGAGATGGCTGGATGGCATCATGGACTCGATGGACGTGAGTCTGGGTGAACTCCGGGAGATGGTGATAGACAGGGAGGCCTGGCATGCTGCAATTCATGGGGTCGCAAAGAGTCGGACACGACTGAGCAACTGAACTGAACTGAACTGATACTTGACAAAGGACGAAAGACAGTACACTGGAGAAAAAATTGTTTTGTTTTTTTTTTTAACACATGTTGTGGGAACAACTGGACATCTACATGTAAAATAAAATAGAATGACGTTAGAACATAGATTACACCCTTAAAAAGATTAACCCAGAATAATTGCAAATTAAAACAACAATGAAAAGCCTCTGTATACCTATTAAATGAACAGATCCAAACACTAACAACCTCAACTTCTTGTGATAAAGTGAAGGAACAGAAGCTTTTATTCATTGCTAGTGGGAATGTACAATGTACCATCGTACAGCCACTTTGGAAGATAGTTTGGAGGTTCTCACAAATTTAATCACACTGTTACCATACGACCTTTTGGGTAGTTGCCCAAAAGAACTGAAAACTTATATTCACAAAAATGCACATGTCTCTTTATGGCAGCTTTGTTTATAACTGCCAAAACTTGGAAGCAACCATGATTTCCTTCAGTAGGTGAGTGGATAAATAAACTGTGGTTCATCTAGTAACTAAACTATTATTTGGCATTAAAAAAGAAATGAGTTATCAATTACTAAGTAAATGAAGTCAATCTGAAAAGGGTACTTACTGTATGATTCCAACTATGAAATTTTGGAAAAGGCAAAATTATAGGGACAGTAAAAAGATTAGTGTTTATCAGGGAACAGTGGGAAGGGGGAGACAAATAGGCAGAGCAGAGAGAATTTTTAGGACACTAAATATATTCTGTATGACACCACAATGATGAATACATGTCATTATACATTTGTCAAAAACTGTAGAATGTACAACACCAGGAATGAAGCTTAAGGTACATTTGAGACTTTGGGGATTAGGCTGTGTCTATGTAGGTTCACTAAATGTAATAAATGTACCATTATCATAGGGATGAGTGACAGTGAAGAGGCTGGGTATGCGTATGGATGTGTGGTATTTGGGAGCTCTCTGTATTTTCCATTCAAATTTTCTGTGAATCTTAAAAAAAAGGAAAAGTTAGGGAAAGTTAGTTACTTAGTCACGTCCGACTCTTTGTGACCCCGTGGACTGTAGCCCAGCAGGCTCCTCTGTCCACGAAATTCTCCAGGCAAGAATACTGAAGTGGGTTGCCATTTCCTTCTCCAGGGGATCTTCCCAACCCAGGGATCAAACCCACGTCTCCCACATTGCAGGCAGACTCTTTAATGACTGAACCACCAGTGAATCTAAAACTTCTCTCAAAAATAAAGATTATTTATTAAAAACAAATTCACAGTAAAATATTGAATAATTCAACTAAAAATAAGCAAGAGACTTGAACAAACAATTCACAAAAAGGAATATACAGATAATGAACAAATACATGTAAAGATATTCTGCATCATTAGCCACTAAATCAATGTGAACTAAACCATAATAAATTGTCACTATATTTATTAAAATGCCTAAAGAAGATGATGTCACCATCAAGTGGCAAGAAGAATGGAAATCAACTCCCATCCATTCCTGGTGGAAATATAAAATGGGACAGCCCCTCTGGAAGCAGTTTGGGTCATCAATATAATTCATTAATCTCTCTCTTAGATATAGATGGGAATAACAAAAATGTCCTTCAATGAGCTAAAGGATTTTTAAAAAATAGTGGTACATCTAAACAATGGAATACTATTCATCTGTAAAAAAGAAAGAATAATTGATGTACAAAACAGACTATATGGACCTCAAAGATTGTGCTAAGTGCAAAAGCCTGTCTCAAAAATTTATAAGTTGCATCACTTCATTTGGACATTTGTATAATGTTTTCAAAAATATAGGGTTATAAAAAAGAAAGGTGGTTGTCAGGAGTTCATTGTGAGGGTAAGGTATGAATATAAATAGATAACAGGGAGAGGGGAAATTATAGGACTGATCTGTATTCTAGTTTTCACAGTAGTTATAATGTACTAAATTTTCTATAACTATATGCCAAAAGAAATGTAATTTATCATATAATTGCTATAAAATTAAAGCAAAACTCTATGAGTTTATTGTTTTTATCCTCATTTTGTGATGTAGAAACTGAGACCCACTGAAGTTAGGTAATTTTCCCAAGGGTACAGAACTAATAAGCATTTGGGTCAGAAATCAATCTGAGACAGACTCCATGGCTGTACTCATGGAACAGAAAGAAACCTCATGAATTATTGCTGAATGAGTGCATCAGTCAATGAAGGAAACAATTAATCAAATATGCAATTACTTTGGAATCAGTTATGAGCATTCTCATCTAACTGGCAGCAATACTATGAAAGACCTCAGTTAAGTAAGTCAATAGATCCAGGTCAAGCAAGACTTATGGCCATTTCTGAAAACTGAATCCTGACACAATAGTGATAATAGTACTACTAAAAGCAGAGAGAGTTTGGAGGTCCCCAAACTTACCCTGTGACTCCTATAGTTACTTGAAGCTCCCTTAAGGTCTGCCTGGGGGGATGTAGGAAGGTGTCACTAGAGCTCATACCTGTCAATCATTCCCAGTCAGTAGTCAATGAAACATATGAATTAGATTATGGAAACTGCACACAGTTTTATGAGAAATAATTTTCAAATTAAACATAGGTATATACATACATATATATGTGTGTGTGTGTGTGTGTGTGTGTATATCCCATTCTATAGAATTTGCTCCAGATTACAAAAAAGAAAATATTTTCAAAATAGTTTATAAATCCAAGCTCATTTTAACTATCCTTAAAAAAATGATAAAGCAGAAACATAAAGTTTGTTGTTTCTTTTGACTAAATTTTAATGTATGAACAAAATAATAGGGAATCAAATTGAAAAGTATTTTAAAACAAAGAATTTAATATAAAAAATTAATGCCTATTACCATGTTTATCAAGCAAAACTGAAAACAAATAGATGATTGCATTTGATTCAAAATAAAAAAGCTTTATTACATTTATATAAGGAAATAATAATATACATAATAAATACTTATTTAAAATACTCTTTAAGTGTTAAACATAGAAGGATTTCCTATAATATGATTATCTCAAAAATAGTGTACATAATATGTTGTTCTATAAACTCTGGTCTCCATTTTTGTCGTTGAATGCTTCGATCTCATTCCTGCCTTTGTATTTGGCATTCCTCACACTTATTTCTAATCTCTGAAGGGCAGTCTTTTCCTACATCTAGGTTATAGCTCAAATGTCAACAAATTATGAGGTCTTTTGTGTTGTTGTTGTTGTTGGCTGCCTAAATTTGAGCTCTCAATTTGGTAAAATCTTATATTGTTTAAATCTTGATTGGTGACTGGGCTCCAATGCACACAGTAGAAGGAAGTCCAACAATATTCCTTCTCCTTGTCTCCTGGTAGCCAGAGTATGGGCATTAAACTTGCACTGCAAAAATCAGATGCTTTCATCTAAGGCTCGGAGTCTGTAGAAGTTCCAAAGACTTCTACAGAGAATAATTAGAGATTATTTGTGCAGTGGTAGTGGTGTAGAAATGAAATCAAGCATCCAGCATCCAGGTTATCAGCTGTGCCTCCTGGCCACAGAGTCCTGAAACATAGCTTAAGCAATGTCCCCTGTTCTCTAATTTATTATTTTTTAATTTTACCATTCTTCTGGAATGGTTCTTCAGAATTTTCATTAATTCTATTAGCTATCAAAATACATTCCTTTTTCTGATAAGTTCTTCAAAGATGCTTGATATTGCTGAGCTCCTAGGACCCTCAAACTTTCATCCCTGTTTATCCCATTGAAAGAATTCACCTCCCTATAACAATACCTAGGGGATGCTTTCTCCTCCTTTTCCTTCCAGATTTGTCTCTCCAGAATCATTTTATTTATGTAATTGTGTACATTAGTCTCTCCCCAGGTGGCTATGAGCAACACAGTCTCTCCAATTAAATATCAACTTCACAAAACTATTGCTGAAGGAAGGGATACTATTTGAAACTGTCTTTTAAAAATTTTGTGCATTTAAATTGTTAGTAAATTACAGCAGAGTTGATATTATTAAAGAAGAAAGGAAGAAATGAAGAAAATATAAGCTTCCTCAATGGACTTACATTTTCCTTTATCCTCAGGTGAAGTTATAGATTTAATTTCTTTATAATTAAGAAACAGAAAATTTGGAAATAGCAAGTAAATTAATAAAAAATGGAAAGATTTTCCCTTTGTCTATCAGATTATGCTATTAATAGAAATAATTAAAACAATCTACTCCTTGAAAAATAATACATGGATAAAGGAGAAGAAAAGAAAGTTTAGGAATCACATAGATAACAATTTTATTTTTTAATAAGAGAAAAATTTAAAATATGGTGGTACACTACACCAAAACTTTGGAAAAATAAATTTGAAATGTATTAGGCCCAAAATCGTATAAAATTAACGCTGTAAAGAGTAAGAACCGCTACATGGATCACAGCCTAGTTGTGGCAAAGGAGCTTGTGTAACTTAAAGGTGCTATGACCCATGCTGTGCAGGGCCACCCAAGATGAATGGGTCATAGTGAAGAGACCCCGGAACAACAGACTGGTTCAAAATTGGGAAAGTAGTATGACAAGGCTGTATATTGTCACCCTTCTTATTAACATATGCAGAAATTATATGCTGAGTGAATCACAAGCTGGAATCAAGACTGCTGGGAGAATTATCAACAACCTCAAGTCATGCCAATTGTGTGCTGATTAAAATTACCCCAAATTTACGTCAGTTTACAATTTTCACTTATTTTGTCATCACATACTAAAATGTTGACTGTTACTTTGATTCTTTAGGATGTTCTTAAATTTTGTATTCTTAAAAATAATTGTCAATCAGTTAGTAAATATGATGCAGGGATAGTTTTTAAATTGGCAAAAATGTAGAATTAAACCATGCCTATAGTATCTTCGATCTTGTGCTGTCTCCAGAGACTTGGCCCAGTTCAAATTGTGGGGAGGGTGAAACCTGGATCTATTCATAAGGAAATATCACACAAATCCAACTTTAGATCATTCTATAGAATAAATGGTTCATACTGATTTTAAAACGTTAAAGTCAAGGAGAATAAAGTGCTGAGGAATTGCTTAATAAAAAAAGGAACAATATAGTCATGCCTAATCCTAGACTGAACTCAGGAAATAAAAATAATCTGTGAAAATATATTATTAAAACAGCTGATAAATCTTGAATATAGACTGTTGATTTAGATTACTATATTTTATTAATCTTAAATATCCTGACTGTGATCATTGTATGCAAAATAATACAAAATTTATAGCAGCTCTTTTTTACTATTCTTACAACTTTTGTGTAAGTTTGTTATGGACATGAAGTAAAAAATATATCTAAAAATAACATGTTAGTTTTGCTTTTCTAGGGAAAATGATACCTAAACTTTAAGATTACACTTTCCTGTATCAAAAAAAATGTTTTCTTTTAAATTAGGGATATCTTATATTATAGAGATAGTAAATGTTTTAAAACAGCATTTAGCTAAACATGCTTTTTAACTTAATTTTCTTCTATTAATGTGAAAAAATATATAATTTTAGTAAATGAAAAACTTCCAATTTAGGCAGAAGGGTCTAGCACTTTAAGTTCTTTAATTGTATTCAAAAAATAAATATATTCCTAAAAGCAAATGCACAGCATTTCTTACAGTTTATAGCAATTTAATTACAAACTTATTTGTATTGAATGTATTTTTTTTTTGTTAAAGGAAATAAGTTGGATTTCAGGAGATTAAAGTTTTAGAAAGTACTTCTATTTTTTAAATTAAAAAATAATTCTCTTTATTCTTTACCTAGAATAATAAGAAAGTACATTTATACCTTTTGATTCCAAAGTTTGAAGTTAAAAAAAAACATTTTTGTAGGTGATCCTGAGATATAAAAAGCATAGGTTTCTAATTTAAGCACTACAAGGAGTCTCATTTTCCTGGAGGTAGCCAAAATTATTTAAGGCTTTTTCTACTCATCACTGAAGCCAAAGGAATTCCTGCATGTGAAAGAAAATAGATAAGAAAAGGTATCTGCTCCATGAAAGAAAAGGTAAAAATAGATTTAGTCCATAAAGAAAGTGTATGGGCAAAGTCCCAACATTAAATAGAATAAAACAGATTTCCATGGGAGGTTTTGGAAAAGGAAAACTCAAAATCGCAATTTTCTTCTTGTCATTAGCTACCAGAATTAAGGGTTACATATCAACTATTGCATTAACAGTTTTACATAAGGTTTTTGTCCAACTAATCAAAAGAGAAAAATATGATGTTACAAAGTAAAGATCTTAATCAAGCCCAGATTCTGGGGTGTGTGATTTCTGTCATCACATAGAGCACTATACTTAGATGGGCCTCATGTTGGATTTAATACTATAATCTTAGCATATAGAACTTTTCAATATTTTATGAAAAGAGCATTCTTCTAACTTTTCATTTTGTACTATGATGTATGTAGCTGGTCCTAATTTCTATCCTTTTGTCAATTATATCATTAACTGTAACTCATATTTTTAGTCTTACTCCTGTGAAGAGATATTTATCATAAAAAAGCTTGTGTAAATTAAATTGGGATGAGAGTTTTTCACTTTCAGGTTTATAAACTTTACACTAAATATTCTAAAATTGATTTTTTTCCTTAGTTTTGTGTGTGTGTGTGTGTGTTGGCTTGCATGTTTCTTCTAACTTTGTATTTTCTCAGGGCCGGGAAGCAACTTCCTGGAAGAATACATAAAAGAGAGAAAATCAATCTGAGAGCAAAGACATCAAATGTGACCTTGAAAGTGGGGCATTTGCTTTAAAGAAAGTGGGGACCTGTCTGAGAGAGAAAAATAAGAATCAAGGGAAAAAAAAAAAATGAAACTACCCCCAGAACTGGAATCCAATAAAATATCTTTGAATCAACTTGACATTTTGAGCATTTCAGATACTCAGGGTTGAATTGGATTGTGGGGCTGAAGGAAAAATCAGAGATCAAAAAATTATTCCTAACCCAGGAGAAAAGACTTTTTAATTATTGGAAAGTGGTACAGATTCTCAGGTGGAGATACTCATAAACTTTACTCATTGATTCAGTTACTGAGTTAGTTTGACGTACTAGTGACATTGTCAGTCCTTGTCTAATTCTCAGTGACAGATACAAACTAAAAGTGTCCCTTGCTTCTTTCTCTCATCACTGTACGTTTTTAGTAAAAGCTTCCCATATCAGTAGAGACTGCTCTTTTCAAATAGGATATTACATTTCTATGTCACTTAAAAATTATTACTTTGAAGGCAAAATTATCAGAGAAGTGTGTTTCTGTTTATAGTATTCAATTAAAGCAAGGATATTAGTTTCTGCTGTTAATACAAAGCAAAATATACAAACTGGAATAGACATAGGTAATAAAGTTTCAAGATGTACTTTTATGTGTGCTATTGTATGTATATGGTTTGCATATCTGATGGTGCCTATATATGTAATTGCATTTTACATTCAAAAGGCCTTTACTGACTTACCTATGACAGAGTAAAAATGTATTCTAACAATGCAGTTAATTATGGAATATGCACATAAAGTATGCATTTCATTGTAATACATTGACCTTGAAATTTATACTTTGTCAATATATTATTTTATGAAAATACTTATTACAAGAAATTTGCTCAAAAGATTCACACAACTATCAGGATTAAAAGATTTGTATTTCTTAAATTTAATATGAACTCATGTTATGTAAATGGAGAAGTGTATGGCAACCCATTCCAATATTCTTGCCTGGAGAATCCCATGGACAGAGGAGCTCGGTGGGGTTGCACTCCATGGGGTTGCAAAGAGTCAAATACAACTGAATCAAATTAGCAGGACACATTTATGTAAAAGAGTTTTAACAAAGGATTGGCTTTCACCTATTGCACAATCATAATTAGTTTGTATGAAAAGAAGTTCACTTTCTAAACAGACAAGCATTTAGAGTCCTCTTTAATTAATTAAAAGAGTGTACTGCATCCATGGGGTCGCAAAGAGTCGAACACGACTGAGCAACTGAACTGAAGAGATAGTTGAAACAAATAGACCAAAAAGGACAGGGTTATCTTCTTTCCTAGAAGATACTTAACCACCAAGAACTTCGAGTGCTTAAAAATATTTCTTGGGGGACTTCCTTGTTAATCCCATGGTTAAGGCTTTGTGCTCACAATGCAAGGGGCATGGGTTTGATCCCTGGTTGGGGAGCTAAGATCCCACGTGGCAAAAATAAATAAATAAATTTTGTGGTACTGCATTTTGCAATGCTGAATTAGGATTAGCAGTTATTTTTATTTTCCATGTGCTATTTCAGTGTTATGTTGTACCTTCCCCCCCCACCCAATTCAGAAGCTGATATCTTAGGTGTAAGCAGGCAGCAAGGTTAAATCTATTTAAGAAAAACATATTTAATATACAGAAACATTTAATTAATTAAGCATGCAACCATTTTTAACTTAAAAATACAGAATATTTTAGTGATTCCAAGAGGAAATCATGATCATTTTTCAATGTATAGGTCACTAGCATGATAGGTTACTAGTTCAGTTTAGTTCAGTTCAGTCGCTCAGTCGTGTCCAACTCTTTCCAACCCCATGAATCACAGTCACTAGCATGATCCAAAATGATGAAAAATTGTAAATCAACTTCTCCAGTTTAAAAACTTGATTTGTTACATTTCACATAAAAAAAAACAAAACTAAACTAATACCCAATATAACTCACTCATGTCTAGTCCCAGTGGAGGTATCAGTTTTCCAGCATAGCTGTGTAATCTTCCAAGAAAAACAATAAGAGCCTCCCAAAATCATATATATTCTTGGTCACATGATGTAAGTTACTCATTTTGTAATTTACATGATTAGACAGCTTGTAAAAAAAGTGTTAACATACTTGTTGTTTATAATTTGTAGGAAAGCAGAACTCAAGAAAACTTCAGGCCCTCTTTATGATATCAACATTGCCAAAACAATGATGAAGAGGAAGTCTTTCACAGCCAGACATTGTCCCATCAATCAGTTTGCAGTCAGGAGAAAAATTGACTTTGTCATGATATGGTTCTTAAAGGAAAAAGTAATAAATTCCACACAAATGGCAAGATGGCAGTGTGGCTAATTTATTCATTATCCACCCTAGAAAAATAATTAAGTCATACTTTCTTTCCCAGTGCTTCATTACAGTTTAACATGCCCCCTCCCTCACCTTTTTTTTGGATCCTTCAGTAAAAATACTTATTAAAATAAGTTAGCTGCAAAACTTTTAACTCCGTCTTAAAGAAAAACTAATCCACTTTTCTAGTGGAAGCAACATTGATTAAATAAACCCAGGTCCATGCAGAGCAGAATAATTCCTTTGGCCACAGCTTCTAACTGTAAATGGTGCTGTATCTGTATTAGTTTGAACAGTGTGTAGTAAGCTGTAAATTTATAATTGCTATTAACCTCTTTTAGTGTTTTTTTGTCTCTTATGGGTGACATTTTGATTTCCAAAAGAAGAGTACATCTGGATGCTAGAAATGTACATATTTGATATTTTAGTCATGTAAATGAGAATGTTTATTTAATGAACTGATTTTTTTGCACAATCTATGTTGATTAAATATGAAGCTAATAGGCAAAAAATATATTATTTTTACCAAAAAAGAAATTCAGAAATGTATGGCACTCTATGTTGTAAATCATATGTAAACCAACTCTTAGAAAATCTAACAGGTAACATTTGGTAACAAAACTTGTATGAAATGATAAAGCCATTTTCCTGTGAAACTTGAGATTCTTTAGTTATGTATGTTGATTGCATTGATATCTATCAGAAATATTTTTTTTTCATTTTCTCATAATTTTAAAGGGGCAATATGACAGATTATTTCCATATATGGCTGCCTTCAATCTCCTCTATACACATAGGTGGCTTTTGCCATCAAAAGATAAAATTTTATTTCTCCACCCTTTGAATATGAGATTTCTGTGTAATTTTCCTATAACAATGGATTCTGTGGAAGTGACACTACGTAGTTTCTAGGCCAAGGAAACTTCTGTTTTCATCCTCTTGGGAACTAGACTTCATGTAGAGAATTTCAAGGTATATTACTGAGTGAGTGAGTCCCAGTCCCAACCCTGTGGGGAGAAAAGCTTCCACATGGAAGTCTCCAGCCATTCTCTTTGCTACCATCGAGGGTGAAAGCTCACCAATGGGTGAAGCCACCCATCCTGTTCAGCCTCAGCTGAGTTCCCAAGTGAAGGAGGCATGTGTGATCTCAGCCAACATAATGTGGAACAGAAGAACCTAGCTGAGCACAGTCAACCTATAAAATGTCATGTAACATATCTCACTACTAATTTGGGTAACAGTTTGTTATAAAGCTACATAAATAATAATGGAAATTTCTTGTTTAAAATATTAAAAACAAGAGAGAAATGCATTGTTTTGCTATTACTGATAGAGATAAACTATATTAAGACTTCTATCTTCCAGAATTATTAGTTCTCTCTCTCTATCTTTCTCTCTCTCCCCCAGTCTCCTACTTTGGATATTAACCTCTTGGCCATCATCTTTCAATAATTTCACTAATCAGTTTTGTAGTTAATAGCAAGATTTCAGACATTCATAATTTCTAGTCTCAGAATATATATACATTATGGGTTGCAGTTCAAATGCTCACTGAATTAAGCCCAAAGTGATACTTTGAAGAGAAAATGTGTTTTATCCCAAGAAGTAACTGGCAATGGAAAGTTACACGTTCATTTATGAAGAGATAAAAATGGTTCAAAGTTGTACAATGAAAAGATGCACGAAGCCATCCTTTACTCTGACTCCAGAGTGATGCATATAATTTACAATTTTAATTATTGCACCTCAGTGCTTAAAACTTTTTATAACTCACTCTGTCTTTGTGAGAAGACTGCCCTCCACAGTATGGCACATAAAGTCTTCTTAATCTGTCCCCTACAGATTTCTCTAGCATAATCTCTTTCTACTCCGTGCTTTATATTTCATCAGTTCTCTTCTAAGTAGCCCAGACATGTAGGTAAGGCTCTTTTGCTATTGTTTAATTTCTTCCCTCTGAAATGTACTTTTTTTCTTCTTACCTGCCTACCTTCTACTAATGCATTAAGACTCAATCTGTCCTTGCCTCTTCCCTGACACGAATGACTTCAATCTGGCCCTTTTCCTCCTTACAGATAGCATTCAATGCATACCTCTGCCACTGTGTTTACCACAGTGTCAAAATTATGTGCTCACTTACCATTCTCTTCTGTTCATAGAAAAAAATAAATGGCACAACATGTGGGAATTCAGGATAAGGTGGTCCTATAATCAAGTGACAGAAGTCAGGTAATATATTTCCAAAAAGAAGATGTTATCTTAATGGGTAGTAATAACTTTCTCCAAATTTTCTATTATATTTTAAGTAATATAACTACAATGTTGATGACATAAACTTGGCAAATTCCAATTCCTTGTTAATTTATTAATGGTTTGTTGTAAATACCAATCAGTGCTGATATAGTTATTTGGAAAAATAAAAGTGCCTTCCTATTTTTTCAAAATCTTAGGTTGAGATCAGAATAATATTTGACTTCTCAAACATAATGAATATTGTGACTTAGTGACTGGGAATGAGAGGCTATTGAAAAACTGATTCCTAAGGATCTACTTATAATCTTTACAAGTTTAAATAGCTATGCATCTATTGGTGAGATTTGGTTCTACGTTTAAGACTTACTTAGGAGAAAATGAAAGATATGAGCAAATGGGCATCACTTATTCAAGTAGTTTTAATACTACTGTCTGATCAACTGTAGCATACAACTTGCCACCAATGAATCAAAATATTATGTCAGTTGTGCTTTTATCATTTGAGAAATTTCAATTCTGAAGTTCTGGTTTAAGATGACAGATTGAATGTATGTATGTATATATATATATATATATCTTTAGAGGTGATCTGAAATCCGATAAACAGTACTATCAAATGATTGAGTTAAAATTGTGCGTGCGTGTGTGTGTGTGTGTGTGTGTGTGTGTGTGTATCATTAGACACGGGAGAAAAGAAAGCAATATTTTTCATTCTGCAAAACAGACAGTTGAGTAGGGACTGATTTATTACAGCTAAGAAGGTTAAATCCACACCCAGCATAAGAGGACATTTCTACAGAGTAAATATCCACAAAATGATGAGGAATTCACATACTGTGTGCCTCTGGAAATACAAATGGAGTAGATGGAGTTAAAATGAAGACTGGCTGAAAACTGTTTGAGAAATGTTTAAGTCTCCATACTTCTTCCACAGTCATGGCACCAAGTGACTTCCCTCCTTGCTCCTAGTCTAGGCCTTTGTCCCTGAGGCTATAAAATACTCTTTTCTAGGAAACTTTGCATAGAGGTTCTTTCCGGTGCTTGATTTGTCTTTATCATGGGTTGATTAATTGTCTGCTGGTTTGGTTTCTCCTGAGAGTTGAGGATGACTCAGGAGGAGGTTAGAGGGCAGAAAACAGAAGCTAGATAATTCCCATGGACCAGACTCCAACTGGTCATCTAGCCCATAATCCACTCTGTAGTCCTGACACATAGGTCAACTGTGATGAGCACTCTCTCTCAAATAACTCATGGTTTTGCCACTGACATGCAGAAAGGACTCCTATAACCATTTAGGAAACATGGAACTAGCTAGAATAACAAAGACTATATGATTAATTATTCCTAGAAGCCTTGCAGGTGGCACTGGGGGTAAAGAACCTGCCTTCCAATGCATTCTTCTTGCCTGGAGAACCCCACTAACAGTGGAGCCTGGCAGACTGCAGTCCATGGGATTACAAAGAGTCAGACACAAGTGAAGTGACTTAGCACAGAAGCCTCCAACCAATACGGACAATATTAAACTTTCTTTGAATTAGGGAGGTACATGCTTGGTACTTAGTTTTACAAAACTGAACTATGTGTTTTGAGGTATACTTGATGATAGACAGAAATTAAAAGAAAGTCAAAGACAATGATTAACACAAAAGTTAAGACAGTAGAAATTTAATCATAGAAAAAGTTGCAAAGGAGCTAAAAGTTTTCTACTTTTTTAATCTTGAGACTAAGGATGCAGGCACATTTTATGATTATGATTATGATTGTTTATACTATATATAAATGGTATATACTCTTCTGTATGATATATTTCACAATAAAAGAATAACTTCCATTTCTTGTGGAACAAAAGTGCATTTCTCTTAAACATTATATTATTAATAAGTGATATTACAGTTTCATAAATGATTAAAACATTAATGAAACATTAGATTTCTAACACTGGGATCTGAATTGCATAATAAAAATTATAATATCAAAATTTTCCCTTATGCATTTTCTTTGTGGAAGGCTATTGTAAGCTTCGTTAAAGAGTACATTGTTTGTTAGGAGTTACAGAATAAATCATTCTTAATGCTACATGAATGCCACTTTCAAAAGTTGCTGTAGGTAGGAGCTATGTAAATCAAAACTGATTTGCCATTGAAATAGTTCTATGAAAGGATATTGGACTTTTATTTTTATTTTAATGTAGATTTTAAAATAAACTACTAACTTTAGTACAGCTTTTGATTTACAGGAAATCTGGAGAAGATGGTGCAGAGAATTTCCATAAACCAACACACAGCATATCCTGTTACAAACATCATACTTTAGTATGGTACAGTTGTCAGAGTTAATAAACCAATGAACCGATATTGCTAGCTTATTGTAAATTAAAGTACATGATTTCTTCAGTTTTTCATAGTTTTTGCCTATTGTCTTTTCATTCCAGAAAACATTACACAAAGTTATCATGTCTCCTCTTAGCTATAACAGATTTTCAGAATTTCTCAGTTGTTACTGACTTTGACGGTTTTGAGGTGTTTTGGTTAAGCATACTGTGCGATGGTCCTCTATTGGAATTTGTCTGATGTTTTTCTCATGATTAGGCAAGGCTTACAGGATTTTACTTTGAGGGAGGGGAGTGGCCATCCCAGGTGGCGCTAGTAGAAGGACCCCTCTACCAGTGCAGGAGACCTAAGAGACCCAGGTTCAATTCCTGGGTTGGGAAGATCCCCTGGAGGAGGGCATGGCAACCCACTCCAGCATTCTTGCCTAGAGAATCTCATGGACAAAGGGGCCTTGCAGGTTACAGTTCTATAGGATTGCAGAGTCATACATGATTGAAGCAACTTAGCACTCAGGTATGCATGGGTTTTTTTTGAAGGAAGACAGAGATAAAAAGCCATTCCTATCACTTCACATCAAGGATGCATATTGTCAACATATTTTATCACTGTTGGTGTCAACCCTGAACACTTAGATGAGGTTCTGCAGGACAGTTTTCATACTATAAAGTGTTTGGGGGCTCTTTTGTTTGTTATTACCCTTCTCTTTGTAGTGTATTTTTGGAAGGAAGCAACTATAAGAGGCACAGACTTAGGAGTACAGAGTTATTCTTCCTTTCCTTGAGGATGGAGTACCTATACATAATAACTTGGAGTTCTTCTGCACAGATTTGTTTATTCTTCATCATTAAATCAACCATTTATTTATATCAGAATGTCCTTATGGTTACTTATTTTATTCCTTGGATTATAGAACAATATTGTGGTTTTTTATTTTGTCATTCAGATATTTCAAGCTTAGTCTGTTGGGAGTTTTCTCAGTTGAATCTCATGTTTCTTTTATATAACACTATTATATTTTCATTGAGTATTTATTGGCTCTTTTCCCTTGGTACTAAATAATGCTTCAGTCTCATCTTATTTATTTCCTTCCCCAGTCCTAGAATCAACTGTTTGTTCAAGAAGTCTTACTTTCTTATATTAAAGAACGATATTAGAAACCAAGATCTGAGAGCTAGGTGTACTTACTGCTACTGGAGTGTTCTTATTTCTAGGGACTCTCAGCTGGTAGAGCAAAGAAATATATGTGGATATACAAACATATTCATATCTACATGCCTATAAATATTTATATATAGCTTCCATCTGTATCTATATTAGGCTAAACATGAGTTCATACTAAGTTATCCAACTCTAATCTCAAAACAGGTGGAATAGCTTTATCTTCCTCCATGCTTATCTGTAACGTGTCAATTCAACAGTGATGAACCTGGTTCCCATTGCTCACTGTGCATTTATTCATTTGTTTAATTTTATATGCACATATGGCTTTCATATATACATATTTACTGCTTTCAAAATTGTTAATCATTGTCCACATGAAAAATAACTTTAATCAACGAGAATACAGTTCCTATATGCAGTTTCTTTTTGCCATTGGCCTTACAGATTACAGCAATTTCCAAAAATGGTAGATCTTTGACCAAGAAACTAATATACAATTTTAATGGATGTAATCCTTAATGCAAAATCTAAATCAGATATTGAGTCATCTCTAAATGATCAGCATATAGGAAAAAATTTTACAAGTGTATAGCAGGTATACAGAATGCAAAATTTAGTAGGTTTGCCAAACATTTGGAGGTCCCCAGAGAAAGAACTTTCCAGATTAGGGGGAAAAAAAAGCACACAGCTTTGGGAAGAGCAGTGCTGCTTTAGAATGAGTGTTGTATTTTGAAGTAGGTAACGTTTTATGGTGACAAATAAAAAACCCAATAATGTCAGTTGCTCAGTCATGCCCAATTCTTTGAGACCCCATGGACTAAAGCACACCAGGCCTCCCTATCCATCACCAACTCCAGGAGTATATCCAACTGATCTCCATTGAGTCAGTGATGCCATCCAACCATTTCATCCTCTGTTGTCCCCTTCTCCTCCTGCCTTCAATCTTTCCCAGCATCAAGATCTTTTCCAAGTCAGTTCTTTGCATCAAGCGGGCAAAGTTTTGGAGATTCAGCGTCAGCATCACTCATTCCAATGAATATTCAGAACTAAGTTCCTTTAGGATGGACTGCTTGGATCTCCTAGCAGTCCAAGGGACTCATAAGGGTCTTTTCCGACACCACAGTTCAAAAGCATCCATTCTTCTGTGTTCAGCCCTCTTTATAGTGTAACTCTCACATCCATTTATGATCACTGGAAAAAGCATAGCCTTGACTAGACAGACCTTTGTTAGCAAAGTAATGTCTCTGCTTTTTAATATGCTGTCGAGGTTGGCCATAACTTTCCTTCTAACGAGTAAGCATCTTTTAATTTCACGGCTGCAATCACCATCTGCAGTGATTTTGGAGCCCCCCAAAATAAAGTCTGACACTGTTTCCACTGTTTCCCCATCTATTTCCCATGAAGTGATGGGACTGGATGCCATGATCTTAGTTTTATGAATGTTGAGCTTTAAGCCAACTTTTTCACTCTCCTCTTTTACTTTCATCAAGTGGCTCTTTAGTTCTTCAATTTCTGCCATAAGGGTGGTGTCATTTGCATATCTGAGGTTATTGTTATTTCTCCTGCCAATCTTGACACCAGCTTGTGCTTCATCCAGCCCAGCGTTTCTCATGATGTACTCTGCATATAAGTTAAATAAGCAGGGTGACAATATACAGCTTTGATGTACTCCTTTTCCTATTTGGAACCAGTCTGTTGTTCCATGTCCAGTTCTAACTATTGCTTCTTGACCTGCATACAGATTTCTCAGGAGGCAGGTCAGGTGGTCTGGTATTCCCATCTCTTTCAGAATTTCCACAGTTTCTTGTGATCCACACAGTCAAAGGCTTTGGCATAGTCAATAAAACAGAAATAGATGTTTTTCTGGAACTCTGTTGCTTTTTCCATGATCCAGTGTATGTTGACAATTGGATCTCTGGTTCCTCTGCCTTTTCTAAAATCCCAACAGGGGAAGGGATTATTGTGACTTTTTTTTCCCTTCATTCTGCCTCAACCATCCACCCCCAACCCTAATCACTATCACATCAAGTTTATGTAAAGATACCTAATGCTAAAAAAGTAATCTATGGAGAGACTGGTAAGCTGAATGGTAGATAAATTTCCTTTGTTACTATCAGAATATCATGGAATTATATAAAGTAGCAAACCTGATACTATAATATGGTCCCAGAATTTGCTTTTAACATTTGAGGAGAATTCAAAGAGAGGATGTGGAAACGCCTCTAAGCATCAAATTAAAATAAATAAATGAATAAAAATGCCTCATTTAGGTAACATAATTATGAAATTAACTAATCAGAAATAAGCTTCTGAATATTGATACTGATATTTTCAAGGCAAGAAAATCTTTTTGGCTGCTTCTATTCACTGTTGAATATTTCTCTGTTTGAATTCTAAATTTCTATTTTATTATTTTTACTCTCTATATGTCTCCATCTCAATCTTTCTCATATAAATGACATCTAACAACATTTAGATACGAAATACTGCACTTAAAGAATATTTAGTTATATACAAATATAAATAGGAAGACTAGAATGGAACCTGTAGAGCAGAGGTCCATGGAATACCTTTCTTACATGAATCTAAACATTACACTGGGCCCAGAATACAGATGCTAAATAGATCATTATCTAAAAGCAAAAAATACAACAAAATAACATAAAATTTAAGAAACTCCTTAATAGTGTGATTAAATAAGAACTACATGATAATAGGAGAGGATAAAATGGTGGGTATAAGAATGTGGAGTCTGTCCTAAACTGGGTAGTCAGGTAAGGCTGCTATGACAAAGTAACAGTTGAGAGACATGTAAGGAGTTAACTAAGTAAAAGATGGGGAACAAAGAAAAGGGTAACTTCTCCAGGCAGAGAAAATAGTCTATGGAAATGGAAAAAGTAGTCTATAGAAAAGATAAAAAAACACTGTCTATGGAAATGACTGGAGAAGAAATGAGCTTCCTATCTGAAGGAACTAATTTGATGTTAAGCACATTTGCTATGATATATAAAGGGGTTCTCTGATCAAAAACAAGTGGAGTCAAAGAGATTCTTGAAATAAAATTCCATTAATAAGTCAAGACAGAAAGCTAGTAACTCCAAGTTAGTATGACAGACCTAGTGCCATGTGAGAACGTTGGTTGTGACCATTTATGTGACTAGAAAGGCAAATGAATCCTAATATCCTAGCACTCTGGTTATACTTTGAGAAAAGTATTGTTGTGGATTGTAAATAATGTTGGATCTCTAAGTAATTATTTGACAGCAACATCGCATGGCGGGCCGGGACCTAAAACATTTATAATGTCTGCTATAATGTGCAGGACAAATTTCAAAAGAGTATGAAAGTGCAGTGGTTAAATTTTATATGTCTACTGGGCCAGACTAGATGCCCAGTTGTTTGGTTAGGTGTTGGTAGGAGGGTATTGTGTAGATGAGATTTTGGAAGCATACAAGAAAACCTAAATTGACTTGAAAAGATTGTTCTGGACTTGAGAACCCTGTTGCTGATTGCCAAAAGGAAATGAGGAACATTTCATGCAATTACACTGGAATCTATCTAGATTGCACTTTGAATTCATGTTTTAAGTACACATAATTTAATGACATTAAGCATTGATTACCTGGAAAATTATTGGTACACTGAGTTATACAAATCTTTGAAATGCTGATGAATTTCACTTATGATATAAAAAAAATCATAGTTGTTAATGTCATCAGAAAAATTTCATTAATTTCATCAGAAAAATTATTTAAATATCAGGAAGCTGTCAACCTAACAGTGGGAGATATACCTTTTCCAAAATTCAAATTTTTGCTTGAAAGTGAATTTCATTATTGACATCAAGTTTCCTCAATGGTTTTCTTTAAAACCATATGTTCATTTTTTAAAATAAGTTCAAATGACTGGTTAATCATAATTTGTGTGTCAGTAACTGTTGCAAGAAAAAATGATGTTCTGTTAACAAGCATGGCTAGTTCAGCTCACCGATATAAGAACTGAATAATGGCTTTGCATAGTGGAAACAAATGTGCTTTGGAATATAGAAAAGATATTGGACTATGTCACACTTCACTAAACAATATTTTTTTAAAAAAGGGAATGTACCTAAAGACTAAGATTTAACAAAATCAATGTTGTTTTTACTGTTTTATCAAGATGTTCATAAGTGAAACTGGCATTTCATTTACTGCAAAGGTATGGCAGTGAAGAGTACCAATACTATCAGTACAAATTTTGCCCCTGACTCAGTTTGTTCTAAGATGCCAAAAGTTTAGCCCAAGATTGCTTTTGTATTGTCATACAAATGTCAACACAATGAAATGAGCAAATAATGTATTTTGACTTTATGAATCCCTGAGTCTCAGGGATTCCCAGTGACCTGAGGACCACACTTTGAGAACTGCCATTTTATACCACAGATGCAGATTCATGGCCTTTCTGTATACCTCACTAGTTTCATGTCAACTTATGTTGTCAAGAGTAAAGTTCAAGGATGATTAGCTGATGCAGCAGAATCCTACAAAGATAAAAATCCTAAATCAGGTAATTGATATTAAGAGGACAGACAACAAGGGGATGTGTTGTGCTATTTACCCTCTAGACACCTGTCAATGCAGCTAAGTTCAGTGAAACTAAAAGGTAGAAGACATAAGGAAATGCTGAGTGTCTTATTCCAGTTTATGCTATTGGTGGGCTTGCAAGAGGAAAAATTACATGCCCCGTATACAATAATCTCTTAGCTAGTTTTTACATATTTTTATAAAATCAAAATCCCTTCCTCTCTTGCTTTCCATAAGTTCCATAAGTTCTATCCATGGAGGTTTCATCTGCACTTTCATAGTACACCCATCATAGGTATATACATTAATTTCTGGCTGCTATTTGTTTCCATTATCATATCTTTAAAATATTAAATGACTAGATGTTTTATCTCTCTCATATATTGTTGAGAACAATTTGTATTAAGGTAATCTATTTTCCAATGTCCTTTTAAAATGTTGTACTTTTTAATATTTATCTATTATTTAAACACATTAAACCAAGACAAACATTTATATTTTATTTTATTCCCCATACAACAGTAATTTATTTTTCTAGAGTCACTTTTATCTAAGCCATGCCATAGGCAAATAGACCCTTAAATTCCTTGACCTAAATTTTTTTCTTAACAATTCAACCCAGATATTGTCATTTTCTGTGGGTATTTCAATAATACTTAGCAAGCCAAACACACTATGTGCCAGACACAGCAAATTAGAACTAAATGTATCCTTGAGGAATTAAAGCACAGTAGACACAGAAAAACAGAAATGTATAAGGCATATTACATTAAATATTATAATGTTTACAATGTTTAATAATGGGAAATTAGTTAATATTTGAAAACAATAAATTCTTAATTTAATGCTTCTGCATGACTATATTATTAATATTGAGAGATACTTTTGGTATATATTTTAGATAAGGCTTATCTTATCAAAACAAGATGTCAGAAGAGGGAACCTACTTTAGCCCACAGTATGAGATAGGAGTCACTTCATAATGGTAAGAAAATAAGCATTTCTATAAAAAGCAATGAAATTTAAGATTATAACGTTTCTGGCTGTTAAAATAAATTGCATATGTTGATAATCAAGAAACATAAGAGAATGATGACTTTACAAATAGATCTAACAATATACTGACTAAAGGATAGTATTATGTAGTCTGTAACACTGAGCTGGGCTCCAGAACTTGCAATGCCCAATTTGGAAAGGTGGTTCTTTGAAAGAAAAATTAAAGATCTTATACCAGATGGAAAAACAAATACTTATATCAAAAGTAACAAGATGTTATTTACCATACTATTTACTTGTCTATTTATTTTTTTTTTTTAATAGACTGACTGTGATAAAGGAACAGTGATTCCCAGGTGGTGTTTATGGCTTTGGGATTTGACTAGGAGAAAACACTTAGTCCAAGGGACTCTCAAGAGTCTTTTTTAAATGAATCGATCAGATATAGTTTCACATTAAAAGAGTAGATCAGATATAGCTTCACATTAAAAAGTGGTATTGAAGTAGAGACCAATGTGCATATTTGGAGAACATAATTCTAGTCAAAGGGAACATTCTGTGCAGAAGTTCTGAAGTAGAAATAAACTTATCTACTGTAAGTACAATAAAGGAGTCAGTGTTACCAAAAAAAAAAAAGAGTAAACAAAGGGAAGAGTGATAGGAGATGAAGATTCATCTGTATCCCATGTGTGGGATTCTGTATCCTCTCAGGCTACTGAAAGAACTTGGAACTTTTTCCTAAGATGAAAATCTGGTGAAAGTTTTCATCATAGGTGATATCTTTTTCTAATCACAAAAGTGCTATACAGGATAATGGCAACCGTAACTGGATCAAGACAGAAGGAAGAACCCAGTTAGAAAGCTACTGCAGTTCAGTTCAGTCAGTCAGCCATGTCCGACTCTTTGCAACCCCATGGATTGCAGCACACCAGGCTTCCCTGTCCATCAACCAGCTCCTGGAGCCTGCTCAAACTCATGTGCATTCAGTCTGTGATGCCTTCCAACCATCTCATTCGCTATCATCCTCTTCTCCTCCTGCCTTCAATCTTTCCCTCCAGGGGATCTTCCCGACCCAGGGTTCCAATCCACATCTTCTGCATCTGCTGCATTGGTAGGCAGATTCTTTACCACTGCACCAGCTGGGGTTCTCATCTAGATACATGGCAACCCACTTCAGTATTCTTGCCTGGAGAATCCTGTGGACAGAACACAATGGAGTGCTATGGTTTATGTGTCACAAAGAGTCAGACACAATTGAAGCAACTTAGCAGCCACATATCAGTTCAGTGCAGTTCAGTTGCTCAGTCGTGTCCAACTCTTTGCAACCCCATGAATCACAGCACACCAGGCCTCCTTGTTCATCACCAACTCCTGGAGTTCACTCAAACTCATGCCCATCCAGTCGGTGATGCCATCCAGCCATCTCATCCTCGGTCGTCCCCTTCTCCTCCTGCCCCCAATCCTTCCCAGCATCAGAGTCTTTTCCAATGAGTCAACACTTTGCATGAGGTGGCTGAAATACTGGAATTTCAGTTTTAGCATCAGTCTTTGCAATGAACACCCAGGACCGATCTCCTTTAGGATGTTCTGGTTGGATCTCCTTGCAGTCTAAAGGACTCTCAAGAGTCTTCTCCAACACCACAGTTCAAAAGCATCACTTCTTCGGTGCACAGCTTTCTTCACAGTCCAACTCTCACATTCATACATGACCACTAGAAAAATCATAGCCTTGACTAGACGGACCTTTTTTGGCAAAGTAATATCTCTGCTTTTGAATATGCTATCTAGGTTGGTCATAACTTTCCTTCCAAGGAGTAAGCGTCTTTTAATTTCATGGCTGCAATCACCATCTGCAGTGATTTTGGAGCCCAGAAAAATAAAGTCTGACACTGTTTCCACTGTTTCTCCATCTATTTCCAATGAAGTGATGGGGCCGGATGCCATGATCTTCGTTTTCTGAATGTTAAACTGTAAGCCAACTTTTCCACTCTCCTCTTTCACTTTCATCAATAGGATCTTTAATTCCTCTTTGTTTTCTGCCATAAGGGTGGTGTCATCTGCATATCTGAGGTTATTGATGTTTCTCCTGTCAATCTTGATTCCAGCTTGTGTTTCTTCCAACCCAGCGTTTCTTGTGATGCACTCTGCATATAAGTTAAATAAGCAGGGTGACAATATACAGCCTTGATGTACTCCTTTTCCTATTTGGAACCAGTCTGTTGTTCCATGTCTAGTTTTAAGTGTTGCTCTCTGACCTGAATATAGGTTTCTCAGGAGGCAGGTCAGGTGGTCTGGTATTCCCATCTCTTGAAGAATTTTCCACAGTTTATTGTGATCTACACAGTCAAAGGCTTTTGCATAGTCAATAAAGAAGAAATAGATGTTTTTCTGGAACTCTCTTGCTTTGTTGATGATCCAGTGGATGTTGGCAATTTGATCTCTGGTTCCTCTGCCTTTTCTAAAACCAGCTTAAATATCTGGAAGTTCATGGTTCACATATTGCTGAAGCCTGGCTTGGAGAATTTTGAGCATTACTTTACTAGTGTGTGAGATGAGGGCAATTGTGCAGTAGTTTGAGCATTCTTTGGCATTGCCTTTCTTTGGCACTGGAATGAAAACTGACCTTTTCCAGTCCTGTGGTTACTGCTGAGTTTTCCAATTTGCTGGCATATTGAGTGCAACACTTTCACAGCATCATCTTTCAGGATAGCTCAACTCGAATTCCATCACTTTCACTAGCTTTGTTCGTAGTGATGCTTTCTAAGGCCCACTTGACTTCACATTCCAGGATGTCTGGCTCTAGGTGAGTGATCACACCATTGTGATTATCTTGGTCATGAAGATCTTTTTTGTACAGTTCTTCTGTGTATTCTTACCATCTCTTCTTAATATCTTCTGCTCCTATTAGGTCCATCCATTTCTGTCCTTTATCGAGCTCATCTTTGCATGAAATGTTCCCTTGGTGTCTCTAATTTTCTTGAAGCAATCTCTAGTCTTTCCCATTCTGTTGTTATCCTCTATTTTTTGCATTGATTGCAGAGGAAGGCTTCTTCATCTCTTCTTGCTATTCTTTGAAACTCTGCATTCAGATGCTTATATCTTTCCTTCTCTCCTTTGCTTTTCACTACTTTTCTTTTCACAGCTATTTGTTAAGGCCTCTGCAGGCAGCCGTTTTGCTTTTTTGCATTTCTCTTCCATGTGGGTGGTCTTGATTCCTCTCTCCTGTACAATGTCATGAACCTCCATCCATTGTTCATCAGGTACTCTGTCTATCAGATCTAGTCCCTTAAATCTATTTCTCACTTCCACTGTATAATCATAAGGGATTTGACTTAGGTCATACCTGAATGATCTAGTGGTTTTCCCTAGTTTCTTCAATTTAAGTCTGAATTTGCCAATAAGGAGTTCATGATCTGAGCCACAGTCAACTCCTGGTCTTGTTTTTGCTGACTGTATATAGCTTCTCCATCTTTGGCTGCAGAGAATATAATCAATCTGATTTCGGTGTTGACCATCTAGTGATGTGTAGAGTCTTTTCTTGTGTTGTTGGAAGAGGGTGTTTGCTATGACCAGTGCATTCTCTAGGCGAAACTCTATCAGTTTTTGCCCTGCTTCATTCCGTACTCCAAGGCCAAATTTGCTGGTTACTCCAGGTGTTTCCTGACTTCCTACTTTTGCATCCCCTACAGTGAAAAGGACATCTTTTTTCGGTGTTAGTTCTAAAAGGTCTTGTAGATCTTCATAGAACTGTTCAACTTCAGCTTCTTCAGCATTATTGGTTTGGGCATAGGCTTGGATTACTGTGATATTGAATGGTTTGCCTTGGAAACAAACAGAGTTCATTCTGTCGTTTTTGAGATTGCATCCAAGTATTGCATTTCGGACTCTTGTTGACCTTGATGGCTACTCCATTTCTTCTAAGGGATTCCTGCCCACAGTAGTAGATACAATGGTCATCTGAGTTAAATTCACCCATTCCAGGCCATTTTAGTTCACTGATTCCTAGAATGTCGACTTATATAGATATAGATAAAACAGCCACATATAGGTATGGATGAAACAAAAAAGCAGTGAGGGTTTTAATGAAATCATGCTATTGTTTTTAGCATTTTAAATTTTATATAAGTTGGTTTAATATTAAATATGAATACAATGGTATATTTAAGGATGTACATTAAAATCTCTAAAAGGAAGGATCAGTTCAGTTCAGTTCAGTTGCTCAGTTGTGTCTGAGTCTTTGCAACCTCATGGACTGCAGCACATCACACTTTCCTGTCCATCACCAATTCCTGGAGCTTACTCAAACTCATGATATAATGATATAAACATTATAATCACTGTAAATGTACTACCTACTCTAATAAAATGGTAGAGAATTGAACCTGTAGGATGTAACCCACTTAAGAGAAAACTAGGAGATAGAATGATGTTGAAAAGGGACTGAGAAAAGGGGACTAGCAAGATAGTTGTAGTGAGGGCCATGAAGTCATATTAAGTATACATTTCCAAGAAAAAGCTTGTTATCAACTGTCAAATGCTTCAGATCAGTCAATCAGATAAAGACTGAGATATTAACAGTAGGTTTATTTAACTGAAGGGTTACTGGTAACTTTAACAAGAGCTATCTGGGTGGAATGATGTGAATGGAAGTCTGATTGTAATTGTTCCAAGAGACAATCACGGAAGAGGAACTGGGAAAATGAGTATGGGTCACATTTTAAAGCATTTTGCTCTAGAGAAAGATGGAAGAAGAACACTTGACTTCCATAAAATAAAATTTTAAAGTAACAGAAATTAGCTGGAGGAAGTTGATAAAAAAATTCCATATCTCTGTCTCAAGCTCAGATTTCTTTTTAAAATGAGAAACATATCACAGTGCTTAAGTGTACATCAGTGGTTGAAGGAGATAGACTGAGAATAAAATTCCCATTTTCTCTGCATTCTTATATTTTGATGTCTGTCTATTTGTGTCACTGCTAAATGATTTTTTTCTCTTTTTCATTATTTTTTCTCACATTTTTTTTACTATTTTTTCCTTCCCTTTACAAAAATAATTTTCATTATAATTGCATCTATACTACAAACTTTATTTTATACTTTTTGTTCAGAATGTTAAACTGAATTCAATGGAAGTCCTCAAAACAAAATTTTAGTTAGCTAATAAGAATAAAAATATGTACAACAAACATTTTTGAATAGAGAGGGCTCTAAAAATATAAGAAACATTGCAAAATTTAAGTCAAACAAATTTACTAAAAGTAACAAAATATATCAAAAGCTCATGGTCCATTCTCCCAAAATTAGTCTAAATATACACATGAATATATACATGTACATTATTTTTTTAATTATTTAAAATTGGGTGTTATTTAAATGCAAATTTTTGAGAAAAATAATATCATGGGTACTCCAAAGTACCACTGATCATTTTTACAGATATAATTTGCTATTTATGTATCTGTGGTTCCATTTCTCTAAAAACTACTTATGCTCAAACACAAACTTGATGTGTTGTATATGCCATCCCAGCTGCTCCTGCCAATATGAGGCTTGTGGCCTCAGAGGTAAGAAGGAGCAGGTCAATGTGGGTGTCAATGTTTTTCAATTAGCTAAGCTGCCCAACTGAACTTATCTCCCTAGGATTCAGCTATTTACACCCATACAAATTGGGTAAGAGGAGGTTTTCTGAATTTATTCACTGCCTGGATTAAAGTAAAAATAAAACCAAAAGGACATTTTTTAAAAAGTCTAAAGACTTTGCCCTCTACTTCAACTTGTCGACCCCCTAATCTCATGAGTCTAATTTAAAAATTAAAAATATTGTCTAGCGTGTGTGCTTCTCTCACACGACTACCCTCTGCTTGAAAGTTCTATAGCACAGGTTATTTATCACACAATTGATGGGATTTGATTCCCTTTGCTCTTCTTCTGCTAAGGATTACAAACAGCTAAACAGTTTTTCTGCTGACAAAAGTTTATTTTTAACCCAGCTAGTTGCTTAAAGGAAATGACTTCTTGGGAAAGTTTATATTCTAAAGCTTATTTGGACCTACACTCCCAAACAAAGCAATAATGTTTAAATAGACAAAATGTGCAGTTTCCCTATAATAACATTTAACTAGACTGCTTTGCAATCTATTCCTCTATCACTGATGAATTTCTTATCTATAAAAAGTCTCCCACTGTGAAAAATTTGCTAGAGAACACCCAATAATCATGTAAATGATTGCCATCTAAGAAAACAGCTGGTTTTCTCCTCGCTGTGAAAATGATTGGGAAAGTTCACTGAGTTAGGTGCTTTACTTATGAGACATAAACTGAGATCTGCATTTGAGTTCATCTATAACTCTGGCTTGCATATCTCTAACTATAAATACAAGAAGAAGGCATCAGGTGGTTCGGATGTAACACAGAAAAATACCACTCTATGACTATTCATGAACAGTGAGAGAAATATTATCGTAATTGACACGGAATCATTAGTGGTCTGGTTGCCGTGGACATTTTGCATAGCAGTAATAGTGAAATGTCTACAACTTTCATCTTCTGTATGGCAACATTTTCCCATGAGGTTGTGTTTTTTCTAATCATTTGAAAAGTGTTACATTTGTTTTCTTCATTATTTTTACTTATGTATGAAGGTTATAGCGTCCATTCAAAATTGAATTGCAGTTGTTTGACTCAACCATTTGCAATATTTTCCAATAGTGGATGAAGGAGTAGTAGCTTTTTAGATTTTAAAATCCAAAGAATTCCTCCTAATATGCCACAAAGACAGACTACTGTCTTCACACAAGTAGCACTTTATATTTCCTTGTATCTGTCTATCTAAGCCAAATCAGGCCCAGGAGAAATTTCTTCTACAATTCTGTCTCCACTGCTTTATCACCAGTTAGGTTGTGTCTCTGCACTCCAGGATCAGTAGTTTTGTTAATGCTGTCTGAAATTGACCATTTACTTTGATGGTGAATTTTATTTAATATTGACTATTATCTGAAATATGTTTTTTTTTTTTTTGCTTGGGGCTTTTCTCTCCCCTCAATCATAGCAGATCTAGGACTTTATTTTCATTGTTGATTTTGTGTAAAAGTTCCTAGCAAGAGAGAATGATTCTTCTATGGCTCTGCTATAGTTACTCAGCAAGTCAGGGCATTTTTGAAATTGAAACTTTAGGAAGACATAAAACGATGAGTTAAATATGATTGACTTATAAAATTGGCTTGTAAATCTATTATAGCAAAATTACATTTTTATGTAACCTGACAATATTAGAATAATTGCACAGATATGGACAATGACATTGTATTGGTGTTATAGTATGCATTTCCAGTATTTTCTTAATAAGAAAATAATCTGTTTTGTTGAAACTCTGTTTTTCTGTTTCCACTGATGAGAATTATGGTGGTATTCTATGCTAATATTATTTTCTTGCTACAGGGATTTTATTAGTAGTGAAGTTTTTTAAAGTAAATTTTATTGCTCTGCCAAAATATTTCCACCTATATTTATTTATTTTACTGGATATAGTTCTATTTTCCAAAATGGAATGAACCACAATTTAGAGTTGGCAAAAATAGAATTTGAATTTCATATCTTTCACTTTATGCTTAAGTCACTTTACAAAAGACACTCAGTTATTTGCAGCTTGATGAGAAAAACATGGAATTCTTAGAGCTATTTGTTGTTCAGTCACTAAGTTGTATCTGACTCTTGTGATCCATGGACTGCAGTGTGCCAGGCTTCCCTGTCCTTCACTCTCTTTTGGAGTTTACTCAAACTCATGTCCATTGAGTTGGTGATGCCATTCAACCATCTCATCCTGCGTCACCCCTTCTCTTCCCTCAGTCTTTCTCAACATCGGGGCTTTTCCAGGGAGTCAGCTCTTCATGTCAGATGGCCAAAGTTTTGGAGCTTCAGCTTCAGCATCAGTCCTTCCAATGAATATTCAGGGTTGATTTCTTTTAGGACTGACTGGTTTGATCTCCCTGCTGTCCAACAGAGTCACAAGAGGTAGAATTTTTATATAGACAAAACCCATCATGGGATTTAGTGCCAATTTTTGGAATATCAGGTACCTTTAATTGCTACTTTTATCATTAGTATAAATTATTGTTTCAATCATAACCTTAAGCAAAATGCCAATATACAAAACAGATAAAACAAGCTATAAAGGCTGATGTGATAGCCAAGAGTTATGTTGCCCAATTTTGCTCAACCTACAGCATTATGAGAAACCTCTATAGAATCCTAGAAATCCTTGAATAGCTTCTGTAATTTATCAGTAGCTTTAATGGAAGAGGAATTTAATAAACTTTGTAAAAAGTTGGAGTTTAAAATGCATTAAACTTGTACAGAAGTCTTTCACTGTTTCTTAGAAAAGACCTTGAGAATAAATAAATAGAATATTTCAACTGTTCTTCTGAAGGGGTCTACACTTTATATAAATTTACACATCTCAGTATAATATGTAAAGATTTCAGAATACTGTTTGAAATGTATATTTGCAAGGATATCATAATCAGATGAAACAACTGTCTAGTGACTTAATTATCTCACAAAAATTCATAAAAATAAGCCTCCAAAATTAAACACATGCTAAGAAAAGAAACTGAAATATTTTAAGGACATTTTGAAGGTATTTGCCATAGTTGTAGTCAGATCAGAGAAGTAAATATCTTCCTAAATATTAGTATTATTTTCTACTTATTATCTTGATAAACTTCCTCTTCTTGGGGAAAATTATACCAAATATTGCTTTTATTTTAAAAATATATATTATATATTTCTGAGCAATCTTTGCTCAATGGGTATTTACATTCATATAAACTTATATTGAGCAGAATTAAAATTTCCCTCATAAATATAATCAAAGCAAAGGAATAAGTCTAATACACTATAACTATGAAATCATTTCAGATTTCAAAGTAAAATGACCATATTAAATAAAAAATACATTGAGATAGCATGCTTTTGGTTTTCAAGCCATTTTTATAAAATACAAAATTCTAAGTCATCTGATTTTACCAAAATTCTGGTTTCCAAATTTTTTACTTCCTCTGTCCCTGTGATCTCATCTTTCTTGCTAACTTATTAGCATGGCATGACATGTGACCTCATCATTACAGTTTAAGTGCCAATACTCTGTATTTTAAATTTTGATTTCCTAACCATCATGTCCTTGTCTTTTATCTCACTGCCTCTCACATGTTAAGTTTTAAGAAACTTCAGAAGCTTCCATTGTTTTAGCACCCTTTCACTATTACTTTGTTCATATCCTCACATACAACTTAATGTAGATTAAGTTCTATATTTAATCATTAAATTTATTTGCCTATACATATATTCAGTTGTGGGGTTTCCCAGTGACTCAGTAGTAAAGAATCTGCCTATAATGCAGGAGATGTGGGTTAGATTGCTGGGTCAAAAAATTTCTCTGGAGGAGGGCATGGCAACCCACTCCAGGATTCTAGCCTGGAGAATTCCATGGACAGAAGAGCCTGGAAGGCTACAGTCCATCGGGTTGCAAAAAGTCGAACACAACTGAAGTAAATCTCTTTAGATTTAATTATAGGACAGAGATTTAGTTATCTAACCAGTCTCTCACTTTATCTTATTCACTAGGCTAAACAATAAACCGGGTTACATCCACTTTTCTTGCTTCCATACTGGAATAATTAAATATGGTTGGAAAATGTATGCTCACACTGTCACACGTGTGTCTGTACACACATGCACAGTTCAACTTACTTCAAAT
This sequence comes from Oryx dammah, assembly GCF_014754425.2. NCBI lineage: Eukaryota > Metazoa > Chordata > Mammalia > Artiodactyla > Bovidae > Oryx > Oryx dammah. The sequence goes on along the minus strand of NW_024070212.1, from coordinate 62,542,733 downwards.
TCTTGATGGTAAAATCGTATAGTCCTAATATTCTTACAACATTTCCCCAATAAGTTAATCTCCATCTCTCCTAACATTATATTTTTACCTTTTCTCTTATTATATAATCAATATTTCCCCTTTCCTAACTTTAATCTGATTTAATCATGATTCAGATTTCATGTGGAATATAAAAGCGATCAATATACAAATTTGAAAGCTCTCACCACAACAAGAATCCACTTTCATACTTGTACCTGTATCTATGCATTGTCACTTTCTCCAGACACAATGGATGATTTACCCATGCTGCTATCAATGGCCAAACTGTTCTTCTGTACTACTTTCGTCTCCTCTCATCTGTTAAAGGACATTGCTATAATAATGTTTTTTCTCTCTAGTGAAAAATGTATATGTCCATTTTCCCCTCTCTACTGTGGTTTCTTCCAGCATCAGTAGCTGGAAGGAGATATGAGATCAACAGAGATAGCTTACGTAAATTTTGCATTTGAAATATGGCATAAATACAGAAGAGTACACAAATCCTAAGTGTGTAAATTGATGGTTTTTCAAAAAGTGAACACTGTGATATAACCAGTATTTAGTTCAGGAGAAAGAACAGGATCAGCACCTCTGAAGTCATACTTGTGCCACCTGCCAGTCTCAGTCACTATTTTGAATCCTCACACTTTTCAACATATTGTGAGAAAAGCTAGTTTTGGAAGTCTGAGAACAATGTCTATTAGATCTGTGAAATAAGACAATTAATTTAATGTTTATGTACATCAATTCCTCTTCTGTAAAATGATAATAAGAAATATTTTTATTTTATTTAATTGCTAACTAAGCATTTACTTCACAGCAAGTACTATGTTTAGTGAGGGTGGGGTACTATAGTTACAAAATAATTATTATAAACTTGAAAAAAATGATTATATAAGCTAAACATGTGAGAGAGGAGTTCAAATTCTAGAACAAAATGAATATGGTAGCTACTTTTTTCTATTTTTATTTGGAAGTTGAATTATTTTCCTTCCTTGAAGAGGACATTTATGAAATAATACTGAAACTTGAAGCTAAGGTATGATGGTAACATTATTAATTTCATATACAAAAAGGAGCTTTAATGTTTATAGTAAGAGCATTATATTAAAAAGGGGAAAAATACAAGGTTAAAATTTTATAACCATACATTAACACTAGATTACTACATTTTTACTTACCTATTTAATTAATGCTTGTTAGTAGCCATAAAAAGACAGTAGGCTTATAACTATGAAAGACTGAAAGAAGAATAAAATTGAATTATATAATGGTGGCTATCATTTATTAATGGCACAGTGATAAATACTTTCAAGCAGTTATCTCATATAATTTCTCTCAACAGTCCAGTAAGGTTGGCTATCAGTGAATCTATCATAATGGGCATGAATTTTGGAAGAGAAATTTCTAGATTCAGGCTCTGTCATTTGTGCAAGCTAAAAAGGTTATTTAAATGTGGGCATGGTTAATTAACATATATATTAACATATATATATATATATATATATACCTCATTAGTAAATGCAGGAAAATTACAAGTTCCATTTTGTACACATGAGGCAATAGAAATAATGACATTCGCCTACTTACTTTTTGACACAGTGCTAAATAAATGTTATTTTAGTAAGAATTTAATAAATGATGTCTATTACATAAGGTAAGGTTTTCAGCCCCATTTACAGATAAAGAAAAAAGATCCCAGAGAAAGTAAATAAATATGGTCAAGGTCCCCTATTGGACAAGTAACAGAATTTGGATCTGAATCAAAGCACATCTGGCTCTGTTTCTGTGCTACTAACCAGCTCTCCATGTTGCCTTCATTCTTGACTTTAAGAAGTTTTACTGTACTTGGCAAGAAAGATATATTTTCAATACAATATTGAAATGAGATTTTTTTCTCCTGTGAGCTTTGAGCAAAGGCCGAGAACAATACACGTAAAGGAAACTGTCAGATTACTTGAAAGGAACATGCTGAAAGATGATGAACATAGTTCTAACAACATTAGCTCTTCATCTGCCTTTAAGTTTGAAAATAAAGTGGAAATGATTGGAAAACAGTGTTCTTTGGAGAATGTTGTTAGTAGACTATACCTTCCCTCATAAAAGAAAGGGGAGTACTTTTTCTCCAACGTAATTTTGAGGGGCTTCAACACAAATGCTTAGAGAACTTGACTTCAACCTTAGACTTCAGGGGGCCACAAAGATAGGGTCTAATTTTACTGAGACTATTCTTAGGGGAAATTGCAGAGGCTAGATGGCTTGGAGATGGATTAGGTATGATGTAGAGGTTTGCACTGAGAGAACTAACTTGATCAGAACCATGCTGCCTATTGTGTTTCTAAAAAGTAATCTCACACAAGATGATTAATCACATGTAAGGACAAAGATACCCTTCTGTGGCTTTGGGGATAGTGGAGAATCAATAGCAGGCACAGTGAGTAGAGTCACATTATTTATATCAAATCATTTTCTGTTGAAGTTTCCTAGTAGAAGTTTCTATGAGGAGCCTTTAAAAATGCCCTACAAGTTAATGAGCCTGAAATTGTACATCTGTTATCAGAAGCAACCTGAATCATACTGTAACTGTACCAGTCAAGGATAATCATTTTCACTCTCTTCCTTCTATCCCAGGTTCACTTGAAGAGGCCAGAAATTATGCTAGTTTAGTGAGAAAGACATGGATAAGAACTAGTAAAGATATGGACCCTAAACCTCCCTATTCCTAAAATAACCACTTGAGGATTCCAAGCAGGGCTGGAGAAACTTTTCAATGGGAAGAGTTCAGAATTGTGATATAATTTGAGCTGGAGCTTATTAGTAAAACGAGTCTGCTACTATGACTAAAAGTAATCAGAATATGTGGGACCTGTCACAAATACTTTCACTTAAAAGGAAAATGCAACAGGTCAGGAAATATATGAAGATCCATAAAGGCACATAGCTCTGAAAAAGAGTGGTGGCCATACACTTTTGGATATACATGCAGTAAGACATGATAAAACTTATGATACAGGAGATGGAGGAAAAAGAATTCACGATGATTCTCAAATTAAAGATGGACACGCTCTATACAGTCAACAAAAACAAGACCGGAAGCTGACTGTGGCTCAGATCATGAATGGCTTATTACCAAATTCAGACTCAAATTGAAGAAAGTAGAAAAAACCACTAGACCATTCAGGTATGACCTAAAGCAAATCCCTTATGATTATGCAGTGGAAGTGAGAAATAGATTTAAGGGACTAGATCTGATAGAGAGAGTGCCTGATGAACTATGGAATGAGGTTTGTGACATTGTACAAGAGACAGGGATCAAGACCATCCCCAAGGAAAAGAAATGCAAAAAAGCAAAATGGCTGTCTGAGGAGGCCTTACAAAGGGCTGTGAAAAGAAGAGAAGTGAAAAGCAAAGGAGAAAAAGAAAGATATAAGCACCTGAATGCAGAGTTCCAAAGAATAGCAAGAAGAGATAAGAAAGCCTTCTTCAGCGATCAATGCAAAGAAATAGAGGAAAAGAACAGAATGGGAGAGACTAGAGATCTCTTCAAGAAAATTAGAGATACCAAGGGAACATTTCATGCAAAGATGGGCTCGATAAAGGACAGAAATGGTATGGACCTAACAGAAGCAGAAGATATTAAGAAGAGGTGACAAGAATACACAGAAGAACTGTACAAAAAAGATCTTCATGACCTGGATAATTACGATGGTGTGATCACTCTTCTAGAGCCAGACATCCTGGAATGTGAAGTCAAGTGGGCCTTAGAAAGCATCACTACGAATAAAGCCAGTGGAGGTGATGGAATTCCTATTGAGCTATTTCAAATCCTGAAATATGATGCTGTGAAAGTGCTGCACTCAATATGCCAGCAAATTTGGAAAACTCAGCAGTGACCACAAGACTGGAAAAGGTCAGTTTTCATTCCAATCCCAAAGAAAGGCAATGCCAAAGAATGCTCAAACTACTGCACAATTGCACTCATCTCACATGCTAGTAAAGTAATGCTCAAAATTCTCCAAGCCAGGCTATGCAGAGTATATCATGAGAAACGCTGGGCTGGAAGAAACACAAGCTGGAATCACGATTGCCCGGAGAAATATCAATAACCTCAGATAGGCAGATGACACCACCCTTATAGCAGAAAGTGAAGAGGAGCTAAAAAGCCTCTTGATGAAAGTCAAAGAGGAGAGCGAAAAAGTTGGCTTAAAGCTCAACATTCAGAAAATGAAGATCATGGCATCCGGTCCCATCAGTTCATGGGAAATAGATGGGGAAACAGTGACAGACTTTTATTTGTGTTTTGGGCTCCAAAATCACTGCAGATGGTGAGTGCAGCCATGAAATTAAAAGACACTTAGTCCTTGGAAGAAAAGTTATGACCAACCTAGATAGTATATTCAAAAGCAGAGACATTACTTTGCCGACTAAGGTCCATCTAGTCAAGGCTATGGTTTTTCCAGTGGTCATGTATGGATGTGAGAGTTGGACTGTGAAGAAGCTGAACACCAAAGAATTGATGCTTTTGAACTGTGGTGTTGAGAAGACACTTGAGAGTCCCTTGGACTGCAAGGAGACCAACCAGTCCATTCTGAAGGAGGTCAGCCCTGGGATTTCTTTGGAAGGAATGATGCTAAAGCTGAAACTCCAGTACTTTGGCCACCTCATGTGAAGAATTGACTCATTGGAAAAGATTCTGATGCTGGGAGGGATTGGGGGCAGGAGGAGAAGAGTACGACAGAGGATGAGATGGCTGGATGGCATCACTAACTCAGTGCACGTGAATCTGAGTGAACTCCGGGAGTTGGTGATGGACAGGGAGGCCTGGTGTGCTGCGATTCATGGGGTCACAAACTGACACGACTAAGCGACTGAACTGAACTGATGACTAGAATAGAGATATCAATAATATTAAATCATTCACTGTAGCCCGCCAGGCTCATCTGTCCTTGGAATTCTCCAGGCAAAAACACTGGAGTGGATGGCCATTCCCTTCTCCATGGGATCTTCCCTACCCAGGGATTGAACCCAGGTAATTGCAGGCAAATTGTTTACCTTCTGAGGCACCAGGGAAGCCCATTTAAAAAAAAGGAAACAAAAGAAGGAATCATGCTAAAACGTGTCTAATATTCAATAGTAGATAGTTTATTATTCAGTTCAGATATTGCATGTGAAATTCTCTCTCTTGGTCAGATAATACATATTTTAAAAACTTATGTACTTGGTTATTTGAAAGGACAGTCATAACTCCTTTAGCTCGGATAATATTTTTTTTCTCTTACTGACTTCTACAACAGAAAGAATTTGTATTTATATCTACAAATGTACAAATGGAATTTAAGTTTCTTCTCACGAGATCACTGTCATAATTTGCTTGGCATTTTATACCCTCATCTTAACTGTTCCCAAAGCAGTTTGATACTTCATCCCATATGTATAGAGTTACACCCACTTCATATTCAGGGACCATATCTAAATTTAGGATTATTTTTGGAACTTTATCCTGACATTTTAAGATTCAGACAATAAGTTGCTAACCTATCAAGACACATTATATCCCATTCTTATTAACTAAGCTCCTGCCTCATTCTGAAGCTAGTATTTTGTCCTTAAGTTTGGGATATTTAGTACCTTTTTCTCTGCCTGGAATTGCATCCCATTTCTACCTCTGCAGTCTCCACCTCATTTGATGTGTCAGTGCGGTTATTGTCAGTTTCTTGTGTATTACGATAACCTAACATATGCAGAGCTGTTGCCCTCAGTACAGTCTCATGTTGTCAGAATTACTTCTATAACCAGGAGTGATAGTTAAAATATTTACCACTGAGGAGTCGTTGGCATGTACTGCTCAGAAAAGTTGCTGCCTGGGGCTTTGGAACAAAATCTTGGAATTTCCTTGCTGAGTATGATATTAACATTGTGGTTGTTCATTTATCAGCAGGAAGGAGGCCCCAGGAGAAAAAAATGGGATAACAGAGATGTCATGGGTAGAGAGAGGCATTCAAGGACCTAACATGGTAACTACCTACGGTTTCCTGGTCCAGTCATTCTTCTGTGTATATGCTGCATGCTTGGCTGAATAGAAAGTCACACTGTTTGAAAGGTTTGCAAGGGGAATAAGGCAATTCCTGGACTCAATAACTTGATTTGACAGCATCTACTTTTTCAATCAGTGTCTGACAAATGTTCTTAGCCCACTCTCACATCTCATTGCTAGAATAATGAATTCACAAATCTGATACATTACAAATCTGTTTATAAGTCCCCATGGTCCGCTGCTGCTTATGGAACACAATGCAAATTCATGGTATTGCTATGTAATACTGTAAACAAAGATGCAAAATATGTGTATTTTTTCTCTTCCATATTCCAAAAGTATTTCTGAGTGCCTGTGTTTTTGATATGTTTTGACAAAAAAGATTAATAAGAGTCTTTGTCTCACAGTCTGTTGAGTTTGACATGTGATTCAATAATTACAGGGCTATGTGATGAGTGTTGATAGTAATAGTCCCCAAGTTCTGTGGGACCAGATTTGGGAGTGACTCACTAAGCTTGGCAAAGCAGGCAGAAACAATGGAGTCAGGAAAGGCTTTTCTAAAGAGATGACATATGAGTTTAGTCTGGATGAATGAGTAGGAGTTGGGCTTCACTGATTCTTGCAGAAGAGGAGAAAGTAACAGAGCAGGACAGACAGTTTACACAAACACATTAAAACAAGAAAAATAATTCCCTGCATGGGAAAGAATACACAGCTGGGGAAATGTGAATGGGAGATGAGGGAACAGATCATAAATGACAATTACAATATGCTAAGGAGTTTTAAATCTATTTAGTAGGCAATGGGTGCCATGTTCCATAATTATAATCACATCCTTGTAAACATCTTCAAATGCTCCCCATTGCCTTCAAAACTAAGTAGCCTGCTAAGATTTAAATTCAGCAAAGTGTATTCTAAAAATAGTACAGATTAACACATTGTGATTATTGGTTTATTTGCTTTCTGTATAATTCTATGATTCATTGAAAAGAAAGGAACGTGATATTTTTATATTATAGTCTCTGAAACTATGTCATTGCTCAATATTTTGGGTAAGTGAATGATGTCTTAAAATCATCAACCAAAATAAATGTCAAAATAAGAACTTTATGCCTTGTTTCTCCATTCTGTGGCCTTATGCATTTCACAGGAAATGTAAATATAATTCCATGATGAATTAATCCTGACTTAAATGACAAATGTGACTTAAACATTTAAGGAAATAAAATGACTTCAACGTGTTTGCCCTGGTGTTAAGTCCCGGTACTTGACTAGTTTTATTAACTATTTAAAGATTTACTGTAATAAGAGCTCACTCTCAAAATCCAATCTAATCCAATTTAATCCCAAAGGGCACATTTTATGAACGCTTGTTTTATACTTGCAGTAATTGGTTTCAGTTCTATTTGTCAAGTCCTAGCTCTAGGTCCAGTTTTATGCATTTACACAAAAATCTATAGAGTTTGTGGAAGACTATCTTTTGAGTTTCAGAAACTTACCTGTGGGGTAACACAAGAAGAAAATCACAAGACAAATGTAAATAGATTTATTATAATTCTGTTCTAAAGTGAGGTAGAACCACATGGGAAGTAGTTGGGCATTTGTTGGTCATTGGCAGACCATGTCAATGATAAAGAATTTCAGGTGCAAATACTACCAGTTTTATAAATATATCTCTTAAGAAAAGTAATTAAGTCCTTTGCTTTCCTGTTTCAGGCCATAGTTTCTCTTATAACGCCAGAAGAAAAAAAAAAAAAGATTTAAATTTATATTCCACCAAATCCATAGAAGTAGTTATAAGGCAAAGTGTGTGCCTTTTGTTTCTAATTATTAATTTTTTAACAGAAATACAATCGATATGTAACTTTACATTGGTTTCAGGTGTACAACATAATAATTTGATATTGTCATATGTGGCAAAATGATCACATGATAAGTCTACTTTATATCTATCACTGTACATAATTAAATTTCCCTCATAATGAAAGCTTTTAAGATCTATTACTTTAGCAACTTTCAAATATACAATATTGTTAACTATCATCACCATGTAATACATAACATTCCCATGATGTCTTTATTTCATGTACATTTGGATCCTCCTCACTCTTTTCACCCACCTCCAACCTCCTTCCTCTGTTCTCCATATTCCACAACCACCAATCTGTCCTCCATATTTATGAGCTCGTTTTTCTTGATATATCAGTTATCAGTCATATGCTCTTGACTTCCTTGCAACGATCAGTGATGCTTGCTGTCTTAACCACCTCCCTTTCCCCATTTATTGATGCTGCTTCCAGACACACTGTTCTCAGTTCAACCATTGGTTATCTCATCTTCCTCAGACATACTATTTTTAAAGTTGAGCTATAATTCCCATCTGATTAACTGTATCATCCAGTAATTTTAGTATATTCACAAAGTTGTTTCATGTTCCAAATCTTTGTTTTGTTTCACTCGCATCTTCTAAAGTACTTTTATTTCTTACTTAGGCTTTCAACACACACTACAGAGATAGCCTGAATTAGGAAATAGAAGTTTAACCTCTATATCCAAACATGACCAATCACTGTGTATAGGCTACTGCAGGGAGGGGCCAAAAGTTTGGGTGGCCTTCCTCTTTGGAGGGTCCTTCATTGTACATAGGTCAGCATAGAGCCTCCAAAAGAACCCCCATAATATCCTAATCTGTGTGGTCAGGACATATCCTGAGCTGAGCTCAGGAGAGTCAATCAGTGATCCTTACTTTTCAGTAAGATAAAGATCCAAGGAGGCATTGTAATATTTTTGTGCTGACTCTTCTTCAAGTCCAATACAATTTCTGATCTCGAAGCCTCTCTTATTATTTCACACTGATGCCCTACCCTAGACTCTTTCAAAAATCATTTTTCCCTCTCAGGGCAGGACTGATAGCAGGTGAACTATTAGCTTAGTATCCATAACACATGAGGCCTGAGTTGACTTAGATCATCCCCTTTTTTAATCACGTTTCTGATCACTTCCTAATTAGAGCTGGATATTTAACACTGGAAATGTCACTTTCACAGTAGAATCCTGTCCCAGATGCCCACACAGATGAGCAGATAAACTATCCTGGGTAGTTACCTCAAATAATTTAAGAATCTCTGCCAAGGTGAAAGTCCAGAGAAGAGAAAAACACATTTCTGATTATTTTTCTCTCTTCTTGCCTCTTCCTCTATCTCTCTATATTATGTCCTCCTACCATAGAAATGATTTACTTATAAACATACATATGCATCATCTTCTGTATTTTTCAGAAAAATTCACACAGTAATTAATCCAGGTTGGACCATGACATGCTCAGTGTGTATTAAAACAAATTATGCTTTGTCTCTTGATAGAATAAACTGAGGTTCAAGATTATTTTCTAGCATAAAAAATCATATTTTGATGTTCCAGAAGCTGAATGTTAACTTGGCATTGATCTCTGATGATTCCTATATGATAAGCCCTATTTTATGACCATACATCACTATCACAACTACCACCACTATCTCCAAAAGCAGATGCATGCCTTGGTTGAAGAAGAGAAGAAAAAAAAAACTTTCAGACAAAAAAAAGGAAGATAATTTTATATGGATATGAGTATATGAAACTAAAAACTGTATTATGCATATATAAATGCATGAAATGCTCAAAGAAACAAAGTTAAACATATTTTCATAAAATGTTAAAAATAATTATGCAAAATGTATATTTCTACTGGGAAGAACACTAAATAACATTTTTTTATATTCATTTGATCAGATGTGGACCAATGTTATATGTGACATATAATATAAATCTATAAAAGAAATCTTTAAGATTTCTTTCTAGAACACAATGCTAATTACTCTAGCAATCACAGAATATAAACTGTCTTTGTTGTCTGAAAAACACCTTCAGTATTCTTGGTCATATTTATCATCATATTGAATATTTTGATAGAAATGTTTAAAATTGAACTGGTAGCAAAATGGAAACAGCTTAATTTCTAAGACGTAGAATGTTAGATTTCAGTTATATAACTAATGTACATTAACATTTCTTTTTTTGTCATATTTGTTTGACCAAGTATAATTTCGGAAATAATGTGTTCAAAATATTTTAATTTTCTTTTTAAAAATGGCTGTTACCTTGTAAGCCCCATTTGGTTATTTTAAAAAAATAAAAGAGAATTTTCTTTGGATAAGCTAAAATAACAAGAAATGTTATAATTACGAGCTGATTTTCTTTCATAAAGCAATGAGTAATTTGTAACAGGTGAAAAATGTTAATATGATATTTCAGCATTCTAAAGTAAATTAACATCCAAATGTTTTACATGGTCACAGAATGGAAATTATCTTAATAATTATTAAAATTCTGTGTAATTATTTACTAAGTCTAACAGTGATGTTTTATATTCCTTATTGGATATTGTGTACTATGAAGAGCCTTAGTGTAATGGATTAAACAAAATATCATTTTAGACAGGTAATTTTGGAGAATCATGGATTGAATGCCAAATTGTTGATGAACTAGAACTAAAATATTATTATTCATTTGGTATGTTTTATAAAATAAAATCCATATTTAATAAATTTATTATGTGATTGGTATGTACTTGAAAATTAAACAGAAACTGACTACTTGTGGGCAAGATATTAAGATATTCCATCACCTATTTCTAAATTAGAAAATGTTTTCAACTAATCTCTAGAGTAAACTTAAAATTCTTTACTCTTACAGAACCACAAATTTTCCTGAAATGACTGATTGGCTGCAGTGAAAAGAGTTTATGAAGCATTTGTTTTTTGGTAGTTTGATAAAGTGTAAAACAGCTTTTGTAATAATTTTGAAATGCCTTTATTTGGTAGCAGAAATAAATTTGTGATAATTTAAAAATTTGGTCAAACAACATTTCATAAAATTTTCATAAGCTTCTTATTCTGCATCCTTAGGATGTTGTAAATATGTCTTTATCAAAAATAAAATATTTATGATTATGACTTTAGAGTAGTAAACCATTCTCCATATTAAAAAATGATTTATACTAGTTTTATGAGTTTAATATCAGCTAAACATTTCTACTAAGAAGTCATTAGAGAAAGGAAGTTACTTACTATCTCGCTGTTCCTGACTGTGTACACTGTTCCTTGAACCCATTGTAGACAGAGCGTGAGCAGGGAGGCTGGAAGAAAACTCAAGGAGGCATAGGAACTGCAAACGCATTTATTCTCTCGTGTCTGGCACAGCAGCTCTAGTAGCAGACACATTGTATTCTCTTCTTCCATGGCTGACCCAGCGAGCACAGTCAGAATACGGCCTCACCGCCATAACACAACCATAACGTGCGGAACAAAAGTGGCCTGTTGCCAAGTGTACATCGCAATGCATATGCTGAGTGCTGTCAGCGCTCTCAGCTGTTGTATAACCACGTATTTGCAAAACCTGGGTCGAGGGTAAGAGGACGTGGGGTGAGAGAGCCTGACCACACCATCTTGACTAATTTGGTCTTTCCCAGCATTCTACCACTTCGGGGTCTCTTGCCTCACAATCTACGCACAAGCCATCTTCCACAATCTTCCCTTGGTGATTAACGCTGACCCTTGGATTTATGTCTTGCAACAGCAGTTGCTACAGACATTTACATCCCCAATGCGTAACAAAACCTAATGTCAGGTATCAGTTGGAACTCATGTTGCAGTCTTATCCTCATAGAGCAAGAACAGCCACTCACCACATGTGGAGTGACTTTATCTTCCATGGCCAAGTCCAGTCCATTATCACTTGTGAAATTGTAGGAGAGCCTCCACAGGGGCAATTCCACCCCTGCAGGTTTTTATTGCTTGTGTGTTAAGTCATTTCAGTCGTGTCTGCCTCTTTGCAACCCTATGGACTGTAGCCTGCCAGGTTCCTCTGTCCATGGTCTCCAGGCAAAAATACTGGAGTGGATTGCCATGCCCCCAGGGAATCTTCCCAACCCAGGGATGGAACCTTCATCTCTTATGTCTTCTGCATTGGCTGGTAGATTCTTTACCACTAGTGCCACCTGGGAAACCCCGCAAAACCCTTCACAGTTGTCAGGCCCACAGCTTTGAGGAGCGAGTTTTTGCAGCGTTCACAGCCCACCCACAAGATTCCAAATGCTTTCACGATGTTCTAAATCTACAGCATGGGACACAGACTAAATCTACATCATAGGAGCCAAATTTTACAGCACACTGTTCTAAATCTAGGCCACAGCCTAAATCTTAACCATTTGGCCACTGTAGCCAACAATGTATGCACTCAGAGCTGGAAACTGCTACCACCTGCTGTGAACAAGGCTGCATTTGGCACCAGTGTCAACCGGGGCCATTACTCTCTGTGCATTAGCTAGTGACCAGTGAATTTCAAGTTCTACATGGGGTCTCTGGTCCCTGCTTGGGTTCTTCAGATGCGCACCTTAGTCTGAGCCCTATTCAAAGTGGAAAAGTGCTTCTAAAGGAATATCCTGGGGCATCATGTAATCTTCTGGCTGAACTGCCCTTATCTCTTGCTGTGGGTGCTTCACAAACTTGCTAAACTGCTGCTACCATCTCAGTTGCCTCTACAGCTCTAGGAGCAGAGCACTGGGGGGTCTGACTATTTTATTTCTGTCACTCCCACTGCCAGCAAATTAGCCCACATTTACCTTCTCATCACCTGGATGGGGCCTTTCCCAGCCTGGCCCCTGTTGTATCCTCACACTCCTGACAGCTTTTGCCTGCTGCTGCTGCTCTATTTCTCCCAAGTTAGCCAGCATTGAGGTCACTTCATAGAATGGGGCACCCCACATAGAGTGCAAGAATAGCATTCAGGGATCGAGAAGGGGTGGATGGGGCATGGTTCAAAATGACGTAACATGCCACCCATAAAACGCTTGTCATCTGGGCCTCAGGTATTTGGATTAAATATTGACTGTTTCATGCCCAGTTCTCCCACAACCTGGGCCCACTCCTCTCACAACCTGGGCCCACTCAGCATAGGTATGCCATTTACTCACAGTATCCAGGAGCTATCCTACATTCGCCCACATGGTGCAGATGGAAGTGTTAATACATTCCATGGGGGTGTATGTTTGGTTAGGTGTGCCCTCCATGAGTTGCCTAGCATTCTGCAAACTTTGTCTTGATGAGGGGTGAGTGGTTATAGATACCAACTATTCTGTTTCACCACTGGAACAAATGATACCATCCACCCCTGTGTCCCAGAGTCTCAAAAGTCCTGTTGCCAAGGATTCCCTTTGCTTACCCAAGTTGACCAACTCTGCCTGAATATATTGTGAATAATTTGTGAACTCAGTCACATTGGGGGCCCCTTAAGGATGCCACCCCTGGGCCTTAGGCTGCTCTGCTTCCCTTTCTGTTGTATAATGGACCTCGCTGCCCAGCAGGGACCTGGTTTCATAACATCCATCATTCTTATTCTCATAATATTCATCATCATCATCGCTTACCACCTTGCCATCAGAGATGCTGGTTCTTCAAGGCCACAGAGTTCTTGCTCTAACACCAATGTGTGTTGCTCTAGTTCTTCCAAGCATCTCTGCACAGAGCTCACCTGCACCGCATCATGGAGGACACTATCTGTATTCAGCTTCAGAGGAGTCAGGAAAATTCACCCCAGGATGCCAGTGGCAGTCCATGCCACCTTGTTTGGGAAACAGGAACTTCCCACCTGTAACAGCTTTTCATTGCTATCCAGTGACCTGTCCACTGTCTCCCAGTCTTCCATGGGGGCTCACACAGAGAGGACTTGCAGCCACCTGGTACCATATGCTATATGGTGGCCACTGGCTTCCTCCATCCATTGGAGCCTCAGGCTCCTCTGTGCTGTTCTGTGCTATGCTTAGTCAACTAACTCAGTCATGTCTGATGCTTTGTGACCCCATGAACTGCAGCCCTCCAGGTTCCTCTATCCATGGGGATTCTCCAGACAAGAATACTGGAGTGGGTTGCCATGCCCTCCTCCAGGGGACCTTCCCAACCCAAGGATCGAACCCAGGTCTCCCTCATTGCAGGCAGATTCTTTACTGTCTGAGCCACCAGGAAAGCACTCAGGCTCCTCTACCTGCTGGGTATCCTGGTGACTATGCCAGTTGTTTCACTGTTTCTCATTGTGCACACTGTACCTTGAATCCACGGTAGGCAAGGCATGAGCAGGGTGGTTGGAAGAAACCTCAAGGAATCATAGGAACTGAAAACAAGTTTATTCACTCCTGACTGGCACAGCAGCAGACATGCTGTAGCCTCTCCTCTCATGGTTGACCCTGCAGACACAGTCATAACACAGCCTCACAAGCACAATCCAGCTTCATTAGCCATAATGTAGCCTCAAGGGCTTTTTGAGGTGGAGTTTGTATATGCATCCAGAACAGAAGTAGCCCTGTGGCCAAGTGGGTACATCGTGATGTGTATGTACAGTGCTACAGTGCTATAAGCGATCTCAGCTGTTATATAACCATGTATTTACAAAACATGGGGCGAGAGCAAGAGGACGTGGGGTGAGAGAGTCTGACCACACTATCTAGGCTAATTTGCTAGTCCCTTACACTTACAAAGCACATTCCTTTCAACCATAGATCAAACCAAACTTTAAAAAAAAAGTCAATAGAAAAAGCACAAAATAAAAAATTATTTTGAGAGAGCTCTGAGGGGTCCAATTAAGATGTGATGAATCCGTGTGAAAATAGCAGTCATTCTACACATCATATTTTATAAAATTATTATATCCAATTATTTTTAAATATTTTCAATTTTTACAATATGATATAATTTCACTATGAAACAAATGTTTGCTACCTCAAATTCATAGATAATAAAACTGTGATCTTTATATTGGCATAAAGATTATAAAAACATCTTGTCACCATTAACATTTGAAAGTGTGAATCCAGAATTTGTATTTTCTGATGTCAAAATCAGTGTTAATACAGATCTACAGTAATAACTTTTTAAAATACAGAAAATTTAGATGAGCTACTATATAACACAGATGAGCCAAATCAATTTCACAATATTGTAGAGTTTCATTTAATTTTGTGTGTGTATGTGATTTTTTCTTTTTTTGAATGACATCTTGGCAACTCTCAATAAACAAGCAGGGTGAAGCTTTGGCTAATAAGTGGAGACTTAAAAATTCTGAGACACAGAAATAAACTGGGGAACAATGGTAGAATCGCCATCGACTCCTACAGTTCAGAGGCTTAGATCAAATAAATTCCCAGTTATATTTCCTAATATTGTCAATAAAATATTTAACGGAACTTAATAAAAATTAATTAAATAACTGTTGGGATTCTCTGGTGGCTCAGGTGGTAAAGAATCTGCCTGCAATGCAGGAAACCTGGGTTCAGCCCCTGGGTTGGAAAGATCCCTTGGAAAAGGGAGTGGCTACTCATTCCAATATTCTTGCCTGGAGAATTCTGTGGAATTCTCAGAGGAATTCTCAAAGGAATTCTCAGAGTCTATGGGATCACAAACAGACAGACACAACTGAGTGACTTACACTTTCACTTTTTCACAAACAGTTGTTATGTGGCATGGAGTTTGGAGGCATAAAATCTATAAAATATTGCTATTGTATGTATTCCTGCCTTGGTGAGATCTATAACTTGTTTCACAGGAACTTTTTTTTTTTTTTTTTCTGAAGGATAATTGCTTTACAGAATTTTGTTGTTTTCTGTCAAACCTGAATCAGCCATCAGTTCAGTTCAGTCCAGTCGCTCAGTCGTGTCCGACTCTTTGCAACCACATGAATCATAGCATGGCAGGCCTCCCTGTCCATCACCAACTCCTGGAGTTCACTCAAACTCATGTCCATCTTGTCGGTGATGCCATCCAGCCATCTCATTCTCTGTCATCCCCTTCTCCTCCTGCTCCCAATCCCTCCCAGCATCAGAGTCTTTTCGAATGAGTCAAGTCTTCACATGAGGTGGCCAAAGTATTGGAGTTTCAGCTTCAGCATCAGTCCTTCCAATGAACACCCAGATCTGATCTCCTTTAGAATGGACTGGTTAGATGTCCTTTCAGTCCAAGGGACTCTCAAGAGTCTTTTCCAACACCACAGTTCAAAAGCATCAATTCTTCAACGCTCAGCTTTCCTCATAGTCCAACTCTCACATCCATACATGACCACTGGAAAAACCATAGCCTTGACTAGATGGACCTTTGTTGCCAAAGTAATGTCTCTGCTTTTGAATATGCTATCTAGATTGGTCATAACTTCCTTCAAAGGAGTAAGTGTCTTTTAACTTCATGGCTGCAATCACCATCTTCAGTGATTTTGAAGCCCCCAAAATAAAGTCTGACACTGTTTCCACAGTTTCCCCATCTATTTCCATGAAGTGATGGGACCAGATTCCATGATCTTAGTTTTCTGAATCAGCCATAGGTATACATATATCCCCTCCCTTTTGAACCTCCCTCCCATCTGCCTCCATATCCTACCCCTCTAAGTTGATACAGAGCCCCTGTCTGAGTTTCCTGATCTATACACCAAATTCCCATTGGCTATCTATTTTACATATGGTAATGTAAGTTTCCATGTTACTCTTTCCATACATCTCACCCTCTTCTTCCCCTCCCCATGTCCATAAGTCTATTCTCTATGTCTCCTTCTCCATTGCTGCCCTGTAAATAAAATCTTCAGAAATATTTTTCTAGATTCCATATATGTGCATTAGAATATGGTATTTATTTTTCTCTTTCTGTCTCACTTCACTCTGTATAATAGGTTCTAGGTTCATCCACCTCGTCAGAAGTGACTCAAATGCATTCCTTTTTATGGCTGAGTAGTATTCCATTGTGTGTATGTGCCATAACTTCTTTATCCATTCATCTGTCAGTGGACATCTAGGTTGCTTCCATGTTCTAGCTATTGTAAATAGTGCTGCAATAAACAATTGTATACCTGTGTCCTTTTCAATTTTGGTTTCCTCAGGGTATGTGCCTAGGAGTGGGATTGCTGGGTCTTATGGTGGTTTTATTCCAAGCTTTTTAAGGAATCTCCATACCATCTTCCATAGTGGCTGTATCAATTTATATTCCCACCAACAGTGCAAGAGCGTTCCCTTTTCTCCACACCCTCTCCAGAATTTACTGTTTGTAGACTTTTTGACGATGGCCATTCTGACCAATGTGAGGTGATATCTCATTGTGGTTTTGATTTGCATTTCTCTAATAATGAGCAGTGTTGAGCATCTTTTCATGTATTTGTTGGCCATCTGTATGTCTTCTTTGGAGAAATGTCTGTTTAGGTCTTTTTCCCACTTTTTGATTGGGTTGTTTATTTTCCTGTTATTGAGTTGTATGAGCTGCTTGTATATTTTGGAAATTAATCCTTTGTCAGTTGTTTCACTCATTATTATTTTCTCCCATTTTGAAGGTTGTCTTTTCACCTTACTTATAGTGTCCTTTGCTATGCAAAATCTTTTAAGTTTAATCAGGTCCCACTTGTTTATTTTGATTTTATTTCCAATACTCTAGGAGCTGGATCCTCCATTACTCATGGAGAATCTTGCTTTGACTTATGTCATCCAGTGTTCTGCCTATGTTTTCCCTTAATAGTTTTAGTTTCTGGTCTTACATTTAGGTATTTAATCCATTTTGAGTTTATCTTTGTGTGTGGTGTTAGGAAGTGTTCTAATTTCATTCTCTTACATGTAGCTGTCCAGTTTTCTTGGCACCATTTATTGAAGAGGCTGTCTTTGCCCCACTGAATATTTTTATCTCCTTTGTAAAAATTAAGTTATCTACAGGTGCACACGACTTGTGTACTAAGCGCAGGCAGCTGTGACCAGCACACTAAGTGCGGCCGAGAGGAGCTACCTCACGTCCAAGGTCAGGGGCAGAAGCTGGGAGGACCCCATGTCCTAAGGGCGGTGGCCAAGAGGAGTTACCCCATGTCCGAGGTCAGGGGCAGGGGCCGAGAGTGCCAGACTGTGACAGAGCAGGAATGGCCGAGAGGAGCTACCCCACGTCCGAGATCAGGGGCAGTGGCCGGGAGGAGCCACCCCGCACCTGAGGCCAGGGGCGGCGGCCGGGAGGAGCAACCACACGTTCGAGGAGCAGTGACTGCACCAGCACAGGAGGGCCTAGAGGAGCCATCCCACATTGAGGGTCAGGAAGGGTGGTGGTGAAAAGATACACCTCATCCAAGGTAAGGAGCAGCGGCAGCACTTTGCTGGAACAGCCATGAAGAGATACCCCACGCCCAAGGTAAGAGAAACCTAAGTAAGACGGTAGGTGTTGCAAGAGGGCATCAGAGACCAGACAAATTGAAACCATAATCACAGAAAACTAGTCAGTCTAATCACACTAGGAGCACAGCCTTGTCTAACTCAATGAAACTAAACCATGCCCGTGGGGCAACCCAAGACGGGCGGGTCATGGTGGAGAGGTCTGACAGAATGTGGTCCACTGGAGAAGGGAATGGCAAACTACTTCAGTATTCTTGCCTTAAGAACCCCATGAACAGTATGAAAAGGCAAAATGATAGGCTATTGAAAGAGGAACTCCCCAGGTCAGTAGGTGCCCAACACGCAACTGGAGATCAGTGGAGAAATAACTCCAGAAAAAATGAAGGGATGGAACCAAACCAAAAACAATACCCAGCTGTGGATGTGACTGGTGACAGAAGCAAGGTCTGATGCTGTAAAGAGCAATATTGCATAAGAACCTGAATTAACAGGTCCACGAATCAAGGCAAATTGGAAGTGGTCAAACAAGAGATGGCAAGAGTGAACGTCAACATTCTAGGAATCAGTGAACTAAAATGGACTGGAATGGGTGAATTTAACTCAGATGACCAATACATCTACTACTGTGGGCAGAATCCTGCAGAAGAAATGGAGTAGCCATCATGGTCAAAAAAAGAGTCCAAAATGCAATAGTTGGATGCAATCTCAAAAACGACAGAATGATCTCTGTTCGTCTCCAAGGCAAACCATTGAATATCACGGTAATCCAAGTCTATGGCCCAACCAGTAATGCTGAAGAAGCTGAAGTTGAAAGGTTCTATGAAGACCTACAAGACCTTTTAGAACTAACACCCCCCAAAAATGTCCTTTTCATTAGAGGGGACTGGAATGCAAAAGTAGGAAGTCGAGAAACACCTGGAGTAACAGGCAAATTTGGCCTTGGAATGCAGAATGAAGCAAAAAGACTAATAGAGTTTTCCAAGAAAATGCACTGGTCATAGCAAACACCCTCTTCCAACAACACAAGAGAAGACTCTAGACATGGACATCACCAGATGGTCAATCAAAATCAGATTGATTATATTCTTTGTAGCCAAAGATGGAGAAGCTCTACACAGTCAACAAAAACAAGACCAGGAGTTGACTGTGGCTCCAATCATGAACTCCTTATTACCAAATTCAGACTTAAATTGAAGAAAGTAGGGAAAACTGCTAGACCATTCATGTATGACCTCAATCAAATCCCTTATGATTATACAGTGGAAGTGAGAAATAGATTTAAGGGCCTAGATCTGATAGATAGAGTGCCTGATGAACTATGGAATGAGGTTCATGACATTGTACAGGAGACAGGGATCAAGACCATCCCCATGGAAAGGAAATGCAAAAAAGCAAAATGGATGTCTGGGGAGGCCTTACAAATAACTGTGAAGAGAAGAGAAGCAAAAAGCAAAGGAGAAAAGGAAAGATATAAGCATCTGAATTCAGAGTTCTCAAGAATAGCAAGGCGAGATAAGAAAGCCTTCTTCAGTGATCAATGCAAAGAAATAGAGGAAAAGAACAGAATGGGAAAGACTAGAGATCTCTTCAAGAAAATTAGAGATACCAAGGGAACATTTCTTGCAAAGATGGGCTCGATAAAGGACAGAAATGGTCTGGACTTAACAGAAGCAGAAGATATTAAGAAGAGGTGGCAAGAATACACAGAAGAACTGTACAAAAAAGATCTTCACAACCTGGATAATCATGATGGTGGATTACTCACCTAAAGCCAGACATCCTGGAATGTGAAGTCAAACGAGCCTTAGAAAGCATCACTATGAACAAAGCTAGTGGAGGTGATGGAATTCCAGGGGAGCTATTTCAAATCCTGAAAGATGATGTTTTGAAAGTGCTGCATCAATATGCTAGCAAATATGGAAAACTCAGCAGTGGCCACAGGACTGGAAAAGGTCAGTTTTCATTCCAATCCTAAAGAAAGGCAATGCCAAAGAATGCTCAAACTACCACACAATTGCACTCATGTCACATGCTAGTAAAGTAATGCTCAAAATTCTCCAAGCCAGGCTTCAGCAATACATGAACCGTGAAGTTCCTGATGTTCAAGCTGGTTTTAGAAAAGGCAGAGGAACCAGAGATCAAATTGCCAACATCCCCTGGATCATGTAAAAAGCAAGAGATTCCAGAAAAACATCTATTTCTGCTTTATTGACTATGCCAAGCCTTTGACTGTGTGGATCACAATAAACTGTGGAAAATTCTGAAAGAGATGGGCATACCAGACCACCTGACCTGCCTCTTGAGAAATCTGTATGCAGGTAAGGAAGCAACAATTAGAACTGGACATGGAACAACAGACTGGTTCCAAATAGGAAAAGGAGTACGTCAAGGCTGTACATTGTCACCCTGCTTATTTAATGTCTATGCAGAGTACATCATGAGAAACGCTGGACTGGAAGAAATACAAGCTGGAATCAAGATTGCCAGGAGAAATATCAATAACCTCAGATGTGCAGATGACACCACCCTTATGGCAGAAAGTGAAGAGGAACTCAAAAGCCTCTTGATGAAGTGAAAGAAGAGAGTGAAAAAGTTGGCTTAAAGCTCAACATTCAGAGAATGAAAATCATGGCATCCGGTCCCATCACTTCATGGAAAACAGAAGGGGAAACAGTGTCAGACTTTATTTTGGGGGGGCTCCAAAATCACTGCAGATGTTGACTGCAGCCATGAAATTAAAAGACGCTTACTCCTTGGAAGAAAAGTTATGACCAACCTAGATAGCATATTCAAAAGCAGAGACATTACTTTGCCGACTATTGTCCATCTAGTCAAGGCTATGGTTTTTCCAGTGGTCATGTATGGATGTGAGTGTTGGACTGTGAAGAAGGCTGAGCAACGAAGAATTGATGCTTTTGAATTGTGTTGTTGGAGAAGACTCTTGAGAGTCACTTGGACTGCAAGGAGATCCAACCAGTCCATTTTGAAGGAGATCAGCCCTGGGATTTCTTTGGAAGGAATGATGCTAACGCTGAAACTCTAGTACTTTGGCCACCTCATGCGAAGAATTGACTCATTGGAAAAGACTCTGATGCTGGGAGGGATTGGGGGCAGGAGAAGGGGACAACAGAGGATGAGATGGCTGGATGGCATCACTGACTCGATGGACTTGAGTCTGAGTGAACTCTGGGAGATGGTGATGGACAGGGAGGCCTGGCGTTCTGTGATTCATGGCGTCGCAAAGAGTTGGACACGACTGAGTGACTGAACTGAACTGATAGGTGCATAGGTTTATTTCTGGGCTTTCTATCTTTTTCTGTTGGTCTATATTACTGTTTTTGTGCCAGTACCATAGTGTCTTGATGACTGTAGCTTTGTAGTATAATCAGAAGTCAGGAATATTGATTCCTCCAGCTCCATTCCTTTTTTTCAAGACTACTTTGGCTATTTTGGGTCTTTTGTGTTTCCATATGAATTGTGAATATTTTTGTTCTAGTTCTGTGAAAAATGCCATTGGTAATTTGATAGGGATTTCTTTGAATCTGTAGATTGCATTTGGTAGTATAGTCATTTTTACAAGGTTGATTCCATGTTCCTACCCAGGAACATGGAATAAAATCTCTCCTGTTTATGTCATTTTGATTTTTTTTATCAGTGTCTTATGATTTTCTGAGCATAGTTATTTTTTCTCCTTAGGTATGTTTATTTTGAGATATTTAATTCTTTTTGTTGCAAAGGTGAATGGGATTGATTCTGTAATTTCTCTTTCTGATTTTTCATTGTTAGTATATAGAAAAGCAAGTAACTTCTGTGTATTGATTTTGTATCCTGCAACTTTGCTATATTCACTGATTCAATTCAGTCACTCAGTCATGTCTGACTCTTTGCAACCCCACAGACTGTAGCACACCAGGCCTCCTGTCCATCACCAACTCCTAGAGTTTACTCAAACTCATGTCCATTGAGTTAGTGATGCCCTCCAGCCATCTCATCTTCTGTCATCCCCTTTTCCTCCTGTATTCAATCTTTCACAGCATCAGGGTTTTTCAAATGAGTCAGTTCTTCTCATCAGGGGTCCAAAGTATTAGAGTTTCAGTTTCAGCATCAGTCCTTCCAAAGAACCTTCAGGACTGATTTCCTTTAGGATGGACTGGCTGGATTTTCTTGTATTCCAAGGGATGCAAAAGAGTCTTCTCCAACACCGCAGTTCAAAGGCATCAATTCTTCAGCACTCAGCTATCTTTACAGAAAGAAATCTCACATAAATACATGACTACTGGGGAAATCATAGCTTTGAGTAGATGGACTTTTTTTGGCAAAGTAATTAATGTCTGCTTTTTAATGTGCTATCTAAGTAGTTCATAACTTTTTTCCAAGGAGTTCAGTTCAGTTCAGTCACTCAGTCATGTCCAACTCTTTGTGACCAATTGAACCAAGCACGCCAGGGCTCTCTGTCCATCACCAACTCCTGGAGACCCCCCAAACTCCTGTTCATTGAGTTGGTGATGCCATCCAAACATCTCATCCTCTGTCATCCACTTCTCTGCCTGCCCTCAATCATTCCCAGCATCAGGGTCTTTTCAAATGAGTCACTCTTCACATCAGGTGGCCAAAGGATTGGGGTTTCAGCTTCAACATCAGTCCTACAAAAGAACACCCAGGACTGATCTCCTTTAGGATGGACTGGTTGGATCTCCTTGCAGTCCAAGAGAATCTCAAGAATCTTTTCTAACACCATAGTTCAAAAACATCAAGTTTTTGGTGCTCAGCTTTTTTTATAGTCCAAATCTTGCATCCATCCATGATCACTGGAAAAATAGTAACCTTGACTAGATGGACCTTTCTTGACAAAGCAATGTCTCTGCTTTTTAATATGCTGTCTAGATTGGTCATAACTTTCCTTCCAAGGAGCAAGCATCTTTTAATTTCATGGTTGCACTCACCATCTGCAGGGATTTTGGAGCGCAGAAAAATAAAGTCAGCCATTTCCACTGTTTTTCCATCTATTTGCATGAAGTGATGGGACCAGACACATGGACATCAACAGATGGTCAACACTGAAACCAAATTGATTATATTCTTTGCAGTCAAATGGAGAAGCTCTATACAGTCAGCAAAAACAAGACTGGGAGCTAACTGTGGCTTAGATCATGAACTCCTTATTGCCAAATTCAGACTTAAATTGAAGAAAGTAGGGAAAACCACTGGACCATTCAGGTATGACCTAAATTAAATGCATTATGATTATACAGTGGAAGTGAGAAATAGATTTAAGGGACTAGATCTGATAGAGTGCCTGGTGAACTATGGATGGAGGTTCATGACATTGTAGAGGAGACAGGGTTCAAGACCATACCCATGGAAAAGAAATGGAAAAAAGCAAAATGGCTGTCTGGGGAGGCCTTACAAAAAGCTGTGAAAAGAAGAGAAGTGAAAACCAAAGGAGAAAAGAAAAGATATAAGCATCTGAATGCAGAGTTCCAAAGAAAAGCAAAGAGAGATAAGAAAGATTTCCTCAGTGATCAATGCAAAGAAATAGAGAAAAAGAACAGAATGGGAGATCTCCTCAAGAAAATTAGAGATACCAAGGGAACATCTCATGAAAACAGGCTCGATAAAGGACAGAAATGATATGGACCTAACAGAAGCAGAAGATATTAAGAAGAGGTAGCAAGAATACACAGAAGAACTCTACAAAAAAGATCTTCACAACCCAGATAATCACAATGGTGTGATCACTCATCTAGAGCCAGACACCCTGGAATGTGAAGTCAAGTGGGCCTTAGAAAGCATCACTACAAACAAAGCTAGTGGTGGTGATGGAATTCCAGTTGAGCTGTTTCAAATCCTGAAAGATGATGCTGTGAAAGTGCTGCACTCAGTATGCCAGCAAGTTTGGAAAACTCAGCAGTGGCCACAGGACTGGAAAAGGTCAGTTTTCATTCCAATCCCAAAGAAAGGCAATGCCAAAGAATGCTCAAACTACTGCACAATTGCACTCATCTCAAACGCTATTAAAGAAATGCTCACAATTCTCCAAGCCAGGCTTCAGCAATATGTGAACTGTGAACTTCCAGATGTTCAAACTGGTTTTAGAAAAGGCAGAGGAACCAGAGATTAAATTGCCAACATTCGCTGGATCATGGAAAAAGCAAGAAAGTTCCAGAAACACATCCATTTCTGCTTTATTGACTATGCCAAGCCTTTGACTGTGTGGATCACAATAAACTGTGGAAAATTCTGAAAGAGATGGGCATACCAGACCACCTGACCTGCCTCTTGAGAAACCTATATGCAGGTCAGGAAGCAACAGTTAGAACTGGACATGGAACTACAGACTGGTTCCAAATAGGAAAAAAAAATACATCAAGGGTGTATATTGTCACCCTGCTTATTTAACTTCTCTGCAGAGTACATCATGAGAAACGCTGGGCTAGAAGATGTACAAGCTGGAATCAAGATTGCTGTGAGAAATATCAATCACCTCAGATATGCAGATGACACCACTGTTACGGCAGAAAGTGAAGCGGAAGTAAAAAGCCTCTTGATGAAAGTGAAAGAGGAGAGTGAAAAAGTTGGCTTAAAGCTCAACATTCAGAAAACGAAGATCATGGCATGTGTTCCCATCAGTTCATGGCAAATAGATGGGGAAACAGTGGAAACAGTGTCAGACTTTATTTTTCTGGGCTCCAAAATCACTGCAGATGGTGATTGCAGCCATGAAATTAAAAGACTCTTATTCCTTGGAAGGTAAGTTATGACCAACCTAGATAGCATATTCAAATGCAGAGACATTACTTTGGCACAAAGGTCTGTATAGTCAAGGCCTTGGTTTTTCCAGTGGTCATGTATGGATGTGAAAGTTGGACTGTGCAGAAAGCTGAGCGCCGAAGAATTGATGCTTTTGAAGTGTGTTGTTGAAGACTCTTGAGTCCCTTGGACTGCAAGGAGATCCAACCAGTCCATTCTAAAGGAAATCAGCCCTGGGTGTTCTTTGGAAGGACTCATGCTGAAGCTGAAACTTCAATACTTTGGCCATCTCACACGAAGACTTGACTCATTCGAAAAGACCCTGATGCTTGGAGGGATTGGGGGCAGGAAGAGAAGGGGACGACAGAGGATGAGATGGCTGGATGGCATTACCGACTAGATGGACATGAGTTTGAGTGAACTCTGGGAGTTGGTGATGGACAGGGAGGCCTGGTGTGCTGCAATTCATGGGGTCGCAAAGATCAGACATGACTGAGCCACTGAACTGAACTGAACTAGTGGGACCAGATGCCATGATCTTAGTTTTCTGAATGTTGAGCTTTCAGCCAGCTTTTTCACTCTCCTTTTTCACTTTTGTCAAGAGGCTCTTTAGTTCTTCTTCACTGTCTGCCATAAGAGTGGTGTCATCTACGTATCTGAGGTTATTGATATTTCTCACAGCAATCTTGATTCCAGCTTATGCTTCCTCCAGCCCAGCATCTCTCATGATATACCCTGAATATAAATTAAATAAGCAGGGTGACAATATACAGCTTTGACACACTCCTTTTCCTAATTAGAACCAGTCTGTTGTTCCATGTCCAGTTCTAATTGCTGCTTCCTGACCTGCATACAGATTTCTCAAGAGGCAGGTCAGGTGGTCTGGCATTCCTATCTCTTTAAGAATTTCCACAGTTTATTGTGATCCACATGGTCAAAGGCTTTGGCATAGTCAATAAAGCAGAAATAGATGTTTTTCTGAAACTCTCTTGCTTTTTCGTTGATCCAGTAGATGTTGGCAGTTTGATTTCTGGTTCCTCTGCTTTTTCTAAATCCGCCTTGAAAGTTAGATTAGCTCTAGTAATTTTCTGATTGTATCTTTAGGGTTTCCTATATATAGTATCATGTCATCTGCAGTGAGAGCTTTACTTCTTTTCTGATCTGGATTCTTTTTTTGTTGTTTGTTTTTTCTTTTCTGATTGCTATAGCTAGGACTTCCAGAACTATGTCAAATAATAGAGGTGAAAATGGACATCCTTGTCTTGTTCCTGATCTTAGGGGGAATTCTTTCAGTTTCTCACCATTGAGAATAATGTTTGCTGTAGGCTTATCATGTATGGCCTTTACTATGTTGAGACAGATTCCTTCTATGCCCATTGTTTGAAGAGTTTTAATCACAAATGTGTGCTGAATTTTGTCAAAGTCTTTTTCTGCATCTATTGAGATGATCATATGGTTTTTATCTTTCAATTTGTTAATATGGTGTGTTACATTGATTGATTTGCATATATTGAAGAATCCTTGCATTCCTGGAGTAAACCCAACCTGATAATGGTGTATGAGCTTTTTGATGTGCTGCTGAATTCTGTTTGCTAAAATTTTGTTAAGGACTTTTGCATCTATGTTCATCAGTGATATTGACCTGTAATTTCTTTTTTGTGTGTTGCCTTTGTCTGGTTTTGGTATCAGGGAGATGGTGGCCTCATAGAGTGAGTTTAGAAGTGTTCCTTCCTTTGCAAGTTTTGAAAGAGTTTTAGAAGGATAGGCATTAGCTCTTCTCTAAATGTCTGATAGAATTCCCCTGTGAAGCCATCTTGGTCCTGGGTTTTTGTTTTTTGGGGGAGATTTTTGATCACAGCTTAAATTTCAGTGCTTGTCTTTGGGTTGTTCATAATTTCTATTTCTTCCTGGCTCAGTTTTGGAAGATTGAACTTTTCTAAGAACCTGTCCATTTCTTCCAGGTTATCCATTTTATTGCCATATAGTTGTTCATAATAGTCTCATAATCCTTTGTATTTCTGCAATGTCTGTTGTAAACTCTCCTTTTTCATTTATAATTTTGTTGATTTGATTCTTCTATCATTTTTTTCTTGATGAGTCTGGCTAAAGGTTTGTCAATTTTGTTTATCTTCTCAAAGAACCAGATTTTAGTTTTATTCATCTTTACTATTGTTTCTTTCATTTCTTTCTGCTTGGATCTTTATAATTTCTTCTACTAATTTGGTTTTTTGTTATTGTTCTTCTTCTTTTTCCAGTTGTTTTAGATATAAAGTTACACTGTCTATTTGATATTTTTCTTGTTTCTTGAGTTATATATTGCTATAAACTTCCTTCTTAGACCTGCTTTTGCTGGATCCCATAGGCTTTGAATTGTTTTGTTTTCATTGCCATTTGTTTCTAGAAATTTTTTTGACACAGAAATATTTTTAAATGAGTTCAGATCTCTGTACAACTTGAGATAGCAAGATAAAATGAGTTAGAGAAAACTTTTTCCATGCTCTTTTAGTAGGTTTAAAAAAAATAGATCTAGTCTTTTTTCAGTAAAATAAATTTCAAAATGGATAATTTTAAATTAAAAACATCTATACCAAATATAAAAATGAAAATATAGTTTAGTCTTTTCTGCTATATATTTAATATATATTTATTACATAATAAATTGGAGAGTAATACTTCCTAGGAAAGTAATTTTATAACACACCTTCATCATATTATTTCTTAATAGTGAAGCAGTATTTTATTTTTCATGTGTGAATTTTATTCTGAAGTTGGAAAATCACTGAGGATTATGTCATATATTTCTCTTCTTTTCTCCAAAAGAAAGCATGTTTAAAAACGACTGGAATATTATATGTGAAAAGATTCAGTTATAAGTTGGATTCATCTTAAATAACAAGTTCTTGTATATATTTTGCAAATCTCACAAATGCTGTAGAAACAGAATTACAGTATAAATATAAATATTTTCCAAATTTTCTTAAAGGAGACCAATCATCCAAATAAAAATTTGAACACTGAAAATGAGAACTTATCTTATACCAAAAGTATATTACCTTTTCTTTTTCAGAAGTTACTTTGTTTACATAAGTATGGTACTTGGTAATAAGAATGATTAGAATAATGTAAAAAGTGCCAAGAATAAATTGAAATTTGCCCAAATATCATTTATAAATAATTACCATTTACTTTATAATAAATGTATCTGCAGACCTATCCCCCAAGGTATCAGAGTAAATATATATTTTTATATTACTGTGAAATTAATGTAGATACAAGTGCATAAATATATTTTATAAGTAATTATAAGGCAAACAATTGTGTAACCATTATCTAGAAAAAAGAAAAGGAAATTTGATAGTCACATTGAGGCTATACTTATGTGTCCCTCATTGGTCACCAAAACATCCCACTCCATAAGAAATAGTATTTGTTTTGCACTTATATCTGTGTGTGTATATATTTCTTTGATTAAATATTGTTTTTAAGATTTATTCATGCCACTGTAAGGGGATCATTTTTACTGAAATTCAGGATGTACTCCATTGTGTGACCCTACTATGAATTACAAATTACTTCTTCAGTTGCATTGATTACTGAAGAAAAAAATGTATAAAACATCTTATATGTGGACTCTGGTACAAATGTACATGGATGCCTCTCTGGGCTACATTTTGCTCCGTAGATGGTAAATTTACCTTCAAGTTTGCTAGAAAACATTAAGCTCCTTTTAGCTGAGCATATAAATTTACACTCCTAATGGCAGCGAGCAAGCTTACCTGTTTCCTCAGTTATCACCTATACATTTTAGTTCTCGCTAGTTTTATGGGCTTAAACAGTGTATCACAAATTTATACTTCCCTGATTAATAACAATATGAATGATCTTTTATTTCAACTTATTGATCTCTAGGATTTTTCTTTTGTGATGTGCCTGTACAAGTCTTTGACACTTTGATCTGTTAGGCTGTCTTGTTTTGTAGGTGTTACTTTTATATTCTGAATGCTGGGTCTAAAGCAGTTATTAGACATGCAAGACAAATATATTCTCTTGCCCTCTAGCTTCTTTATTCTCTCTCTTCTTGGGTTAAAAGTTCTTATTTTTAATTTAGAAAAAAAATAAAGCTACAATATTTCCTTCAGTGATTTTGTTTTTATTGTCTTAAAGACATACCTCCTTATGTAACATTTACGAATAGATCTTTCTGTCAGTTTGATTCTTAACTCACATGAAACTGATTTTTGCTTTCGATGAGATGTTAAAGGTAAATTTCTGTTTTTGTTTTTGTTGTTTGTTTTTTTTTTTAATGAGAAAACCAATTGTTCCAATGTCATTTATAGAAGTCTTTATGTCCCACTCTTCTAAAGGGCCATCTTTGTCATATATCGAGTTACCATATATTCACACATTTGCTTTAAGACTCTATACATAAGTGGCATTTTATTTTCTGATTAGTTTTGTAGATGTTTAGCAATATAACTCAGAGAAGGCAATGGCAACCCACTCCAGTACTCTTGCCTGGCAAATCCCATGGGAGGAGGAGTCTGGTAGGCTGCAGTCCATGGGTTTGCCAAGAGTCAGACATGACTGAAGCGATATAGCAGTAGCAGCAGCAGTAGCAGCAGCAGCAGCAGCAACAGCAATATAACTTGTTTTTTTACATTGCCCTTCTACCTAGCAACCTTACAGAGTTCACTGATTAATTATAATTATTTACCTATAGAAATGTTAAAATTGCAACATGTATAGTAATATAATCTATAAATAATAAAATTATGATTTTATTTTTCTTTCTAATCACATTGCATTTTTCTTTTGTTAACTCATTTCATTGACGAAGACATTCAATTCAAAGTTGAATAGGTATGGTGAAAGTGACCCATCTTATTTGTACCCAAACCCAGAAAGAAGGGTCAGCATTTTGCTAATAAGTACATAACTCCTCTAGGTATTTGTAATCACTTAAAAATAATCAAATTAAAGAAATTTGATGTCATTATTATTGTTGCTATAAATGTATAATACTTTAATAGTACTTTATTGCATCTGCAGAGATGATAATATATTTTTCTTCTTATTTACTTACATATGAATATGAACACAAATTTATTGTAAATTGACAGCATATGTACATATAGTCATATGTGCATACAGAAACACACACACATATTCCTATTATAAAGTATTTATAAAATCCTCTTTTACTGCTTATTTTTATAATCATAAATGGGTATTGAATATTTTACAAGACTTTTTCAGCATCTATGAAAGTAATAACATGTGCATATATGAGTATTTTTCTTTTCATCTAATGATATGCTGCATGTTGCTGCTGCTGCTGCTATGTCGTGTCAGTCATGTCTGACTCTGTGCGACCCCGTAGATGGCAAACCACCAGGCTCCCCAGTCCCTGGGATTCTGCAGGCAAGAACACTGGAGTGGGTTGCCATTTCCTTCTCCAATGCATGAAAGTGAAAAGTGGAAGTGCAGTTGCTCAGTCGTGTCTGACTCTTAGTGATCCCACGGACTGCAGCCTACCAGGCTCCTCCGTCCAAGGGATTTTCCAGGCAAGAGTACTCGAGTGGGTTGCCATTGCCTTCTCTGATGCTGCATGTTAATGTTATAAATATAAAGCTATACCTGAATTTCTAAACAAATATTCATAAATTAATATTTGCTATTATTTCATTTAGTACTTGAGGGCTTCCCCGATGGCTCTAGAGGTAAAAAAACACCTGCCAGTGCAGGAGACTAAGACACGTGGGTTCAATCCTTGGGTTGAGAAGATCCCATGTAGGAGAGCACAGCAACCCACTCCAGTATTCTTTCCTGGAGACTTCCATGGACAGAGGGGCTTGGCAGCCTATGGTCTATAGAGTCGTAAAGGGCTAGACCTGAATGAAGCAACTTAGCATGCATGCATTTAGTATTTATCTTATTTATATTGGTATGAGCATTTAAGGCTATGAATTAACCTCTGATTATTGTTTTGTCTATTGCTATGTCTCATATTTTACAGTGTGTTATTTTAAAATCATTATTATTATATTTTAGTGACTTTTTTTGCTTTGCATTTCCTCTTTCACTGAGAAATTATTTAACAGAATGCATTAACAAAATCTTTGTGTAGAATTAAGCTGTTTCCAGATTTATTGATTTCTATTTTTATCACATTAGAATCATAGAATGTTATTTGGGTTATTACTATTTTAAGGAAGTTGAGATTTTCTTTATGATGCAATTTGGGATTAATTTTTTTTTTTTTTTTTGGTTTTTTTTTTTTTTTTTTCAAAATCTCTATGTGCACCTGAGGAAAATATACATTCTATAACAATAGGAATTAGACTTTATGTATCAATATATTAATGTATGGATGTGAGAGTTGGACTGTGAAGAAGGCTGAGCAATGAAGAATTGATGCTTTTGAAATGTGGTGTTGGAGAAGACTTTTGAGAGTCCCTTGGACTGCAAGGAGATCCAACCAGTCCATTCTGAAGGAGATCAGCCCTGGGATTTCTTTGGAAGTAATGATGCTAAAGCTGAAACTCCAGTACTTTGGCCATCTCATGTGAAGACTTGACTCATTGGAAAAGACTCTGATCCAGGGAGGGATTGGGGGCAGGAGGAGAAGGGGACAACAGAGGATGAGATGGCTGGATGGCATCACTGACTCAATGGACATGAGTCTGAGTGAACTCCAGGAGTTGGTGATGGACAGGGAGGCCTGGCGTGCTATGATTCATGGGGTCGCAAAGAGTTGGACACGACTGAGCGACTGAACTGAATTGAACTGAAGATCTACCTTATTGATTTTGTTGTTTAGACATACTGTATCTTTATATATTTTTGCCCACTTCATCTGTCTTTGGTTAATAACAAAATGTGTGTATCTCTTACTGTTATTTTTCTATTGTCTGCTTTTATTTTCTTTTTTTTTCAGTCATTTTTTGTCTGCATACTTAATATTTTAGTTAAATGCCATATATTTTGTGGGAAAAAGAAAGTAAATATAATATGAAGGTTAGTCTATTTTTCTCTGTAGAAGATTTACTTCTGGTCCTCAGAGGCAGATCAGTTAACAGACCTAAACAGGGAATGAATTCTTTCTAAAATGGAATTCAGTGTTTGCAAGCACTTGTCTACGTATGAATTGTAAGTTCAGTCACTCAATCATGTCTGACCTTTTGTGACCCCATGTACTACAGCACAACAGGCCTCCCTGTCCATCACCAAGTCCCAGAGTTTACTCAAACTCATGTCCATTGAGTCGGAGATGTCATCCAACCATCTCATCCTCTGTTGTCCCCTTCTCCTCCTGCCTTCAATCTTTCCCAGCATCAGAGGTTTTTCCAGTGAGTCAGTTCTTTGGATCAAGTGGCCAAAGTATTGGAGTTTCAGCTTCAGAATCAGTCCTTCCAAAGAACATTCAGGACTGATTTCTTTTAGGATCTCCTTTCATTCCAAGGGACCCTCAAGTCTTCTCTAACACCACAGTTCAAAACCATCAGTTCTTTGGCGCTCAGCTTTCTTTATAGTGCAACTCTCACATCCACACATAACTACTGGAAAAACCATAGCTTTGACTAGATGGACCTTTGTTGGCAAAGTAATGTCTCTGCTTTTTAATATACTGTCTACACTGTCTATGTTGGTCATAACTTTTCTTCCAAGGAGCAAGTGTCTTTTAATTTCATGGCTGCAATCACCATCTGCAATGATTTTGGAGCCCCTAAAAATAAAGTCTGTCACTATTTCCACTGTTTTGCCATCTATCTGCCATGAAGTGATGGGACCGGATGCCATGATCTTAGTTTTCTGAATATTGAGCTTTAAGCCAACTTTTTCACTCTCTTTTTTCACTTTCACCAAAAGGCTTTTTAGTTCTTCTTCACTTTCTGCCATAAAGGTAATGTCATCTGTGTATCTGAGGTTATTGATATTTCTCCTGGCAATATTGATTCCACCTTGTGCTTCCTCCAGCTCAGCATTTATCATGATGTACCCTGCATATAAGTTAAAAAAGCAGGGTAACAATATACAGCCTTGATGTATTCCTTTCCCTACTTGGAACCGGTTTATTGTTCCATATCCAGTTCTAACTGTTGCTTCCTGGCCTGTATACAGATTTCTCAAGAGGCAGCAGGTCAGGTGGTCTGGCATTCCCATCTCTTTAAGAATTTTCCACAGTTTGTACTGATCCATACAGTCTACGGCTTTGGCATAGTCTATAAAGCAGAAATAGATGTTTTTCTGGAACTCTCTTGCTTTTTTGATGATCCAATGGGTATTGGCAATTTAACAATGTAGGCTTTCCCTTCTCCAGGGGATTTTTCAATTGTTCAGGGGATCATCCCATCCCAGGGATTGAACCCAGGTCTCCTGCATTGCAGGTGGATTCTTTACCAGCTAAGCCACAAGGAAAGTCCTATCTATAATTCTCCCTCATTTGAAGAATGTAGACGAAAGGTGCTAAGAGGAAGCCAGAAATGTTCACAGAATTCTTTCATCTTACTGGCCCTGAACTCCCATTTTTGTCTTCTGAGTGTTTGGGATCTTCTAAGTCTTCTGCCACTGTCCCACTTGTTACACCTTGCTTCTGCTCAGATTCTTAGCTTCTTGGATTTTACCTTTGAATTAGAAATTACCTCAGGAGAAAAGATAGTTTAAAGATTCAGATTCAACACTTTGGTTTTCTGTTTTATTCAGAATGTTGGCCTCATGAATCCTTGGGTCTTTAGTGGATTTCTGATCATTTCAAGCAAGCATATTAAACATTTGTGTATTTTGTTTTTCATTAACTGAGAGTTGGTCTGAAATAAACAGGCCAATCATTGCAACACATTCAGCACCTGTTCCATTTTAAAATAAAGCATTCTGCATTTGAATAAGAATTTTCTTTTTTATCTTTTCACTTAATTTTAGAAATGAAATATTCACTTACAGTGTGTTTTGTATAAACATCAATATGTCGGGAAAGATTGCTGCCTTGACAACTCAATATCTTTACATGAAAATCTTAACTATAAAGAATAGGTAGAGTACCATTTTCATTATCAGTTTCCTTTACCCTCAAATTGTTTTCAACAAAATGCAAAATATTAAATGCATGTTATACTGGTAAGCTTGTTTTCTCAAAATTTCTAATCTAAATAGTGTGGTACTCTACTTACCATTGATAGGTCCTAATCCCTGTGGCTTTAATTATTAATACTATAAACTTGGGAAGAAAAACTTTTCTTTTAAGCTATATCTTATGGAAGATATTTATTACAACTGATCCTGGACAAAAAACAAAACACATAACCAACAAATAATAAGCAAGGAAATATGTAAATAAGATAATATGAATAATTAGAAGGCCAAATGTTTGGTCAAGACCTTAAGCAACTTTTAATACTAAAGATAAATATTACTAGTAATTGAAATAGGATACAAAAAATTTGTGTCATAGATAGAGTGATGTTACTCTAAGGATAAGTAAAATTTTAAGATAATGGGTATAGTTATAATTCAACAGTAAATTTTTATGGCCTTGAAAAATTGCACATTTCTCAGTTCAGGTGGGAGAAATAATTGGGTGCTTATGAAATCATTAATAATAATGATATAAAATTAGAACTATTATAACCAAGAAAACATTTATTCAGCCCTTGCTTACAACAACTGTATTTTTTTGATACTTTATTGTAGAGTTTTATATAATACATAAAGACAATATATTGCACAACAAACTTATATAAACTTATATTGCACAAGATATTGCACATTATTAGCTAAGTGTCTATTATGCATATGGTAAGAACATTACTCATAAAACCTAGCTTAAATTTTATCTGCACTCATTTATATTAGAATAAACATTTCAGATGTAAACTTGATTATGAAGCTAGAGTCTTGATTTAAAAGAGACATAAAGTGGGCATAGATAAAGGGTGAGGCATGATGGAAACACAATATTAGGGCATGATAGCTTATCTATTCTGTTTCATATCCCTATGTGAATATTCACTCAGAATATTACCAAAGGTCTCACAGTACATGAAGACTGATATTAAAAGGAAAAAAAATCAACGAACCAATTCTCCAGAAGTATTACCAAAAAACTCACACACTTTTTAAAAACTGCCTTGTTATTTAAGTTAGTTAATGGTAAACATTCTTTGTCTCAGTTTGATTCTTAAATTTTTGATAGGATATTTTGGAATTTATGAGGCAAAGTCTTGAAGAATGAGGACCACACACACACACACACACACACACAAAATTGTGGAGAGTATCAGATATTTAAGTGACTGCATTCATATTTCTTCTTAGAATGTAGAAGAAATTCAAATAGATCACATCATTTTTCCTTTGCATTACATTTTATTGGTCTACCCATGAATACAGGCAAACACACACACACATACCCACACATACCCTGACACATAACTTTCAGCAAGTAACTCACATAAAAGTATGTTCCTAACAGCTTAAAATGTAAGCATCTGAACTACTATAGGCAAAATTAATGTTTAACATAGTTCCATAAATGTGTAGGTATCATTTTATCTATGTTCTTATTTTCAAGAATATTCTGAAATTTATTCATCTCACTAAGAAAAGATGGTTTAAATTCTCCTTTCATTGCCCTAGCACAAGCAAAATTCTTTCATTCTACTTGGTAGATGGGCAAAACTTCAGGAAACTGCACAGAGAAGACAAAACATTCAACAGAAAGATACACACAAAGAGCAAACTTAGCAAGATGTCAACTCTAGGGAAATGACTATGTCCTATGTATCTTGTAAAGCATGTTGAATCATAAAAAAATGATTTAAATGATATCTGTGCATGCTAAGTTGCTTCAGTTGTGTCTGACTGTTTGTGACCCCATGGATTGTAGCCCACTAGGTTCCTCTGTCTATGGGATTCTCCTTTAAGCAAGCATTATAGAAGAGCGAGAACTTTCTGAAAATATTGATAAGGTAATCCACTTGTAGTGCAAAAGATTCAGGAGACATGGGTTTGATCCCTGGGGCAGGAAGATCCCCTGGAGGAGGAAATGGCTGCCCACTTCAGTATTCTTGCCTGGAAAATCCCATGGACAAAGAAGTCTGAGGGGCTACAGTCCATACAGTTGAAAAGAGTCTGACATGACTGAGCACATTCCTTAATACAAGAAATTGTAGAAAAACAAGCAATGAAAATGGTTTGGCCACATAGAAAACCGTCAGGAAAAATGAGCCACGTGATCAAGAAGAGCTATGGAGGCCTAACCAGAGAAAAGAGGTAGTTCAAAGCCAAAATTATATTTGAGATTTCTCTCATTCCTAGATATGTATTCCTAGCTTTATATATCAAAACATTTAAAATATATTAAAATAATGTGTGTTTGCAGTCCATGGGGTCACAAAGAGTTGAACATGACTGAGCAACTGAACTGAGGACTGACTGTGTATTCAATTGATTATTATTATATACTTATTATAATATTTACATAACATTATTATTAATCATTTGTTCTTCAAACTTACTTGTTGCTTATGAAATAGTTGATGAGATGTCTTACAAGCAGTCTGGGTAAGCATGGATATGGATACTCGTTGGCCCTTTTGACACTACTGCCATAGTGCTCTGCCCCTTAGACGCCAGCACTCCCAGTTCCTAGCAGAAACATTGCTTTCTTAGTAGTCAGGAAGTAAATGATGATGCAGGACATGTTGTCACACCCTAAATCACCCTCAGAGTGTCAGAGGCCAGGCACCTCTCCATACTCTTCCACAAAGAATGACTGTAATCAAAATTCCCTTTTCATCCTGTTGTCTGATCTCCCACTGGATAAAGTTGTAATTCTCTCACTCCTCATACATTCCAAATGCCATCACAGACATAGACCTCAAATTCATCAGTGAGAGTCAAAGATTGATATCAGGCACTTGAAAAGCATTAAACTTAAAAATAGCAAACAGAATACTATCTCTGATCGAATCTTTAAAGACTATTGAGAAATTCTTATAAGCATATGAGCAAAAGTGGATGAGAATCATTGGAGGCTATTACAGTGAGTCAGCCAACCTAGATTTGAATCCTAGTTCTATCTACTTTTTAGTCTCATGACCTTAGGCAATTTACTTTCCCTTTCCAAGCCTTATTTTCCAAGTCTGTAAAATGAAAATATTAATAGTTTAGATGCTTTTAAGTTTACTAAGAGTAGTGAATGGGAAATTCATATAAGAGAGCAGCATGATGGTCTATAGTAGCACATCAATGCAAGAAATTCTTCCAATTATTATTAGTGAGGATTGATGTCGGTGATATATGTGCTGTGTGAAATACAAGAAAGACATAGGATTCTTACATTAGGAGCAGTTTTTGAAAGAACTGATTAGGTGAGAGCAAATATAAGTTCTTGAAATGAAGGAATAGGGGAGGATTAGGGTACCTGATAATATAGAATCTCAGCAGAGCTTTGCATGTTCAAAACATGTTGAAACCTTATAGAACTATCCTTTATGGAGCTGAAAGTAGTTCAGTGTGGCTAAATGTAAAGGTTTAACCTTGGGAAGAGGTGAAATTAAACCTTGAAATGGGGCTTGAAATCTACATTATTTATTTTTGTAAGCCTAATTAAGGAAACCATATAGTTAATTGTAAACAGTTATCACTATATATTGTGTAATTAGTAATTTCCTTGTAATACTTTTCATTGTTTCATGAGATTATGAAAGAACGCTTGGTTTCATGTTGTCATTTGCCCTTTCATTCACAATAGAATATGTCAATACATGCATAGACTCTACCAGCATTCAGTACCATTACAAAAAAAGCAGTTCTCACGAAGTTCAGTTACATGTGCTAAGTTTCTTCAGTCGTGTCCAACTCTTTGTGACCCCGTGGACTCTAGTTCACCAGGCTCCTCTGTCAATGGAATTTTCTAGGCAAGAATACTGGAGTGGGTTGCTATTTCGATCTCCAGTGGATCTTCCCAGGGATCAAACCCACATCTCCTGCATTGGCAGGTGGGTATTTTTATCACTAGTACCACCTGGGAAGCCCTCAGCCACATGTAAGGTATGTTATTAATATTTATCACATTCACATGTTCATGTGTGTAGATACAGTTTGAGAGACAAATTTCACTAGCATCACAATTCCGATTTTAAAAACAAAAAATCTGGAATTCAAGAAGTTCACTTGCCCAAGGTAATTTAGTTCATAAATGATAGATTGAGGATTTTAATCCAGAGTTCTATTACCCAATTAAAAATTCCAGCTGAAAGATATCTACATTTTTCCAATTTATTTTATTTTTTCAGCCAAATTAATATTTGAATAGGCAGTACATGCTATAGGACAAATTTCAAAATACTGAAGATTTTATCTATTGTCTGAAATATATCTCCCTCCTAATTTTGCAATCTACTTCCTTAATTCTCCTTTGTAGCTGCTGCTGCTGCTACTGCTAAGTCGTGTCAGTGGGGTCTGACTCTGTGCGACCCCATAGACAGAAGCCCATCAGGCTCCTCTGTCCTTGGGATTCTCCAGGCAAGAACACTGGAGTGGGTTGCCATTTCCTTCTCCAATGCAAGAAAATGAAAAGTGAAAGTGAAGTCGCTCAGTCGTGTCCGACTCTTAGCAACCCCATGGACTGTAGCCTACCAGGCTCCTCCACCCATGGGATTTCCCAGGCAAGAGTACTGGAGTGGGGTGCCATTGCCTTCTCCGTCTCCTTCCTAGAGCAAATCCATTTTCTGTAGAGATTGCTTCTTGTGTAATTCATCTACTCTGGCTCTATTATCTTAAACAAAACTATTAAAAGAAGTCTACTATTTCCAGTAATTTCTATTTGTGGCTATCAGAAGGTTTTTTCATTCAATATCTTATGTTTCATTTCTGATTGTCTTATCCCTAATACTTTCCTCTACTCTAGATTGCCTTTTACACAACTAACACAAAGCCTGTGACTCAGCAAGCCTGTTCACTAGTCCTGTTTATACAGTAGTTGCAGGAGTCTGGGTCAGTATTTTACCATTAAAAAATACTATAAAACATATCCTGGTTCAGTTCAGTCACTCAGTTGTGTCCAACACTTTGCGACCCCATGGACTACAGCATGCCAGTCTTCCCTGTCCCTCACCAACTCCCAGAGTTTACTCAAACTCATGTCCGTTGAGTTAGTGATGCCATCCAACCATCTCATCCTCTGTTGTCCCCTTCTCCTCCCACCTTCAATAATTCCCAGCAGCAGGGTCTTTTCAAATGAGTTAGTTCTTTGCATCAGGTAGCCAAGTATTGGAGTTTCAGCTTCAGCATCAGTTCTTCCAAAGCACTGATTTCCTTTAGGATGGACTGGTTGGATCTCCTTGCAATCCAAGGGACTCTCAAGAGTCTTCTCCAACACCACAGTTCAAAACCATCAATTCTTTGGTGCTCAGCTTTCTTTGTATAGTCTAACTCTCACATCCATACATGACTACTGGAAAAACCATAGCTTTGACTAGATGGAACTTTGTTGGCAAAGTAAGGTCTCTGCTTTTTAACATGCTGTCTAGGTTGGTCAGAACTTTTCTTTCAAGGAGTAAGCATCTTTTAGTTTCATGGCTGAGTCACCATCTGCAGTGATTTTGGAGCCCAAGAAAATAAAGTCTGTCACTGTTTCTACTGTTTCCCCTTCTATTTGCCATGAAGTGATGGGACTGGATGCCATGATCTTAGTTTTCTGACTGTTGAGTTTTAAGCAAACTTTTTCACTCTCCTCTTTCACTTTCATCAAGAGGCCCTGTAGTTCTTCTTCACTTTCTGCAATAAGGGTGGTATTATCTGCATATCTGAGGTTATTGATATTTTTCCCAGCAACCTTGATTCTAGCTTGTGCTTCATCCAGCCCAGTGTTTCTCATGATGTACTCTGTGTATAACTTAAATAAGCAGGGTAACAATATACAGCCTTGACATTCTCCTTTTCCTATTTGGAGCCAGTCTGTTGTTCCATGTCCAATTCTAACTGTTTCTTCTTGACCTGCATACAGATTTCTCAAGAGGGAGGTCAGGTGGTCTGGTATTCCCATCTCTTTAGAATTTTCCAAGTTTGTTGTGATCCACACAATCAAAGCCTTTGGCATAGTCAATAAAGCAGAAATAGATGTTTTTCTGGAACTCTCTTGCTTTTTTGATATGCAACAAGTGTTGACAATTTGATCTCTGGTTCCTCTGCCTTTTATAATCCAGCTTGAACATCTGGAAGTTCACAGATTGTGTACTGTTGGAGCCTGGTGTGGAGAATTTGGAGCATTACTTAACTAGCATGTGAGATGAGTATGATTGTGTGGTAGTTTGAACATTCTTTGGCATGCCTTCCTTTGGGATTAGAATGAAAACTGACCTTTTCCAGTCCTGTAGCCACTGCTGAGTTTTCCAAATTTGCTGCATACTGAGTACAGCACTTTCCCAGCATCATCTTTTAGGATTTGAAATAGCTCAGCTGGAATTTCATCACCTCCACTAGATTGCTTCATAATGAAGAAATCTAGTGGCCCACTTGACTTCTCACTTCAGGTTGTTTAGTTCTAGCTGAGTGTTCATACCACCGTGGTTATCTGGGTTGTGAAGATCTTTTTTGTATAGTTCTTCTGTGTATTCTTGCCAAGATCACATATATTATAATCCTTCTTGCTCTTGTGTTCCATAATTCTTTCAAAGCATCATCCACAAACAGTTTTTTTAAATTATTTTTATTTCTCATTAATCCCTCTCATATCCCTTTCACTTAAACCAAACAAATTAAGTTCCAATCCACTATCATCTAAGGCCATTTTTATCTCCTATTATGCCCTGCTAGTTTCCCAAAGGTAAACCAATTTCTCTTTGCCAGTACATGTCAGTCATTTTCATGAAAATCAAAAAGTGATTTAGTTTTGCACAGAAAATATATTACTGTTTCCTCACTCAGCATTTACTACAGTACTTTCCCCATCTAAAACAACGCAATATATTTCTTGCATCAGTAAATTGACTAAATTAATTTTTGTTTGCACTTCCAACATTCTAAGTGTGTACAAAGAAATGTATTAGCTAAAATGCAGATTCCATAAGACTAAAGACCATATGGTTCAATTATTTGTTCCAAGTATGTAGAGCAGAGCATGAGAATCAGGATACATTCAGTAAATATTCAATGAATGAATGAAACAGTCTTTTCTGTCTTTCTTTCTTCTCTGCTCTCCTTTTTTCATTGCTTAATGGCATATCATACTATACAGTATTCTATTTAGCATATTGAATTTTTCCACTAAACAAAATCTTGGAGATCTCTCTACACAAATCAATAGAGCATTATCTTAATCCTGTTACAAATACATTCCACTGTTTCAACTGCCATATTACATCATAAATTTTATGTAAATAGCTATTGCAATCAATGTTAATGTCTTATGTAAGTGAACAAATTCTCAAAGTATATTCCTAAGAATGAAGTTCACAGGACCAAGTGTATATATTGGGTTGGTCAAAAAGTTCATTGAGGTTTTTATTGAATGAACTTTTTCGGCCGCCAATATGTTCTAAATGTTGGTGAATATTGATAACTTTGGTAAAAATTTGGTGAATACTCAGTAGAGGTCATTTCAGGTCACACTTTTACCAGCAATGTATAGGAGTTCTGTCTAAAGTCTCTCTTCAGGGTACACTGTTATCAAACTCTTAGACTTTTGCTAATCTGAGTAGTTACAAAAGAAGTTTTTAAATTTTAGTTTTAGGCTTTATTCTTTTATCATCAGTGAAGCTGATATATACCACATGGTTAAAAGCTATTTGTCGTGCCTTTTACGTTCGCTGCTTATTTGAACCATATGTCTATGTTTTCTATCTAATGTATGTTTTATTATTGATTTTAGTTCCTCTTTATGGCTGGATGGCATCACCGACTCGATGGACGTGAGTCTGAGTGAACTCCGGGAGTTGGTGATGGACAGGGAGGCCTGGCGTGCGGCAATTCACGGGGTCGCAAAGAGTCGGACACGACTGAGCGACTGAACGGAACTGAACTGAACTGAGTTCCTCTTTATATACTAAGAAAATTAGTCCTTTGCTTGTGATTTCAGTTATAAGTCATTTTGTTTCTCAGTTTGTTCTTGATGTTTGACATATTTATGTCTTTCTCTCAGGGTATTATTTCATGCAGGTTACGTGACCTTATTTATGTCATCATCATCCATTTCCATTTATTAAAAATGTGTTTTCGTTTTAATGCTTGTAGTCTTTAAAAATTTTAAGTTTGTAGTCTGTAAATTGTTTTTATACTGGGTGTGCTATCCAATTTGGGTCTTCCCAGCTGCTGCTAGCAGTAAAGAACCTGCTTGCCAATGCAGGAGACATAATAGACGTGAGTTTGATCCGCGAATCAGAGATCCCCTGGAGGAGGGCGTGGCAACCCCCTCTAGTATTCTTGCCTGGAGAACCACATTGGCAGAGGAGCCTGGCGGGTTGTAGTCCATAGGGTCACAGAGTCAGACAAGACTGAAGCGACTTTGCACACGTTCATTCACTTTACTTTTGTTCCCAAGAAAGCCATTCAAATGTATCAGCATCATTTATCAGTACTGGTTTAAATGTCACCTGTGTAGTGCCTCTATATTTATTTTTGCCTCCTAATTGATTTTTAAGTTTTTCCATTTGTTTTTAATGCCTATTTATACTTCAAACCCATCAGTTCAGTTCAGTTCAGTTCAGTTGCTCAGTCCTGTCCAACTCTTTGCGACCCCATGAATCACAGCACACCAGGCCTCCCTGTCCATCACCAACTCCCGGAGTTCACTCAGACTCATGTCCATCGAGTCCGTGATGCCATCCAGCCATCTCATCCTCTGTCATCCCCTTCTCCTCCTGCCCCCAATCCCTCCCAGCATCAGAGTCTTTTCCAATAGTCAACTCAAACCCATAGTGCTTCATTAATAAAACTGTACAATATATTTCAATATTGGAGTATTGGGTTTAGTCTATCATATTATTTTCTTTTAATTTAGGCTTATATGGGTATTCTCACTTGCTGCTTCTTCAAGTAAATTTTAGAATACTACTACTGTAGTTTATTAAAAAAAGAAAAAAAAAACAACACTTGTTTTTGTTGAAATCAATCTACTTTTAGAGATTTCTTTTGGGAGAATGCACCTTTATAGCACTGAGTCTTTTTATCCAAAATATGTTAAGCTTTCTAAATCTTTTACATATTTTATTTTTATTGTTGTTGTTGTTACTAATGTTATTTTTAATTTTGTGTCTGATGACATTCCATAGTTTCATCCATGAAACTTTTATATTTATTGATAAGGTTATCCTTAAGCTCTGCATTGATTTTGATATTATAAATGGACTCTTTTTTATCATTTTGCCTACTCAGATATAGTTTGTAAATATGATGAAAATTGCTTTTTATATATTTGCTTTCTACCTGGCAACCTTTCTCAATTTTCTTTTTACTTTGTGTAAATTTAAATTTAAAACAATGAGTTTTTTTGTTTTTTTTTTTCAAGTAAAAAGTCATTTCATTG
Organism: Oryx dammah; assembly: GCF_014754425.2. NCBI lineage: Eukaryota > Metazoa > Chordata > Mammalia > Artiodactyla > Bovidae > Oryx > Oryx dammah. Next base: position 62,499,200 of record NW_024070212.1, on the reverse strand, counting down.
TTAAATAATTTGTATTTTTACCTTCCTCTAATTTTTATATTTATTTATGTTTCCTCTTAATTATATTGGCTATTATTATCAGGACATTGTTAAATAATAGAATCAATATGGAACTTACTGTTCCTTGTTCATTTGAAAAAATTTCTTAGGTGTGTTTCTGGCAGTTGTGAGTATCAATATATTTTATCTGTTAAATTTGTATACATCTCTTCTTAGTTTTTAAAGATTTATCCTTAAAACATTAAAATGTATTAAATGCAGTTTCAGTGAATATAAAAGAGATAATATGATTTGTATCTTATCATATATTTATAAAATAAATGATATTAAGACATTGGTGCTTATTGAATTAATGCTTTTGAACTGTGGCGTTGGAGAAGGCTCTTGAGTCTCTTGGACTGCAAGAGGATCCAACTAGTCCATCTTAAAGGAAATCAGTCCTGAATATTCGTTGGAAGGACTGATGTTGAAGCTGAAACTCCAATACTTTGGCCACCTGATGTGAAGAACTGACTCATTTGAAAAAATCCTGATGCTGGGAAAGATTGAAGGTGGGAGGAGAAAGGGACGACAGAGGATGAGGTGATTGGATAGCATCACTGACTCAATGGACATGAGTTTGAGTGAGCTCTGGGAGTTGGTGATGGACAGGGAGGGCTGGCATTCTGCAGGCCATGGGGTTGCAAAGAGTTGGACATGACTGAATGACTGAACTGAATTGAACTGAAAGACATTGGTAGTATTAAATATTTGCTGCTGCTACTGCTAAGTGGCTTCAGTCTTGTCCGACTCTGTGCGACCCCACAGACGGCAGCCCACCAGGCTCCCCCGTCCCTGAGGTTCTCCAGGCAAGAACACTGGAGTGGGTTGCCATTTCCTTCTCCAATGCATGAAAGTGAAAAGTGAAAGTGAAAAAAATAGTGAAAGCAAAGTCGCTCAGTCGTGTTCCACTCTTAGCGACCCCATGGACTGCAGCCCACCAGGCCCCTCCGTCCATGGGATTTTCCAGGCAATAGTACTGGAGTGGGTTGCCATTGCCTTCTCCAATTAAATATTTGCTTACCTGAAATAAGTATTATTCAGTCTGATGACTTTTTCTTTTTATACGACAATGCATTTTTATTTGCTGCTTTTCATTTCACATTTTTATATTTATAAGTAATATTTGTCCAAGGTTTTCTTTTTGGGGACATTTTTAGAAAGTTTTGGCAAAATTTGTTTATATTCCATTGCCAAAATCCAGACCAATGGCCAACACTAATATTTTTGGGGAAAAGAAAAGTGCCCACGGAAGCTCTGTACTCATATGGCAACAAAGGAGCTAGTCAGTGAGAAGAGGGACAAAACTAGATGGGAGCAATAATACAGTCATCCATAATTATACTATCTTTACAGTGTTTTTTCCTTCCTTCCATTTGTTCTTCTTTATTCTTTTCTTTCTCCATTTTTTCCCTCCCTTCCTTTGTCCTTATCTCCCTGCCTGCCTTCTCCCTTGGTCTTGTACATTCTATGGATTTGGACAAATATACAAGTGATACGTATCCACCATTATAGTATTGTACAGAGTAGTTTCACTCTGCAAACAATCTTCTATACTCTGTTTATTCATTTCTAACTCCTGGCAACCACTGATCCTTTTACTGTCATGTAGTTTTATCTTCCAGAATGCTATATGGTTGGAATAATATAGTATGTAACCTTTTAATATTGACTTATTTCACTTAGTAATATGCATGTCAGGCTTCCAATGTCATTTCATGCCTTGATAGCTCATTTCTTTTCAGAACTGAGTAATAATCCATTTTCTGAATGAACTACAATCTATTTATCCATTTATTTATGGCAGGCCATCTCAGTTGCTTTCAAGTTTTGGAAACTGGGAATAAGGTTGTTATAAGCACTCATGAACAGGTTTTTGTATGACTATAAGTTTCAACTTTGGGGAAAATACTAAGGAATATGACTGCTGGATTGTATGGTAATAGTATGCTTAGTTTGGCAAGAAACTGCTAAACCATCTTTCAAAGTGGTTGTACCATATTACATTGCCAACAACAATGAATGAGAATTCCTGTTCCTCTACATACTCGTCAGAATTTGATGTTGTCAGTGTTCTGGCTTTTGGCCATTCTGATAGGTAGGTAGTATTATCTCGTTGTTTTAATTTGCATTTTACTCATGACATTGATGTGGTGCACTGTTTCATATGACTATTTGCCATCTGTATATCTTCTTTGGTGGCATGTCTACTAAGGTTTTTGGCCCATTTTCTAATCAGGTAGTTTTTTTTCTTATTGTTAGGTTATAAGATTCTTTATAACAAATGTTTTAAATACTGTATGGGCTTCCCTGGTAGCTCAGATGATAAAGAATCTGCTAGTAATGCAAGAGACCTGAGTTCAATTCCTGGAACAAGAAGATTTCCTGGAAAAGGGAATGGCTACCCACTCCAACATTCTTGCCTGGAGAATACTATGGACAGAGGAGTCTGGTGAACACAGTCCATGGAATTACAAAGAGCTGGTCATGACTGAGTGGCAAACACTTTCACTTAACACTTTAAATATTATATAGACATATTTAAGAAACATTTATTAAACATGTTAAATACTCTGAGGTAGAAAATATAAAAATTCTTAAGACATGATTCCTACTAACAAAAGAGAAGAGTGTGCTCATCTGCTCAGTCATGTCCAACTCTCTGTGACCCCAGGGACTGTAGCTTGCCAGGCTCCTCTATCCATGGGATTTTCCAGGCAAGAATACTGGAGTGGGGTGCCATTTCCTACTCCAGGGGATCTTCCTGACCTAAAGATCCAACTCATGTCTCCTGTATCTCCTGCACTGGTAGATGGATTCTTTATCACTGCACAACTTGAGAAACCCTCTCTAGTGAGGATGAAAAAAAGTAAACCAAAGATTATGATAAAAATTACTAAACATAAAGTTATGTAATGGAACACACACTTTAGGCATCTAATTTAAAATGTACTCATACTGAAGAAGGTATAATCAAATATTGTCATATTATTTTATGTCAAAATTAACATATTATAATTGTATGAATTAAATAAATGAGATTGAGCCTATTCAAGAAAATAAGGAAATCTTAATATTAGCCATGAGAATTAACTATGGCTAAAGAAAAGAGTGAAATATGAATGGTAGAGAAAGATAAATCTTAAACTATTGACAGAGTCCAGATTATAAAGGATTTTGTAGGTTTAGAGTGGTTTTAGAATTTCATTTTGAAAATGATGGGAACTCTTTGCTTGGTTTTTAGGTTTGGGGATGAAATAACGAGAATTGTACTTCTGAGAAGTTTATTTAACCACAGCAGTGCAACAATCAAATAGATATAAATATTCAATTAAAAGTGATTAAAATGGAACCCTAAGAGACCTCAGTTGGAGTGAGCACACCCATTTTTGTTTGGGAGCCTGTGATATTTGGGGAACTGTATTTCCCTTGAGCTATGGTGTCCATGACTGTAGGATGAGTGAACAGCCGTGGATAAGTTACTCAAGTGAATTAAATCCTACTTCTCTTTGCCCTGAAACTTAAGAGATGTCTGCCTTGTACTGATGACTGTCTTAAATAAAAGCTATCAAGCTTGGGATAGTTTACTATTGACCACTTCATGTGCTCTGACAATGTGTACTGAAAAACTAAGAAATCTAGTTATCTATGTGAAAAAGGAGTTAAATAGAAATAAAAAGAGATATGGAGTAACTTAGAAACATGACAAACTAAACTATCCCACTACCAACCCTGTCATACAAATACAGAGATATTTTGAATATCTTATACTATTTTGTAAATATTTAACATTAATATTTAACTTAAACATAATTATGTGACTTTTGATTCCACTTTTTCTAAATGTAAGTGCTATTTTAGAATATTCTGTAGGAAATCAATAAAAATTTTTTCTTTAATTATAACAAAATATTGAGACTTTTTCTATAGAAGTCAGGTCAATGCAGAGCAAAAAAAAAAAAATGCGGTGAATCTAGAATCATCATGAGGAAGTAAGTTATTATTTACCTACAAACAGAGAAATTAAGAAAATGGAGATCTTTTTATTAGTAGAAGGTATTTCCCTAAACAACAACAATAACCAACCAACAAAAAGCATATTATCATTTTAGTATTGAGTAAGGTCTCCAAAATGAAGGCAGAGAAACCATAATATAAAGTCATGTTCAGCTGCTAGTTAAATCCAAATGAAAAAAATTATGTCCATAGGTTTATGGAAGTGGGCAACAAAATGAATACTGAGAGGACAGAATAAAAAATGAATTAAGATCTTCAGAGTCAGAAAGAGAAATAGAAATTTAATAGAAGGAAAAACAGTCAGTAGACAGATGATTTGGATAATCTTTACCAATTAGCTAAATTGCCAAAATTTTGTTTAATGAATTTTCTTTCTTTTGATTCACTTAAAATCAACTCCTTTAACTATATCTAATCAGCTGTATTTTCATTATTAGAACTATCTAAATTTAAGAAGATCATACTGTGAATATTCTGATACTACCATACTTTAAATACGAATGAAATATGATGGCATATTAGAAAAAATATAAACTTATGAATTTAGCATCAACAAATTTGTATTCAAATTCTAGAACCAGTATTTCACAGCTTAAGTGAAACTGTAAAATATGCCATCTGCTCAATCTGCATCACATGTTTAAACGCATCATATGAAATTTTTGCAAATGTATATTGCCTACCATCGACCTATCTAAGTTTGAGAGAACAAAGAGAGTTACTACAGCAATAATGATGCCATAAGAAAATTTACAAAAGAATTATCATGAAGTGTGAATATAAGCTATATTATTTTTCTCTAGGGACACTGGGAATATAGCAGGTGAACAGAGTTAAGACTTTCTGCATCCCAAGAGTTACTGTTAAATTTGCTCTTGGCATTTAAAAATATATATATATACTATCCTCAGGACAGAAAATTGTAGAAAGTTGTCAGTGTTCAAGTTAGAGCTAGGGAGTTCATATTTTCAAGATCTAATCAACATATATCAAATTTACTTACATCTGAAAATCGTTTCAAATTTTGAAATATTTTAAGTATTTTATTTGTCTAAGATAAACATTATATTCTATAAATTAGAATGGCATTGATTTTTTTCCTGTTTTACTCCAAACAAATATACAATAAAATAATACCTTCAGAAACAATAAGCTATTCTTTTATTAATTCAACAAATGTTTGTTAAGCATCTACCATTTGCCAGCCACTATGACACATAATAATTATAGCACAAGTGTACAATTAAGATCTTTGCTTTTATTTATAGTTGGGGTAGGAAAAGGCTTAGCAAACATTCCATATCAGGTAGGTGATATGTACAGTGAAGTAAAATAAAACAAAAGATATAGGATAATGAAGTTCAATTCAGTTCAGTTGCTCAGTCATGTCCTACGCTTTGCGAGTCCATGGACCCCAGCATGCCAGGCCACCCTGTCCATCACCAACTCCTGGAGTTTATCTAAACTCATGTCCATCGAGTTGGTGATACCATCCAACCATCTCAACCTCTGTCGTTCCGTTCCGCCCCTGCCATCAGGCTTTCCCAGGATCAGGGTCTTTTCTTTTTTTTTTTTTAATCCTTTTTTAAAATTAATTAATTACTTTATTTTACTTTACAATATTGCATGTGTACACCAATGGTGGATTCAGTGTCTTTTCAAATTAGTTAGCTCTTTGCATCAGGTGACCAAAGTATTAGAGCTTCGGCTACAACATCAGTCCTTCCAATGAACACCCAGGACTGATCTCCTTTAGGATGGACTGGTTGGATCTCCTTGGGAAGTACCATTTTAGATAGTCTTGTGTTGAAAGCCTCTTCTGATTAGGTGATGCTTTGGCAGAAACCTAAATAAAGGGAAAAATGAGGCAAAATAGATACCTAGGGGAAAAGAAATCTGGATAGAGAGAATCTTCCACAGACATTTACTGAGGCTCAAATAAGTGTCCTTTCACAGTGTTATGAAAGCAGTGTTTGTGATCTTGTCATCAGTCAGGATATGCCATAAAAAGATATTTGCTATTATAAATGGCTGGATAAACTCAGTGAAAAAAAATTCACAGACTATGGCATGTCTATAGGATAGAGAAGTCTTTTCTACATTACATATTGCAGAGAAAGTTCTGAACCTTTGAATAGTTACTATTGAAAGGAAAGTCTTGTTCATTGTCATTTAGTGGATGACAAGCATCTGTCATTTAGTGGATATTCAAAAATTGGATGGATGGGTGAGAAAAATGTGGCCATATCTTTAAGAAAGCATTGTGTAAGTGGCAAGGAGGTAATCAAGTATTTCAGGTAAAGAAACAACATCAAAGGAGTGGAGGGCATATAGCAGGTAGAATTGATGTTATTTGTGTCAGAAGCAGAGAGATAAATTAACAAAAGATTTACTTTAGAACCCAATGATATCCATGATCTAATTTTTAAGTAGTATTAGTAAATGTAGGAATATAATTAAGATCAAAATAAATCTACACAGTTTGAATATTAAGAGTTTTATTGACACAGAATGCAATAACACTAGGGTAAGTACATTGCTAATTAGTCTAATATTTTGTTAAATAAAGATCATATATGACCTAAGTTGGATGAGATGGTTGGATGGCACACTGACATGGTGGTTATGAATTTGAGTAGGCTCCAGGAGTTGGTGATGGACAGGGAAGCCTGGCGTGTGCAGTCCATGGCGTCTCAAAGAGTCAGACACGACTGACCGACTGAACAGATGACCTAAGTGGTTATTTTTCAGTTCTATTAATCCAATACATTCCCTATATATTCATTTTAATTTGAGTTAAAAATAGTAATGAAGATGAAGAATCCAACCACTCTGCTTGCATTATCATGAACTATTTTAACTACTCCTAACTAAACTCAAATTATTTTGTAAACAATTCATTTTAATTTATAATAAGTTAGAAGTTTTACTTACAGATTATAATACATATTTATAATAGAACTTCAGTCTATGAAGTTCACCTTTCACTAAACTCGTTATCATTGTTTTAGCTTGTACTGTACACAGGAATCATTGCAAAATGTATTTCCTTAATTAAGCAAATATCATTTTATTTGCTTTCAGTAAAAACTAATAATTACAAGCAAACAATATTATTTACTGCTGATTTTATGAAATTAATTTTATTTCAAATAAAATATTTTTGAATGATACAAACATCTTACTATAATGTTTGAAATCAGATTTCTTAACATACTGGCAAAAAGAAAATAAAGCTTATGACGTGCTTTATGTTTTTATTTATGTATGTTTTATGTTTACTTGCTTTATGTATCACTTATGTTCAGAGCTTGAAAATTTTACCAGCTGTGCTGATGCTCAAAATGTATTCAGTGAACTCATTGTGATTACAATGTTTTAAATTGTTTCTTAAACACTAGATAATAATAATATTAAAGGAAACATTAGCTACTTAGAGTGTTCCTTTACTTAGACATGGGAAATCATCACTGTCCAAATGTCATGTAACAGTTTAGAGGTGAGTTCATGTTTGTGAAATTCCCTGGTCACTGTTGTATAACCAAATAGTTGAGTATTCTAGCTGATTCTAGTTCTGCCTTGCAAACAAGTGCACAACTGGGAATTGCAGTATATATGGTATTTTGGGGAAATTTCAAGGAAAGTTCTTCCCTATATTTTAACTGACAATAGAAGATAAAGACTGTCATAGGAATGTCAGGCTGAATTGGAAGCATCTATTGTTCCAAGCACAGACAAGACAAGCTAGTCCTGGTGTTAAAGACACTTCATCTCAGCAGGGAACTCTGTTCTTTTACTTCACATTATATATTCTTTTACATTTTCATATACAGATCCTGGCATCCATCAGCTCTGAAATGAGCATCATAAAGAGTACATTATTTTTAGCTAGGACAATCATCAGAGCTTAAGAACTTTGAATAAATGCATACACTGCTGCTACTGTTAAGTCACTTCAGTCGTGTCCGACTCTAGGTGACCCCATAGACGGCAGCCCACCAGGCTCCCCCGTCCCTGGGAGTCTCCAGGCAAGAACACTGGGGTGGGTTGCCATTTCCTTCTCCAATGCATGAAAGTGAAAAGTGAAAGGGAAGTAGCGCAGTAGTGTACGGCTCTTTGCGATCCCATAGACTGCAGCAGACCAGGCTCCTCCATCCATGGGATTTTCCAGGCAAGAGTACTGGAGTGGGGTGCCATTGCCTTCTCCAGATAAATGCATATAGTTTCATGCAATTTTGAAAAAGTGTGATTTTAATATAAAATATTTATTTATAAGTAATTTTGACAAGAAACTCTTAAAGTCAGAAATGTTAATCATGGCTTTAAATAAAATTTCTTAGAATATGGTAGTCAAATGACATACATTAATCCTGTTATAATCAGTTTAGTAATATTACGGAAGAGTGATCTAGCAAGTTTATTTGCCAGGAGCAAGCAAGGAGCAAACTAAAAAAGGAGCAAAATCTAAATGCTGTGTTGCAATCATGGTTTAAAATGAGATATTTTATTTATTTGAGTCGTGCACAATGTAACATATAAGAGCATAAATTATTTTTTAAGGAAAATACAATAAAAGTGCTTACTTCAAAAAAGGTATGATTGAAGGACAGTACATATGCCAAGACATTGACTCTGTATAGGGTTGAAACTGTAAGTCAGATAGACTTTCTTTAAAAACCTACTCAATATATAAAATTAGTATACATAGCACACCCAAAATATAGCTATTAACAGAGAAAAAGTGTTTACTAACCTTGGAAAATAATATCTATTAATTTTATTTGACCTACGATTATATTAGAATTTGAATTTCAAAAAGTCTTTGAATATGAATGATTTAAAATTTGAAAAGGTATAAGATCATGTTGCTTTATTCTGAATATTTAAATGTACCTGAATATCTCATATTTTATATTAATCAATTATAAAATGACACAATGCCAAAAATAATAGCAAGAATTGAAATGAAATTGAAACAAGGTATTATTTTTTAATGAATTGAATTAAGTGATTATATTTCCTTTATTGAATATAAAAAAGATTAATTCAGAAACAATATATAAATGCTTGTGATTACAGAAAAGATAAGTCAAAATATCACAGGTGCTGAGAAGGTAATGACAGAAGGTTGAAAAAAAGGAACAAATCTCAGTTTTGTTGCTTTACTTGAAAATTGAAATCCTGAAAGTTTTTGTTGAACATGAACCTGTCTCTCACAATTTTGAAAGTATTTGACATTTTCTGTGACTAGAAGTGCATCAACATTTAAAAAAAATATTGCTCCTCAAGCAAATCACATGCATAATGCTTCAAACAACAATAGTTTTGTGGAAGACCTAAACACGGTGCTACATAAACTTGTGACTAATTAAATACAGAATTAAATGTACAAATTTAATTATAATTAAATTTAATTATACAGAGTTAAATTCTATGATGAAGAAGGTGTAGACAATCAAAGTCCACTTTTACAATATCTAATGTCAAATATTTTTCCTTTATTTTAGAAAGGAGTTCTCTAAATTTTGTAGTTGAAAACTAAGTGATCTAAACTTTACATGTGGCAAACAATAAAGGTGTATTAAGACAGGATGTATTGAATAATGAGGAGTATTTATCTTAGAAATGTTATGTTTGTAGTAGCATTATCTAATTTCTAATAGTAATCTCTAATGTCAGCCATTAACAAACACACAAAAAAGCAGGAAAAAAAAAGACCATCTTTTTCTATTTAGCAAATGTGTTTCATGCAACCATTCTGTTTTCACAAAATCATTTATATGCATAGAATTTAGATGTTTGACTTTTTCTTTGCAGTCTTTTCTTTGATGAAACTGCAAAGCCTTGAAGACATTTGTGAAAAAACAATTCAATATTCTAGTAGAGATACAAACATCTACATTCTTTAAATTTGGTATATTCAGAAGTTAAAGTGAAAATAAGAAGTTTATTTAGTTTGAATCTTTATTTTGTATTGATACTGTTCAGTCACTCAGTTGTGTCCAACTCTTTGAGGTCCCATATACTGCTGCACGCCAGGCTTCCCTGTCTATCACCAACTCCCGGAGCTTGCTCAAACTCATGTCCATTGAGTTCGTGATGCCATCCAACCATCTCATCCTCTCTTGTTCCCTACTCCTCCTGCCTTCAATCTTTCCAGGATCAGGGTCTTTTCCAATGAAGCAGTTCTTTGCATCAAGTGTTCAGCATCAGTCCTTCCAGTGAATATTCAGAACTGATTTCCTTTAGGTTTGACTGATTTTATCTCTTGCAGTCCAAGGGACTCTCAAGAGTCTTCTGCAACACCACAGTTCAAAGGCATCAATTCTTTGGCATTCAGCTTTCTTTATGTTCCAAACTGTCACATCCATACATGACCACTGGAAAAACTGTTAACTTTGACTAGATGGAACTTTGTCGGCAAAATAACATCTATGCTTTTTAATATGATGGTCATAGCTTTTTTTCCAAGGAGCAAGCTTCTTTTCATTTCATGGCTGCAGTCACTTTCTGCAGTGATTTTTGGAACCCCCAAAAATAAAATCTGTCACTGTTTCCATTGTTTCCCCATCTACTTTCCATGAAGTGATAGGACCAGATGCCATGATCTTAGTTTTTGAATGTTTTATACTATATTAATCCGAATACAAATATGAACAAATTAGAATAGTGGGAAAACTCTTAATTGCCAAGAAAATAATTCACCTTAACCTGTGGAATAATACCACCTAAATGGAAACATTTATCATAAGAAAAATTACTGCTTATTTCCAGACTAATACTAGCAATAGCAAAACAGACTCTGCTTTATTGAGCTCATTATAGTTTAAGTAACACACAGTACAGAGTAACTTTTCCCAGTCTCTATAGAAGCAGAGAAAAGAAATGGAAACTTACTTTTTACATTCTGTAGTTAGAAGAACCAGATAACTTTTTATAAGGAAATAAATATTTAAGCTAGTTTCAGGTTAAGGAAAGATATCTACCATATAATCTCTCAGAGACAAACTTTCATTCAATCAGCATAGATTTACTGATCACTTGATATGTTAAAGGCACTGTCCTGTTTCTCAGGATATATCAAGAAACAGAAACAGAATGAATATCCTTGCCACTGTAGTCTGAAGATTATATTCTAGTTAGCTTGTATTACAGACAAGAGAGTATGGCTGACCATGTTCAAAATGACAAATTTTGTCTATTATTAAATATTCTAAAATTATGTTAGAGACTTGGGACAGAAAAAAATACACTGGCATAATGTCTTTTTTTCATAACAATCACTTATGTTTGCTAAGTTTCCCATAATCTTGAAATAACTGCTAAATTGCATGAAATCAATTACCACTTCAGTAATTTCATACAGAGAAAAATCATTTTAAAGCTCTGAGGGCACAATTCTCTGAGTTTCATCCCACAAATACCTGCCCTCAACCCTTTTAAACGAGCTTTTATTTAGCCCATCAACTTATCAGCAATGTTAGTCAATGTGACTCCACATTTGTAACCTCTTTGTTTCTACTTAGTGGTTGAGTCATCACCCTAAGACATAAAGAGCTTCCTATTCTGAGCAAATAGAACTAGTGTGGTTGTATTAGATGCCCAGTTATGTAAGAAGATGTATGTGCTTACATAGCTAAGTAGGTGACCAGATTTTGATAACTGAACAGAGATATGGTTCATGTACTAGAGGTTAAAACTAAACTACTGCTCTTAGAAACCTAGATTTTTTTTTTTTAATTGCACTATGAAAGTCCAAAGAACTCATGAGAGCTTCTTTAACTCTGGGCTTTCTTTTCAGAAACAAGGTATGCAAACTGCAGGTTACCCTCTAATAGGTTACCCTCCTAATTTTTCTACTCTTAGAGCCCTAAGGTGACAATTATTTCTGAATTCATTAGTAAACGGAAATATAGTATGATGACAAAACCAGAAGAGCTCTATGTGTGTGTTTTTCCTGGCTGCCTAAAGAATCCCTTGTGGCTGATAATAATATATCACCTCTAATCTTATTTCCTATTTCTAAGATATATTTTCATTAGCACTCATTGTATATGGCATTTTTCATTCCAAAATATGATTTATTTTGTTTTTACAGTAATTTTGAGTGACTTCATCGAAGGCTAAAGTGATGGAATAAATTATCGTGTGTGCAAAAATAGAGGGGAAAAAAGACCCTCAATCAAGACCGTTTAACTGAAAAAAAAAGTCATACTCAACTTTAAGTAAGTAAATTTTCTCCAAAATTTACAAAGATACCAGTAAATGTTAGAGGATAAATGACCATGATGTCATGTGATACAGCAATAATTTTATCTAACAAATAAGAAAACCAATGAAGGATGTGTCCAAGTGTTACTTTCTCCATAGAATGCAAGATTTCAGATAGGTCCTAGGAAAAAAAGAAACTGTATAATCTGAAATATATAGTCTTCCCAGGTGTTGCAGTGGTAAAGAATCCACCTACCAATGCAGGGGCACAGAGATGTGGGTTTTATCCCTGAGTCCAGAACATCCCCTAGAGTAGGAAACGGCAACCCACTGCAGTATTCTTGCCTGGAAAATTCCATGGACTGAGGAGCCTGGTGGGCTAAAGTCCATGGGGTTGCAAAGAGTCAGACATGACTGAGCACAGCATAACAATAATGAAAACATATATATACAAGTAAAGGAAACATAACTAAAGCCTAGTGGCTGTTATTTAATCACATGCGTATGCAAGGAAGTGTTGTCAGAAGCAGCACCCACCACAGGAAGAAGTCTTAGTGGGGAAGGAAGGTATGTGCCAAACAAGCCAATTTAAATTCAGCCAGTTTAGGAGAACCTGTCAGTTTGCAAAGGGATATTTTGCATTCCTTGGACAAATAATGCTCTTCTTCTGTTAAAAATGACATTACTTGGCTTGACATAACAAGATGTTTTAAACATGGAACTTCGAGGAAGAAGCATTTCTTTGATTAACTTGAAGACATTGAAACAAGGTAAGATGGTTGAAAAGAGGAAAAAAAAAAAAACTTAGACTAGCTCATTGAAGTGAGCAGCAGATTGACATACATAGGAAACACTGTAATGGAGAAGAGGAGAAATGCTGCTTGTGACTAATAACCTAGTTTAACCTACTGCAGAACCAAGTAAAACCATTTATCGTAAAAATAAAATGAAAATAAAAATTGTGGTTGACTAAACCTGACTTATTTAACAGTACTATCTAAAAAAACAGAATTATCACATATTCTAAATAATAATGGTTTCATACATCTCATATTTCAAGTTTATTATTTATTGATATCAATAATACCAATAAGTGAAGTGAAGTCACTCAGTCGTGTCCGACTCTTTGCGATCCCATGGACTGTAGCCCACCAGGCTCCTGCATCCGTGGAATTTTCTAGGCAAGAGCAATGGACTGGGTTGCCATTTCTTTCTCCAGGGAATCTTCCCAACCCAGGGATCGAACCCGGGTCTCCCGCATTGCGGGCAGACACTTTACCATCTGAGCCACCAGGGAATTGTGGCAATAATACCAATAGTGAACATTTATGAAGTTTTGAGCATTGTGCTTAACATGTATAATTCTCTCAAAACTCATAAAATGGGCACTGAACTCATCTTCATTTTAGAGGTAAGAAATTTAATGCTTACAGAGATTGTCAATTGCCAAAATCACAGAGCTAACAACTTGGTAGGGAAATTGGTGTCAAGACTTCTCACTTTTAACCATCTTCCTGGCAAAAATGATTGAAACTGTTGGGATACTTCTCCTCTTTTGTCCTCAACATCATCTAACATATGCAAAATATTAATATTAATGATCATTTTCTTGAAAACTTAATGTTTTAGCCTGATGTAAGCTTTCCCTCAGAGGTTTTCTTGTTTTTGTTTGTTTGTTTCTTTCTTTCTTTTTTAATGTGTCAGTAGACACTTCACATTTTCAAGAAAGAATGGATAGCAATTCACATCTGGGAGATAGCTATGAAAGCCTTTGTCTTCAATGAGGGAAGCTCATGGTGATTCACAATCAGTGGACTTTATTTGCTGCTAAATTATGGTGGAATTCCTATGGCATCACATATTATATTCACATTAGAGTCAAATGAGCTCATCATGATTAATGTAACTACAGTGAATGCCAAAGAAATTAATAGTGATTATCTGCTCATTGTAAAGGGTGGCTGATAATTAGTGCTATTACACAAAAAGGTGTATTTTAAGCAGTCATCACCATGCAGTCACTTAGTACCATTACAATTCTGATCAGAATGAGTTCATTTGATAATCTTGCAGCCCAAACTCAGAAGCTCTCCGAGGAAATAGCCTCAGGTTTGAATAAAGACCAATTCCATCAAGTTTTTTGAATTTTATTTAAATATACAAAACACAGTTTTCTTTTCTGAATATATCACTTTGTGATGTATGACTGCAAATGATATATATACTTTGGTCTTTTTTTTTTCAAATGCAAGACACTGATACAACTACAAGGCTATAGTCACACATTAAGACTTATGAGCTCAACATATACTCTAAACACTAAGATAATCAAGTGTTTTATTATTAATTGTGCTATGTATTCATTCATAGTTCTGTGTCATCTTAAACAGCAGTATCTGCTTTAAGGATGATAAAATGTGAGGAGAAATGGGCATTCATGTATAACTCTGGGTACTTTTTAAACAGTGTAGGGAGATAGGTTTGTAATGTTAGGAAGATGTACTCTCTTTCTTTTTTCTTTTTTTGATCAAGATTGTAAATTGAGTATTTGATTTACTTCTCTGATGCAGTGACCCTTTGGACAGACTAATATGATGGTTTTATCCAGCAACCAAAATGTCTCATAAGTAAAGTGATTGTCATCATTCCCTCCAAAATAAAAACTTGCAAGGATCATAAATAAGGCCATCATCTTTTTTTTTTCAATTCAGTGAATTCTTTCTTTAAAATTATGTTAAAGAATACATAAAATGAAATCGATACCTCAACATATTTTTTAAGTGTGCACTACAGTGTTGTGAACATACACATATTGTTTACAGCAGATGTCTAGAACTAAAGTAAATTCTAATTTGACAAAAATTGTATATGTTTTTGGTTGCATAAATTATGGCCTTTTCCATTAGGAATTCTGATGTTAGAGAAGCCAGCTAGACTGCAGCTTTTTAATTAATTCAGTCACCTACAAATCATAGTCAAGAAGTGAAGCATGGACATCGTTTAAAGAAGACATACAGATGGCTAATAAACACATGAAAAGCTGCTCAACATCACTCATTATCAGAGAAATGCAAATCAAGACCACAATGAGGTATCATTTCACACCAGTCAGAATGGCTGCTATCCAAAAGTCTATAAGCAATAAATGCTGGAGAGGGTGTGGAGAAAAGGGAACCTCTTACACTATTGGTGGGAAGGCAAACTAGTACAGCCACTATGGAGAACTGTGTGGAGATTCCTTAAAAAACTGGAAATAGAACTGACATACGACCCAGCAATCCCACTGCTGGGCATACACACCGAGGAAACCAGAATTGAAAGAGACACATGTACCCCAATGTTCATCGCAACACTGTTTATAATAGCCAGGACATGGAAGCAACCTAGATGTCCATCAGCAGATGAATGGATAAGAAAGCCATGGTACATATACACAATGGAGTATTACTCAGCCATCGAAAAGAATACATTTGAATCAGTTCTAATGAGGTTGATGAAACTGGAGTTGATTATACAGAGTGAAGTAAGCCAGAAAGAAAAACACCAGTACAGTATACTAACACATATATATATGGAATTTAGAAAGATGGTAATGATAACCCTGTATGCGAGACAGCAAAAGAGACGCAGATGTACAGAACAGACTTTTTGACTCTGTGGGAGAGGGAGAGGGCAGGATGATTTGGGAGAATGGCATTGAAACATGTATAATATCGTATAAGAAACGAATCATCAGTCTAGGTTTGATGCAGAATACAGGATGCTTGGGGTTGGTGCACTGGGATAACCCAGAGGGATGGTATGGGGAAGGAGGTGGGAGGGGGGTTCAGGAGTGGGAACTTATGTACACACGTGGCAGATTCATGTCAATGTATGGCAAAACCAATACAGTATTGTAAAGTAAAAAGAAAATAAAAAAAGATAATATCCTAAGGCTTTCAGAATTTAGCATCCATCCAAAAGTCTATTTCCATGAGCCTTCTTCACAAGTGAAATTCATGTGTTTCCTTTTGATTTCCTCGAGTCATTATTGGCAAAGGAAACTACGCAGTGGCACCACACAGACCTGTATTTGCTGAGTAAACTGACTCTTCAGGCAGGGTGTTCTGAATGTGACATGATCTTCACTACCTCAGTTTGAAAACTTCTGTCTTTTAAGTGAGAATATTCCTAAGAGAATTCTGTACTTGACTGAAATGTTCTATTTGCCCTCATTTTAAATGAATTTTTTCTCGCTCAAGCAGAAGGAAAAAGGTTAATAGTTATATTACTCATTTCCCTGAAAACGTCATTTGATTAGAAAAAAAGTGAAATAAAATAGCCCACAGGAAAATCAAATTTTATGTGTTTATGTATTGCAACATCTGCTGCAGAACACGCAGTTAACCCTGCAAAGTTTTTAGCAAATTTGGGAGGAGGGAAGAGTATAGACTTAAAAAAGTTAAATAAATGTACAAATTAATTGTATTTTAAAGTTTCTATTTGAGGGAGTTGAAGGCAGCTTATTAGAACTACATCTTATCTGTCTTCCATTTTAAGAAACATTTAATGGCATATGCAATATGAAGTTCTGCAGAATTTCAGTTGGAAAATGGGCCCTGGAATCAGGCTGACCAATTCTGAAAACTGATTCTTCCTCTTTTTATAGGACCTGTGGGAAGATACTTAATTACTCTAGCTCTCAGTTTTCTCACTTGCATAAGAGGATATTTTGCATGCTGAAATGCAAAGTTCATGGAACAAATCCTAGCATAGACCACTTGGAAAACACGAATGTTAAGCTTATTACTGTATAGTTGTCTAAACCTGAGGTCAGCAAACTATAACCCTTTGACTAAATCCAGCTCACAGCTTCTTTTATTTTTTTTTCTTAAAGTTTTTCTAGACTTCATGTAAAAGGAGATCATGTAGTATTTGTCTTTCTCTGTCTGGCTTATTTCACGCATTTTGCCTTGAGGGCATAATGCTCTTAAGGGTTCATCTATGTTGTCACAAATGATAAGATTTCATTCTTTTATATGGCTGAATTATATATGTATATATGGGCTTCCCTGGTGGCTCAGTGGTAAAGAATCTGCCTGCAAGGCAGGAGATCCAGCTTTGATCCCTGGGTCAGGAAGATCCCCTGGAGGACGGCATGGCAATCCACTCTAGTATTCTTCCCTGAAGAATCCCATGGACAGAGGAACCTGGCAGGCTACAGTCTATAGGGTCGCAAAGAGTGGGACACAACTGAAGTGACTGAGCACACGTGCATGCATATACATACTTTTATACCATATATTCTTTATCAATGGACACTTAGGTTGTTTCCATATCTTGGCTATTATAAATTATGCTTCAATAAATATAAGGGTGCATATATTTTTTAAAGATAGTAGTGTGTTTTTTTTGGAGAAATACCCAAAAGTAGAATGCTGGATCATATGGTGTTTTTATTTTTAATTTTATGAGCAAACCTCATGTTTTCCATAGTGGCTGCACCAAGTTGCATTCTCACAAACAGTGCACAAGTGTTTTTTGTTTTTTTTTTTCCCACATCCTCCCTGATACTTGTTATTTCTGTTTTCTTCTTTTTTCTTTTTAAATAATAGTCATTCTAAGAACTATGAGGCTC
The DNA here is from genome assembly GCF_014754425.2 of Oryx dammah. Classification (NCBI taxonomy): domain Eukaryota; kingdom Metazoa; phylum Chordata; class Mammalia; order Artiodactyla; family Bovidae; genus Oryx; species Oryx dammah. The sequence continues at coordinate 62,481,316 of NW_024070212.1, read as the reverse complement.
TATCTCAGTATTGTTTTGATTTTCATTTCCCTGATGATTAGTGATCATCTTTTCATGTAACTTTGGCTACCTTTATTTCTTTGGAGATCACCTTTTCAGTTGTCCCTGCAGGTCCAACTGAAAAGTTTATCTTAGACCAAAATCTAGCAAAGGGAAATTAGTGAACCTAAGCCCCTTAATGGCAGAAAGTGAAGAGGAACTAAAAAGCCTGTTGAAAGTGAAAGAGGAGAGTGAAAATGTTGCCTTAAAGCTCAGCATTCAGAAAACGAAGATCATGGCATCTGGTCCCATCACTTCGTGGGAAATAGATAGGGAAACAGTGGAAACAGTGTCAGACTTTATTTTTGGGGCTCCAAAATCACTGCAGATGGTGACTGCAGCCGTGAAATTAAAAGATGCTTACTCCTTGGAAGGAAAGTTATGACCAACCTAGATAGCATATTGAAAAGCAGAGACATTACTTTGCCAACAAAGGTCTGTCTAGCCAAGGCTATGGTTTTTCCAGTGGTCATGTATGGATGTGAGAGTTGGACTGTAAGGAAAGCTGAGCACCAAAGAATGGTGCTTTTGAACTGTGGTGTTGGAGAAGACTCTTGAGAATCCTTTGGACTGCAAGGAGATCCAACCCGTCCATTCTAAAGATGATCAGTCCTGGGTGTTCTTTGGAAGGAATGATGCTAAAGCTGAAACTCCAGTACTTTGGCCACCTCACATGAAGAGTTGACACATTGGAAAAGACTCTGATGCTGAGAGGGGTTGAGGGCAGAAGGAGAAGGGAACGACAGAGGATGAGATGGCTGGATGGCACCGCTGACTCGATGGACGTGAGTTTGAGTGAACTCCAGGAGTCGGTGATGGACAAGGAGGCCTGGCATGCTGCAATTCATGGGGTCGCAAAGAGTTGGACACGACTGAGTGACTGAAATGAACTGAACTGAACTGCAGCTATTTTGGAAACCAATGATCCAGGTATAGGCAAGTGCAGGTAAGAAGAACCTGAGATGTGAATGTGGCTGGAGTATTACAGGAAGAAAAGGGATACCAGCAGGGTGGGAGCTTAGACAATAAGGGGAAGAATGGGGACAAAATTATGAGAGGATATATTATTATTTTAAGGCTCCAGGAATTATTCTGAGTGATAATAAAAACCTCTGGAGGAGTTTGAAATTTATTATGCTTGTTGTTGTATGCACGTGTCATAAATTTGCTTCTTTCCCCTACCATCCTGTATTTTTAGATATGCCTCATGATTCTTCCTAACTGATCTCCAATAGATATGACACAATACATTTGCTTTGGGTTTTCTGCTACTTACTCTTTAAGTATTTAATAATCTGTGACAAAGGTCACATTCATAGAAGATAATTTTCCTTTTTCTCCTCACTAAATGATTACTGTTTTAATACTATCGCTATATATTTCTGATGCTTTATATTTACACATTTAATATTCATATGTAGTCATGGCAAATTTTAAATATTCTGACAATTTTATTTTATATATTCACATCTTTTTTCTATTCATATAAATAAATATATATTTATTGCTTGTATGTATGACATGTAATATGTTATAATATCACCTCTTTTTCTTTTTCAAAAAATGCCTTCTTAGGTTAATAAGGCATTTTTCTAACATTTCAATGCAAAATTGTTTGCCAGGAGTATAATCAATTAATTCTCATTTTTATTGAACAAATTTGACATGTAATGTTGCTGAAGTTTAAGAAGTATAGAATGTTACTTCAGTATATTTATTTAATATGATTCTCATTGTTATAATATTTATCACATTCCATTATTATAGTACAATATTACTGTATGCATTCATTATACTGTGCATTTAATATGTATGTGCATTAGATCTCTACTTGTTGCAGGTTTGTAACCTTAAAAATTGTCACCGTCTCCCACTCCCACACCAGTCCCTTGGTAACCATCATTATACTCTCTGTTTTTCACATAATTGACTCTTTTGGATTCCACACGCAATGATAACACATAGTATTTGTCTTTCTCTGTCTGACTTATCTCTTTTATCATAATGTGTTTGAGGCCCATTTATATTGTTGCAATATAGATGCAACGATATATCCTCCTTTCTTATTACAATGGCACAAAGAACTCTACTCAGTACTCTGTAATGCCCTATATGGGGAAAGAATCTACAAAATGAATACATGTATGTATATGTATAACAACTGATTTACTTTTCTGTACCCCTGAAACTAACACAACATTGTAAGTCAACTATACTCTAATAAAAATTAAAAATAAAAAAACACAGGCAACAAGTGCTGGCATAGTTGTGAAAAGGGAATCTTTTTACATTGTTGGTGGAAATATGAACTTGTTCAGCCACTGGGGAAAACAACATAAAAATTAATCAAAAAATTGAAAATAGATTTACTAATCCAGCAATCTTTTTACATTGTTGGTGGAAATATGAACTTGTTTAGCCACTAGGGAAAACAATATAAAAATTAATCAAAATTGAAAATATATTTACTAATCCAGCAATCCCTCTTCTGTATACATACCCAAAGGGAATGAAAGCTAGATTTTAATGAGACATCTGAACTTCAACGCAATTTTTATTACAACTTTATTCACAATAGCCAAGGTATGGAAACAACTCAATTGTCCATCAACAGATGAGTGGATAAAAATAGATGTGATACATGTATACATTTTCTGTATTGTAAATTTATTTTTGTGAAAATCTATGGTACACAATTGGAGAAGGCAATGGCACCCCACTCCAGTACTCATGCCTGGAAAATCCCATGGATGGAGGAGCCTGGTGGGCTACAGTCCATGGGGTCGCTAAGAGTAGGACATTACTGAGCGACTTCACTTTCATTTTTCACTTTCATGCATTGGAGAAGGAAATGGCAACCCACTCCAGTGTTCTTGCCTGGAGACTCCCAGGGACGGGGGAGCCTGGTGGGCTGCCGTCTATGGGGTCGCACAGAGTTGGACACGACTGCAGCAACTTAGCAGCAGCATAGTACACAATATTTGAAAATAAATTGTGGCATCCATTTAGGATGTAGAAATCTATATGACTATCAGAGACAGCTTTTCAGTGAGAAAAAAAATTGCTTTCACTAAGAAAATCACATTTTAACTTTTGATGGATAGATGAAAGGAAATAAAACAAGAGTTCCAATCTTCCCTAGGTGACCAAGTAATTGTAGTGTGTGACCAAGTGAAAATGTAGTCATTTTGACACAGAAATTTTATACTGTGACATGACAGATTGCTAATTGAAAATTTATGTGTCTTATGTTATTTCCCTGTTTTTCTCAAAATGATTTCTTCAATCATATTTGGTTCAAAAGTTTAGAATCCTTTTCCCTGATCACATGTTCTGCTTTATAGAATTTTCAATTCTATTGTGAACTAATTATGCCTATATATTTCTGCTTTAATTCTCATAAAACATTTTAATATTTTGATTTAATTGCTCTAGTTTTCATTTTTTCAGTCTGATTTGTTGATCAAAATAAAAATCAATGAACTATTTAGAATGGACTGGTTGGATTCTCCTTGTAGTCCAAGAGACTCTCAAGAGTCTTCAGCTTATGTTAAATAAATTGAACATAGTTATCTTAATATTCAAATGAACACTTTAAAGCAATTTAAATATCAATGATAAAAATTTAAAATTTTAAAAATTTCTAGTGAAATTGGATGTTAATCAGTACCAAGCAAAATAAGGTTTCCATCTTGCATGGTCATTAAGTTGGAGGCAACAATAACATTGATCTCACTGGGCTGCTGTTAGGATTAAATTTAATTCATCTTAATAAATGCATAGAATCAAGCAAGGGAATAGCAGATATTCAGTGGCATGTGTTGTGATGAGGAAAAGGAGGAGGAGGAGGATGGAACACATAACAAGAGAAGATGAGAATTCTTCTAAGCAGAAATGGAGTTTTTTGTTATGGTTGTTGCTTGTAAGTTAGTTTTTAAACAACTTTCCTATGAATTTACAATTATTTCATCTGAGTCCTCAGGGTGTTTCTGATAATTTTGTAGGGAGCTGCCAAAAATTAGTTATTGTTCTGTTAATCATTGCTAATAAGAACAGAGAATTTTTATAGTTGTCCCATGAAAATTATACTAATTAGAAATGTCTGAATTTTTGCATCTCCTTGGAGATTAATTTATTCATCATAATCAGTTAATCACTTTTCTTTACATAATTAGACAGCTTCTGGGGAAGAAAAAGACCCTTTAGTTTTATTAGAATGAAGAAGGCTATTTTAGCCGACACTAGTGAAACCTGGAAGTCAGCTCAAGACCTTCTTTAACATGTAACATCCATAATTGCATACTGATTAATGCTGGTACCATTGTTGTCCCAAGTAAGAGAAGGCTCCAGGAAATGTTTAGAAAATTGGCTCTGAAAAAGTACAGTGGATTTGTTGATGGGCAGTATTTTTTATTTTATGAATTATTCATAACTGCCACTAGTAGAGAATTGCTTTATAAATAGGATCAGTCTCTACTATTTTCCTCAGTCAGCTTAACAAGCTAGATCCCTCCAAATTATCCCTGAATGAGACACCATTACTACTGTATTATTCTGCTTCTTCAATAGAAAAGGAAGAGTAAAAGGGAGTCACATATTTTAAAGGTGAAAAAAATTAATCGTTTGGGCAATATGGAGTCAGAGAATAAGTATGCACAGGAAGAAGCCAACTGATATTAGCAAATGATCATTATTTTAATAAGATAGCCATTATGTGCATGTTGGAACATTCTCATTTATTTAATCCTAAATTTCTTTTTTCAACTTAACCAAAATAATATAAAAATATTTCTCTCTCAAAATTTCATAAGTAAGCCAGAAAGAAAATCACCAATACAGTATACTAACACATATATATGGAATTTAGAAAGATGGTAATGATAACCCTGTATGCGAGACAGCAAAAGAGACACAGATGTATAGAACAGTCTTTTGGACTCTGTGGGAGAGGGAGAGGGTGGGATGACTTGGGAGAATGGCATTGAAACATGAATAATATCATATAAGAAACAAATCGCCAGTCCAGATTCGATGCATGATACAGGATGCTCGGTGCTGGTGCACTGGGATGACCCAGAGGGATGGTATGGGGAGGTAGGAGGGAGGGGGGTTCAGGATGGGGAACACATGTACACCTGTGGTGGATTCATGTTGATGTATGGCAAAACCAATACAATATTGTAAAGTAAAAATAATAATAATAACTAATAAAAGAAAAAGGTCAGTAAAATATGCATTTCAGGGGGAAAAAAACAAATTCAACTCAAAAATTTGTACTGAAGACAGAAAGGACAAGTATTCAAAAATATGGTAAAATTTGGGTATATCTAATATGCATCTATGGAGAAGGAAATGGCTACCCACTCCAGCATTCTTGCCGGGAGAATCCCAGGGACGGGGGAGCCTGGTGGGCTGCCATCTATGGGGTCACACAGGGTCGGACACTACTGAAGTGACTTAGCAATATGCATCTATGAAAATAGTTGATAATTCTGGCTAATGTAGGGTATGAAAGCAGTGTGCCACTAAAAATTGGAAGTTCATAACATGTAAGTTTGGCAAAAAGGAAGTGCTAACAGTTTTAAAGAATTTCAGCTCATTTTATTAGTATTGGAGAAGTGTTGAATCACACAAAATAATTGAATTGATTGCAAATATTTTAATTACCATACTGATACATATATACAATTCTAATATTTCCCATTAAGTTAAAACAAGTGCAGTATTAATAAAATGTTATTAGTAAAAATGGCATTCCAGGCATTTCTATGCACTAGTAAAATTTGCACATAAATTGCATTTTTAAAATCTAAAAGCCACTACTTTCTTTGAAAATATTTATTCTTATATGTGTGTGCTAAGTCACTTCAGTCATGTCCAACACTACGACCGCATGGGCTGTAGCCCACCCAGCTCCTCTGTCTATGGGATTCTCCAGGCAAGGATCCTGGAGACGGTGGCCACGCCCTTCTCCAGTGGATCTTCCTAACCCAGAGATGGAATCCGTATCTGTCTCCTGCATTCGCAAGTGGGTTCTTTACCACTGGTGCCATCTAACAAATGTGTAGAGATAGCATGTGTACTTCTCTTCCTTTGCATTTATAATTGTATGTGTAGTCATTCCTTATTGTCTCTTGGGGATTATTTCCAGGACGTACTTTGGATACCAAGTTCCATGGGTACTCAAGTCCCATAGTCAACCCTATGTAATTGTGGTTCCATATCAGCAGATTCTGTCGTTTTTGAGATTGCATCCAAGTACTGCATCTCAGACCCTTTTGTCGACCACAATGGCTACTCCATTTCTTCTGAGGGATTCCTGCCCGCAGTAGTAGAGGTAATGGTCATGTAAGTTAAATTCACCCATTCCAGTCCATTTTAGTTCACTGATTCCTAGAATGTTGACGTTCACTCTTGCTATATCTTGTTTGACCACTTCCAATTTGCCTTGATTCATGGACCTGACATTCCAGGTTCCTATGCAATATTGCTCTTTACAGCATCGGATCTTGCTTCTTTCACCAGTCACATCCACAACCGGGTATTGTTTTTGGTTTGGCTCCATCCCTTCATTCTTTCTGGAGTCATTTCTCCACTGATCTCCAGTAGCATATTGGGCACCTAATGACCTGGGGAGTTCCTCTTTTGGTATCCTATCATTTTGCCTTTTCCTACTGTTCATGGGGTTCTCAAGGCAAGAATACTGAAGTGGCTTGCTAGTCCCTTCTCCAGTGGACCACATTCAATATCACAGTTATCCAAGTCTATGCCCCAACCAGTAACACTGAAGAAGCTGAAATTGAATGGTTTTATGAAGACCTACAAGACCTTGTAGAACTAATACCCAAAAAAGATGTCCTTTTCATTATAGGGGACTGGAATGCAAAAGTAGGAAGTCAAGAAACACCTGGAGTAACAGGCAAATTTGGCCTTGGAATGCGGAATGAAGCAGGGCAAAGACTAATAGAGTTTGGTCAAGAAAATGCACTGGTCATAGCAAACACCCTCTTCCAACAACACAAGAAAAGACTCTACACATGGACATCACCAGATGGTCAACACTGAAATCAGATTGATTATATTCTTTGCAGCCAAAGATGGAGAAGCGCTATACAGTCAACAAAAACAAGATGGGGAGTTGACTGTGGCTCAGATCATGAACTCCTTATTGCCAAATTCAGACTTAAATTGAAGAAAGTAGAGAAAACCGCTAGACCATTCAGGTATGACCTAAATCAAAACCCTTATGATTATACAGTGGAAGTGAGAAATAGATATAAGGGCCTAGATCTGATAGATAGAGTACCTGATGAACTATGGATGGAGGTTCATGACATTGTAGAGGAGACAGGGTTCAAGACCATCCCCATGGAAAAGAAATGCAAAAAAAGCAAAATGGCTGTCTGGGGAGGCCTTACAAATAGCTCTGAAAAGAAGAGAGGTGAAAAGCAAAGGAGAAAAGGAAAGATATATGCATCTGAATGCAGAATTCCAGAGAATAGCAAGAAGAGATAAGAAAGCCTTCTTCAGTGATCAATGCAAAGGAATAGAGGAAAAGAACAGAATGGGAAAGACTAGAGATCTCTTCAAGAAAACTGGAGATACCAAGGGAATATTTCATGCAAAGATGGGCTCAATAAAGGACAGAAATGGTGTGGACCTAACAGTAGCAGAAGATATTAAGAAGAGGTGGCAAGAATACATGGAAGAACTGTACAAAAAAGATCTTCATGACCCAGATAATCATGATGATGTGATCACTAATCTAGAGCCAGACATCTTGGAATGTGAAGTCAAGTGGGCCCTAGAAAGCATCACTATGAACAAAGGTAGTGGAGGTGATGGAATTCCAGGGGAGCTGTTTCAAATCCTGAAAGATGATGCTGTGAAAGTGCTGCACTCAATATGCCAGCAAATTTGGAAAACTCAGCAGTGACCACAGGACTGGAAAAGGTCAGTTTTCATTCCAATTCCAAAGAAACACAATGCAAAAGAATGCTCAAACTACTGCACAATTGCACTCATCTCACACACTAGTAAAGTAATGCTCAAAATTCTCCAAGCCAGACTTCAGCAATACATGAACTGTGAACTCCCTGATGTTCAAGCTCGTTTTAGAAAAGGCAGAGGAACCAGAGATCAAATTGCCAACATCCGCTGGATCATGGAAAAAGCAAGAGAGTTACAGAAAAACATCTATTTCTGCTTTAATGGCTATGCCAAAACCTTTGACTGTGTGGATCACAAGAAACTGTGGAAAATTCTGAAAGAAATGGGAATACCAGACCACCTAACCTGCCTCTTGAGAACTCTGTATGCAGGTCAGGAAGCAACAGTTAGAACTGGACATGGAACAACAGACTGGTTCCAAATAGGAAAAGGAGAATGCCAAGGCTGTATATTGTCACCCTGCTTATTTAACTTCTATGCAGAGTACATCATGAGAAACACTGGACTGGAAGAAACACAAGCTGGAATCAAGATTGCTGGGAGAAATATCAATCACCTCAGATATGCAGATGACACCACCCTTATTTCAGAAAGTGAAGAGGAGCTAAAAAGCCTCTTGATGAAAGTCAAAGAGGAGAGCAAAAAAGTTGGCTTAAAGCTCAACATTCAGAAAACGAAGATCATGGCATGTGGTCCCATCACTTCATGGGAAATAGATGGGGAAACAGTGGAAACAGTGTCACACTTTATTTTGGGGGCTCCAAGATCACTGCAGATGGTGACTGCAGCCATGAAATTAAAACACGCTTACTCCTTGGAAGAAAAGTTATGACCAACCTAGATAGCATATTCAAAAGCAGAGACATTACTTTGCCGACTAAGGTCCGTCTAGTCAAGCCTATGGTTTTTCCTGTGGTCATGTATGGATGTGAGAGTTGGACTGTGAAGAAGGCTGAGTGCTGAAGAATTGATGCGTTTGAACTGTGGTGTTGGAGAAGACTCTTGAGGGTCCCTTGGACTGCAAGGAGATCCAACCAGTCCATTCTGAAGGAGATCAGCCCTGGGATTTCACTGGAAGGAATGATGCTAAAGCTGAAGCTCCAGTACTTTGGCCACCTCATGTGAAGAGTTGAGTCATTGGAAAAGACTCTGATGCTGGGAGGGATTGGGGGCAGGAGGAGAAGGGGACGACCGAGGATGAGATAGCTGGATGGCATCACAGACTCGATGGACGTGAGTTTAGTGAACTCCGGGAGATGGTGATGGACAGGGAAGTCTGGTGTGCTGCAATTCATGGGGTCACGAAGAGTCCGATGAGTCGGACACGACTGAGCGACTGAACTGAACTGAACTGATCAGCAGATTCAACCAACTGTGGATTGTGGAGCACTTTAATTACTAGTGAAAAAAAGATCTGCTTATATGTTGACCTGAACAGTTCAAACCCACATTGTTCAAGGGTCAGCTGTTTTTTTCTTGTTTCTTAAGAAAGCTTTAGATCTTTAAAATATATTTCTTTATATTGTGGAAGATTAATTATTTAAATTATATTTAACAATTATAATTTCATAAGAATCACAAAATTATTGTTCTCTCTCAAGGCAATGAGCAGGACATCTAGGCTGAAATATAATGACTGCTTTTAAATTCAATAGCTGATCATCAGATTTTTTGATGATCATTTATCTCTCAGGTACTTAATAGTAAATAAGAATACTGTAAAAGCCACAATAAAAATTTATTCAAACAGTATCTAAAAATATCTATATATTAAATACACTCTGTACATTTATTGTATACATTAATCTGCAGAAAGCATAACTCTAACAAGGATTACTTTGAAAACTACTCAGATGATGGCACCAAGTTTTGTCAATGACACATGAAATTTCAGTTGTACTGTGTGTGTAAAATTTTCATGAAATGTTGAATAGTTTTCAGATGTGTAAGTCTGCATATTGTCACAATGTAGACAAATCATATTTACAATGTAGACAAATCAATATTACAAATCATATTTAAAATGATCCATTAAAAATATTTGATATTTCAAGTAAATTGTCATTCAGTAAATAGGAAGGCTATAGTATGACAACAGAGGATAATGTTAATACTGTGCAAACTGAGGTGAGACAAAAGTCTTTATAATTTCTTCCATAGGAATTCCTGTTATATTTGGTCATCTTCACCACAGATTCCTGTACAAAGAAAACTGTGTGTAAAGTTGGAGCAGAGATGGTCCAACTCTACATGTATCCAAACACTGACACACCTATCCCCATGTTTAGTTTACTCATTAAACATTTATTGAGCACCTACTTTATGGTGGAAGGTATAGTACAAGAGAAAGCTAACCTCATCCATGTGGGGATACACAGTGTACTGGCAAGAAGACATGTAAGCACTTTTTGTTGGTGCAACAACATATTTTATAGATATATAATGATCACTGCAATGGGGGCCAAAGGATGGGATGTAGTCAATCTGGCATGAAGAAGACTGGGAATCATGGACGTAAGGGATATCAATTTACCTAGATGAAAAAAATGATAGAATATTGCGAGTTGGAGAAGGGGCTAGAAAAGTTAATTATAGGATAACTGTCTCTCACTCACACACACAGGTCCAGAGACTGTGGTTAGGGAAAGAGTAAGAAGGATAAAAAGTAATCTGCAAACAAATTATACTTGAATGTAGGGTTTATGCATTGTTACTTGGGTAATGATTTTCCACTGAATTGTCTATGCAGAAGCTTTCATCATCGAAATTGTTTTAGAAAGATCACTTTGATAGCATTTAGGATGATGGATTGGAGAGAGAAGAATGAATACAAGGACCTCACTCCCCCTACTTATTCTATCTCAGTGGATGATATGATTTTCCAGGCTCTTGCTCAAATAGGAAAACTGGTGGACTTTAGATTCCTTTCTCTCTTTCAATTCATCACCAAACTCTTTCTTATCATTGCATATACATCTAAATCCCTGTAATTCACAGGATCAGTACAATTCAGTTGCTCAGCCATGTCCAATTCTTTGCAACACCATGGACAGCAGCACGCCAGTCTTCCCTGTCCATCACCAACTCCTGAAACTTACTCAAGCTCATGTCCATTGAGTTGGTGATCATCCAAGCATCTCATCTTCTATCATCCCCTTCTTCCGCCACCTTCAATCTTTCCCAGCATCAGGGTCTTTTTCAATGAGTCAGTTATTCACATCACGTGGCCAAAGTATTGGAGTTTCAGCTTTAGCTTCAGTTCTTCCAAAGAATTTTCAGGACTGATTTCCATTAGGATTGACTAGTTTGATCTCCTTGCAGTCCAAGGGACTCTCAAGAGTCTTCTCCAACACCACAGTACAAAAACATTAATTCTTCAGTGCTCGTCTTTCTTTATAGTCCAACTCTCACACCCATACATGACTACTGGAAAACTATAGCTTTGACTAGACGGACCTTTGTTGGCAAAGTAATGTCTCTGCTTTTTTAATATGCTGTCTAGGTTGATTATAGCTTGTCTTCCAAGAAGCAAGTGTCTTTTAATTTCATGGCATCAATTTTTACCATCTGCAGTGATTTTGGAGCCCCACCCAAAATAAAGTCTCTCACTGTTTCTATTGTTTCCCCATCTATTTGCCATGAAGTGATGGGATCAGATGCCATGATCTTAGTATTCTGAATGTTGAGTTTTAAGCCAACTTTTTCACTCTCCTCTTACATTTTCGTCAAGAGGCTCTTTAGCTCTTCTTTGCTTTCTGTGTAAGGGTAGTGTCATCTGCAGATGGTGGAGTAGAAGGACGTGTGTTCATATTCTCCTGTAAGAACTCCAAAATTACAACTTCCTGCTTAACAACTGTTAACCACAGAATGTCAGTACCCTCCAAAAAAAGATATCCCAATCCAAGGGCAAAGGAGAAGCCTCAGCAAGATGGTAGGAGGGGTGAAATCATATTTAGAATCAAACCTCATATGCTCCAGAGATGCTCAGAGGGCACAAACAAAACCTTGTGTGCACCAGGAAACCCTACAGACTGAGTCAAAACTGTTTTTGGGTGTTCGGTTCAGTTCAGTTCAGTCAATCAGTCATGTCCGACTCTTTGCGACCCCATGAATCGCAGCACACCAGACCTCCCTGTCCATCACCAACTCCCAGAGTTCACTCAGACTCACGTCCATCGAGTCCGTGATACCATCCAGCCATTTCATCCTCCGTTGTGCCCTTATCCTTCTGCCCCCAAACCCTCCCAGCATCAGAGTCTTTTCCAATGAGTCAACTCTTCGCATGAGGTGGCCAAAGTACTGGAGTTTCAGCTTTAGCATCATTGCTTCCAATGAAATCCCAGGGCTGATCTCCTTCAGAATGGACTGGTTGGATCTCCTTGCAGTCCAAGGGACCCTCAAGAGTCTTCTCCAACACCACAGTTCAAACGCATCAATTCTTCGGCACTCAGCCTTCTTCACAGTCCAACTCTCACATCCATACATGACCACAGGAAAAACCATAGCCTTGACTAGATGGACCTTAGTCGGCAAAGTAATATCTCTGCTTTTGAAAATGCTACCTAGGTTGGTCATAACTTTTCTTCCAAGGAGTAGGTGTCTTTTAATTTCATGGCTGCAGTCACCATCTGAAGTGATTTTGGAGCCCAAAAAATAAAGTCTGACATTGTTTCCACTGTTTCCCCATCTATTTCCCATGAAGTGATGGGACTGGATGCTATGATCTTCGTTTTCTGAATGTTGAGCTTTAGCCAACTTTTTCACTCTCCTCTTTCATTTTCATCAAGAGGCTTTTGATTCCTCTTCACTTTCTGCCATAAGGGTGGCATCATTTGCATATCTGAGGTGATTGACATTTCTCCCAGCAATCTTGATTCCAGCTTGTGTTTCTTCCAGTCCAGCGTTTCTCATGATGTACTCTGCATAGAAGTTAAATAAGCAGGGTGACAATATACAGCCTTGATGTACTTTTTTTCCTATTTGGAACCAGTCTGTTGTTCCATGTCCAGTTCTAACTGTTGCTTCCTGACCTGCATACAGAGTTGTCAAGAGGCAGGTCAGGTGGTCTGCTATTCCCATCTCTCTCAGAATTTTCCACAGTTTATTGTGATCCACACAGGCAAAGGCTTGGCATAGTCAATAAGCAGAAATATACGTTTTTCTGGAACTGTGTTGCTTTTTTCATGATCCAGCAGATGTTGGCAATTTGATCTCTGGTTCCTCTGCCTTTTCTAAAACCAGCTTGAACATCAGGAAGTTCACGGTTCACGTATTGCAGAAGTCTGGCTTGGAGAAATTTGAGCATGACTTTTCTAGTGTGTGAGATGAGTGCTATTGTGTGGTAGTTTGAGCTTTCTTTGGCATTGCCTTTCTTTGGGATTGGAATGAAAACTGACCTTTTCCAGTCCTGTGGCCACTGCTGAGTTTTCAAAATTTGCTGGCAGTGCAGCACTTTCACAGCATCATCTTTCAGGATTTGAAACAGCTCCACTGGAATTCCATCACCTCCACTAGCTTTGTTCATAGTGATGCTTTCTGGGGTCCACTTGACTTCACATTCCAGAATGTCTGGCTCTAGGTGATTGATCACACCATCATGATTATCCGGGTCATGAAGATCTTTTTTTGTACAGTTCTTCTGTGTATTCTTGCCACCTCTTCTTAATATCTTCTGCTACTGTTAGGTCCACATCATTTCTGTCCTTTATTGAGCCCATCTTTGCATGAAATGTTCCATTGGTATCTCTAATTTTCTTGAAGAGATCTCTAGTCTTTCCTATTCTGTTCTTTTCCTATATTTCTTTGCATTGATCCCTGAAGAAGGCTTTCTTATTTCTTCTTGCTATTCTCTGGAATTCTGCATTCAGATGCTTATATCTTTCCTTTTCTCCTTTGCTTTTCACCTCTCTTCTTTTCAGAGCTATTTGTAAGGCCTCCCCAGACAGCCATTTTGCTTTTTTGCATTTCTTTTCCATGGGGATGGTCTTGATCCCTGTCTCCTGTACAACGTCATGAACCTCATTCCATAGTTCATCAGGTACTCTATCTATCAGATCTAGGCCTTTAAATCTATTTCTCACTTCCACTGTATAATCATAAGGGATTTGATTTAGGTCATACCTGAATGGTCTAGCAGTTTTCCCTACTTTCTTCAACTTAAGTCTGAATTTGGCAATAAGCAGTTCATGATCTGAGCCATAGTTAGCTCCCGGTCTTGTTTTTGTTGACTGTATAGCGCTTCTCCATCTTTGGCTGCAAATAATATAATCAAGCTGATTTCGGTGTTGACCATCTGGTGATGTCCATGTGTAGAGTCTTCTCTTGGGTTGTTGGAAGAGGGTGTTTGCTATGACCAGTGCATTTTCTTGGCAAAACTCTATTAGTCTTTGCCCTGCTTCATTCCACATTCCAAGGCCAAATTTGCCTGTTACTCTGGGTATTTCTTGACTTCCTACTTTTGCATTCCAGTCCCCTATAATGAAAAGGACATCTTTTTTGGGTATTAGTTCTAAAAGGTCTTGTAGGTCTTCATAAAACCGTTCAACTTCAGCTTCTTCAGCATTACTGGTTGGGGCATAGCCTTGTATTACTGTGATATTGAAAGGTTTGCCTTGGAAACAGAGATCATTCTGTCGTTTTTGAGATTGCATCCAAGTACTGCATTTCGGACCCTTTTGTTGACCATGATGGCTACTCCATTTCTTCTGAGGGATTCCTGCCTGCAGTAGTAGATATAATGGTCATCTGAGTTAAATTCACCCATTGCAGTCCATTAAAATCGCTGATTCCTTGAATGTTGATGTTCACTCTTGCCATCTCTTGTGTGGCCACTTCCAATTTACCTTGATTCATGGACCTGACATTCCAGGTTCCTATGCAATATTGCTCTTTACAGCATCAGTTTTGTTTCTATCACCAGTCACATCCACAACTGGGTATTGTTTTTGCTTTGGCTCCATCCCTTCATTCTTTCTGGAGTTATTTCTCCACTGTTCTCCAGTAGCATATTATTGGGCAACTACTGACCTGGGGAGTTCCTCTTTCAGTATCCTATTATTTTGCCTTTTCATACTGTGCATGGGGTTCTCAAGGCAAGAATACTGAAGTGGTTTGCCGTTCCCTTCTCCATCTTTGGGTGTTAGAGTTCCTCTTGCAAAGGCGCAGGTCAGCAGTGGCCCACTGCAGAGGCAGGGGCTCTGAGTGCAGCAGATCTGGGTATGGCATAACCCTCTTGGAGGAGGTTGCCATTAACCCCACCATAGATCCACCAGAACTTACAAAGAACTTGGGAAACAGACTCTTGGAGGGCACAAACAAAACATTTCTGTGTACCAGGACACAGGAGAAAAGAGCAGCAACCCCATTAAAAACTGACCCAGACTTGCCTGTGAGTGTCGAGAAGTCTCTGGTGGAAGCATGGGTTGGTGTTGGCCTGCTGAGGGTCGGGGGCACTGAGTGTGGCAGTGCATGCACAGGACCTTATAAAGGAGGTCTCCATTATCTTCATTACAATAGGGAGGGAACACAGCCCTGAGCATCAACAGAAAATTGGATTAAAGATTTACTGAGCATGGCCCTGCACATAAGAGCAAGACCCAGTTTCCCCACAGTTAGTCTCTCCCATCAGGAAACTCCCATAAGCCTCTTATCATTATCCATCAGAGGGCAGAGAGAATGAAAACCACAATCACAGAAAACTAATCAAACTGATCACATGGACCATGGCCCTGTCTAACTCGTTGAAACTATGAGCCATGCCATGTCTGGGCACCCAAGACAGACAGGTCACAATTGAGATTTATGACAAAATATAGTCCACTGGAGAAGGGAATGGCCAACCACTTCAGTATTCTAGCCTTGAGAACACCGTGAACAGTATGAAAAGGCAAAAGATAAGACACTGAAAGATGAACTCCCCAGGATGGTAGGTGCCTAATATGCTACTGAAGAATTGTAGAGAAATAACTCTAGAAAGAATGAAGAGATGGAGCCAAAGCAAAAACAATGCCCAGTTGTGGATGTGACTGGTGATAGAAGTAAAGCCCAATATTTAAAGAATGTTGCCTAGGAACCTGGAATGTTAGGTTCATGAATCAAGTGGTCCATGACCACTTCCAATTTGTGGTCAAATAGGAAATGGCAAGAGTAAACCTCAACATTTTATGAATCAGTGAACTAAAATGGACTGGAATGGGCAAATTTAACTCTGATGACCATTATATCTACTGATGTGGGCAAGAATCCCTTAGAAGAAATGGAATAGCCATCAGAGTCAACAAAGGAGTTCAAAATGCAGTACTTGGATGCAGTCTCAAAAAGGACAGAATGATCTCTGTTCATTTCCAAGGCAAACCATTCAATATCATGGTAATCCCTGATTATTCTATTAATTCTTATCTTATCTATCTATTCTTATCCCTAATAAGTCTATTCCCTGACCAGTAATGCTGAAGAAGCTAAAGCTGAATGGTTCTATGAAGACCTACAAGACCTTTTAGAACTAACACCCGAAAAAGATATCCTTTTATTTATAGGGGACTGGAATGCAAAAGTAGGAAGTCAAGAGATACCTGGAGTAACAGGCAAATTTTCCATTGGAGTACAAATTGAAGCAGGGCAAAGGCTAACACTACATGAACCATGAACTCCCTGATGTTCAAGCTGGTTTCAGAAAAGGCAGAGGAACCAGAGATCAAATTGCCATCATCTGCTGGATCATGGAAAAAGCAAGAGAGTTCCAGAAAAACATCTATTTCTGCTTTATTGACTATGCCAAAGCCTTTGACCATGTGGATCACAATAAACTGTGGAAAATTCTGAAAGAGATGGGAATACCAGACCACCTAACCTGCCTCTTGAGAACTCTGTATGCAGGTCAGGAAGCAACAGTTAGAACTGGACATGGAACAACAGACTGGTTCCAAATAGGAAAAAAGTACGTCAAGGCTGTATATTGTCACCCTGCTTATTTAACTTCTATGCAGAGTACATCATGAGAAACACTGGACTGGAAGAAACACAAGCTGGAATCAAGATTGCCGGGAGAAATATCAAAAACCTCAGATATGCAGATGACACCACCCTTATGGCAGAAAGTAAAGAGGAGCTAAAAAGCCTCTTGATGAAAGTCAAAGAGGAGAGTGAAAAAGTTGGCTTAAAGCTCAACATTCAGAAAACGAAGATCATGGCATCTGGTCTCATCACTTCATGGGAAATAGACAGAGAATCAGTAGAAACAGTGTCAGACTTTATCTTTTTGGGCTCCAAAATCACTGCAGATGGTGACTGTAGCCATGAAATTAAAAGACGCTTACTCCTTGGAAGAAAACTTATGACCAACCTAGATAGTATATTCAAAAGCAGAGACATTACTTTGCCGACTAAGGTCCGCCTAGTCAAGGCTATGGTTTTTCCTGTGGTCATGTATGGATGTGAGAGTTGGACTGTGAAGAAGGCTGAGCGCCGAAGAATTGATGCGTTTGAACTGTGGTGTTGGAGAAGACTCTTGAGGGTCCCTTGGACTGCAAGGAGATCCAACCAGTCCATTCTGAAGGAGATCAACCCTGGGATTTCTTTGGAAGGAATGATGCTAAAGCTGAAACTCCAGTACTTGGACACCTCATGCAAAGAGTTGACTCATTGGAAAAGACTCTGATGCTGGGAGGGATTGGGGGCAGGAGGAGAAGGGGACGACCAAGGATGAGATGGCTGGATGTCATCACGGACTCATGATGACTCATGATGGACATGAGTCTCAGTGAACTCCGGGAGATGTTGATGGACAGGGAGGTCTGGCTTGCTGTGGTTCATGGGGTTGCAAAGAGTTGGACATGACTGAGCGACTGAACTGAATTGAAGTGAAAGGCTAACAGAGTTTTGCCAAGAGAATGCACTAGTCATAACAACACCATCTTCCAACAACACAAGAGAAGACTCTACACATGGACATCACCAGGTGGTCAGTACCAAAATCAGATTGATTATATTCTTTGCAGCCAAAGATAGAGAATCTCTATACAATCAGCAAAAATAAGACCATGAGTTGACTGGTCATGAACTCTTTATTACCAAATTCATACTTAAATTGAAGAAAGTGGGGAAAACCACTAGACCATTCCGATATGACCTAAATCAAATCTCTTATGATTATACAGTGGAAGTGACAAATAGATTCAAGGGATTAGATCTGATAGAGTGCCTGAATAATTATGGACAGAAATTCTTGACATTGTACAGGAAGCAGTTATCAAGACCATCCCCAAGAAAAAGAAATGCAAAAAGGCAGAATGGTTGTCTGAGGAAGTCTTACAAATAGCTGAGAAAAGAAGAGAAGCTAAAGGCATGGAAACAACCTAGATGTCCATCAGCAGATGAATGGATAAGAAAGCTGTGGTACATATACACAATGGAGTATTACTCAGCCGTTAAAAAGAATACATTTGAATCAGTTCTGATGAGATGGATGAAACTGGAGCCGATTATACAGAGTGAAGTAAGCCAGAAAGAAAAACACCAATACAGTATACTAACACATATATATGGAATTTAGACTTTTGGACTCAGTGGGAGAGGGAGAGGGTGAGATGATTTGGGAGAATGGCATTGAAACATGTATAATATCATGTAAGAATCGAATTGCCAGTCTATGTCCGATGCAGGATATGGCACGCTTGGGGCTGGTACGCGGGGATGACCCAGAGAGATGTTGTGGGGAGG